>NC_090931.1:1118364590-1118667621 GCF_040938575.1 Ambystoma mexicanum
GTTTTATAGAGGTCTACGTGGAGAGCTCAAAGATGTGTTAGCCCAAGTAGTGAATCCCCTACAAGATTGTTCGGACTATATAGACTTAGTCGTTCAAATAGATCACAGACTGCAGAACAGGAAGGCCGATCGTTCCAAGTTTGATGCTCGAGTATTTTCCAAACCGCCAACTCCTTCCAAAGGAGTAGACTCCGGGGAACCCATGCAAATAGGGGGTCTGAAAGGTCCTCTAACACAAAAGGAGCGGGAAAGGAGAAAACAGTTGCAATTATGCCTCTATTGCGGAAACTCAGGGCACTTTCTTCGAGACTGTCCGGTGAAACCTGCCAAGAAGGCAGTAGGAGCTGCAGTTATCAAAGTTACAAACTCTGAGCAGGGAAACGACCTCGCCCGACAAGAATAGAGGACCTCTTGCCGAGCGTGAAAACCAGTTCCGTGACCTCGCATTTCGTGATACCTATGGTCCTCATTAGCCCTGATAATCCGGATCGATTACATGCAATTGAAGCTTACGTCGACAGCGGTGCTATTGGCAATTATGTGGATCATGAAATGGTTTTGAGGATGAATCTAACTCTTTGTCCCAAGGCTGTAAAGGACGTCATTACTACGGTGGATGGTACGGAGATAGCCTCCGGGCCAGTAACGCATACCACTCAAGAAGTGACGCTAGTAAATCAAGATGGACACCATGAGAAGATCGTGTTCGACGTGATCAAGGCCCCTCAGTTTCAGATTATTCTAGGAATACCTTGGTTAGAGAAACACAATCCTCTGATCGATTGGCGAGCAAGAACGGTCCAGTTTCCAGAATGTGTCTCTACTTGTCACCCTCCACCTGGTGTTGCACTGGCAGCAATTTCTTCAGAGACTCCCCAGTTACCTCCCGAATACCTAGAATACCAAGATGTTTTCCGGAAGGATCAGGCTAACTCTCTACCTCCTCATAGGTCTTATGACTGCCAGATAGACCTGATACCTGGATCTACTCCTCCTTGTAGTAGAATTTATGCCCTCACCGAGCCTGAGAACCTTCACCTTCGACAATACCTGGATCAATACCTGGCAAATGGGTTTATTCGTCCTTCCAAGTCCCCTGCTTCTTCAGCTTTGTTCTTCGTTCCAAAAAAGGAAGGAGACCTTAGAACTTGTATAGATTATCGCTCCCTGAACCAGATCACCGTTGAGAATAGATATCCGTTACCTTTGATCCCTGAACTCCTGGACCAAGTCAGAAAAGCATGCATATATACAAAGCTGGATCTTAGAGGAGCTTACCACTTGGTACGAGTAAAAGAGGGCGATGAATGGAAGACGGCCTTCCGCACCAAGTATGGGCTATTTGAATATCAGGTCATGCCCTTCGGACTTTGCAATGCCCCGGCCGCCTTTCAATATTTTATGAACGATGTCCTCAGAGAGCTCATAGATGTGTGTGTTGTTGTTTACATTGACGACATCCTCGTTTATTCTTCATCGGAATCTGAACATCGGAAACACGTGAAAATGGTCCTCGAAAGATTGCGTCAACACAAACTTTTCGCTAAGTTGGAAAAATGTGTTTTCAATGTGACTGAAGTTGAATTCTTGGGATTCATATTATCACCTGGCGGAGTGCGTATGGATTCAAAGAAGGTCGATGCAGTTCTCAAATGGCCATCACCATCCTCCGTAAAAGGTGTGCAAAGCATGTTAGGCTTCGCTAACTTTTACCGCAGGTTTATCCCCGAATTCTCTCGAATAGTCCAGCCCATCACTGCCTTGTTAAAGAAAAACAAACGTTTTGAATGGTCTACCGAGGCGGAACAAGCTTTCCAGGATTTGAAGACTAAATTTATCTCTGCACCAATCTTAAAACACCCTTGCCCCGAACTCCCCTACATCATGGAAACTGATGCTTCAAGCCTTGCGATGGGGGCAGTTCTATCACAAAAGGACCCGGTAACCAATCAGTTGCATCCCGTGGCATTTTGGTCCCGCAAATTCTCGCCTCCTGAAATCAATTACACGATTACTGACAAGGAACTTCTGGCTATCAAGTCTGCCTTTAAGGCTTGGCGGCATTATCTGCTGGGGGCCCGACACACCGTTACTGTGATTACGGATCACCGAAACCTGCAATATTTGAAAACTGCAAAAGCCCAATCCTCTAGACAACTCCGTTGGGCATTATTCTTTGCCGAGTTTGACTTCATAATTACCTATCGACCTGGTACAAAAAACGGTAAAGCTGATGCCCTTTCTCGGATGGGAGTGGAAGAACACTTGATCAACCCTAAACCTGTACCAATCATTCCCGAACAAAGAATTCTGGGTGTAATCGCCACAGAATCCATAGAGGAAGTTAAGGATAAAGCCAGACAACTTGTAACTCCAGCAGACATACAGAATTGGCATCTGCAGGGAAAGGACTTTGCAGTAAAGGACAACTTATTGTATTTCCAAGAACGATTATACCGACCCAGCACAGATTTACAGAAAAAAGTAATCTCTTGTTATCACGATTCTTTAATGGAAGGACATCCCGGTATGGCCAAGACCTCAGAAAAGATCAAGTGCTACTTCTGGTGGCCGTCTTGGAAAAAAGATATCAGAGACTTTATAATGTCCTGTGGAGTATGCGCCCAAAACAAGAGTCAAAAGAAAAGACGAGCAGGCCTCTTACGCCCTATTGACATCCCACCTCGCCCTTGGCAAAAGTTAAACCAGCCAGGAGGGGGGGGGATTTGAACAAAACACTCACCCAGTTAGAACAGCGGTGGGTACACAGACTGAACACAGTACATGCTGGTTTAAACGTTCCAGTAGAATGGAAATCCTTTCTGTAACCACTGATTCATGTGTTGTTGTTTTTCCAGTGAAATGCTGTTTCTACTTGTTTTAGAGCATTAATTCACCCTGCTCCATCATTGTGAGTAACTGTCTGTATTGGCCTAATATATGGTCTTCACTTGCAATATGATATATGCACTACACCAACAAGTATAGCCTGGTGTTTGTTGTGTGTTTTTTGAGGACCATTTTAAGCATGCTTTCATTTTTCCATGCATTTGTAAGCACCTCTTATTTTTACATTCAGCATACTATGTATACTATATGTTTATGCCTTACACCACTGTCACAATGCGTTGTTCTCAGTGTTTGACCCCTTTCCACCCGTTCTTGAAATTATTTGTGGTCGATGGTTGCCATGGCAACCTTAAGATTTAAAATAGCCCCTAAATTGTTTTTTCATAATCACCTGAACATTAGGCACACCCATAATTGTGTTAGTGCAATCATACTAAACTGGATCATGCGCTATACACCAATTCTTGGGGGCACTCGATCCTAGCCTGACTCTAAGATGTCTGCCATATAAAACAGCCTCTCTGTCCTGGCAACAGCATTACTAACGCTTTGCTGCCGGCTCTCCCCAGTGACTCAGCAACTTGAGGAGACGTTGTCCTTTCCTGCAGACTATCTTTTCTGCTTGATACAAGATCCAAGGTAATTTTACTTCGATGGTCCCCAGCTTAGACTAAAACGAGGATCCTTTAGTTCTGGACTCTCATTGTTATTTTGTATTTATCTTATAGCCGTGCACTCAACGGCGGATTGTTGTTTTTTGAAAGAGCACTCCTTGACCTTCTTATCTGGATTTTGCCGGTGAGAGGTAAGACTCATTTACATTCAACAAAGCATGTACTTTTTAAATTATTATGTACATGAGACTGGAGGGTTTTTAACTCCCCGCCAATAGTACTTGTTCTGTTTTATATAACAGGATCACCTAGAGACCAGCCAACGCTGCTAGCGGATCTCTTATACAGTGCCTGTGAATTTATCCCATAGGTAAGATGTGTGTTTTCTAATCACATTCATTACACAAACCTCTGATTTATTCTTTTTAAATTCATTTGCTCATACACCCGTCTGACTGTGGTCTGCCTCCCCTGCAGCGCAGACGCCATTTCACACAGAACCCGTCCTGATGATGGCCATATGAATGATGAGGCTCATCTAGCTCAACTCAGATGGCCGAAACACCTGGTGTAGACGCACTATTTCCCTGAAACTACACACATATATTGCTGTCCACACATGCAAATCTCTCTTTTTGTGTCCTTGCAAATGTTTTATGTTGTTTTAAGAACCTTGTTTTGTAACTTCACACCATTGAATTGTGCATTTTTGACAAACCCCCACACAGATTGGGTTTGCTATACACACACTGTCTTTGTTTTTGCCTGAAAAATGCCTTGATACATTGTGTTGAAAACATATTCTTGTTTGTTCTGTTGTGGTCCAAGAAACCATTTTGATGTCTGTTTCTCCCTGGAATTGTGCTTTCATGTATACCACTCACACAGTTCCAATATATAAAATAATTGTGTCTGAGAGATTTTTCTCTACGATATAACCTCTATGAGTATTGTCTCATTGAAGAAACGGCAGAGTTTACAAAAAATTGTGGGATTTCGCGTGTATGATCAAGTGTTCTTGAACCTATTCACTTGTGTGCTTTGTTCTTCAGTTAACCCGCCTGGGTAGAATAGGTTACATATCAGGAGCCCAATTGTTTTGATTTTAGATAGTAAGGAAAGTCTGAAAGCTATGAATTAAATTGGAAAGCAGAAAGGCGTACTCACGAAGCATATCAGATCTCGAATGAGAGTAGCAACGTGAAGAGTTGAATGCCGGGTATCCGGATATGCACTTGCGGAACATGGGGGCGTGGATACCAACTCATTCCGAGTCTTAGAAACACTAGCCCGCTGCTGGTAGTTCCGCTAACCGACATAATGGAGGGAGTCCGAATCAGCTGAACTACGTGCGGCGATGGGGCTGCCATAAAAGATGTAACAGTATGCCCCCTTTTAGGGTTACCACCCCCTGGTTCTCCTGGATGTTTCTGATGAAATCGCTGAACTAACCGTGGAGCATGAACGGCAGATTCTGGTTCCCATGTCGGATAGGCTGGAGTGTACCCTTTCCAGTCCACCAGGTACCGCAGTTTCCCTCAATGTATACGTGAACCCCAAATATCAGAGACCTCATATTCAGGACCCGAAGGGAGCATGTTTGGGCCAGGACGTGAGGAGATACCCGGATGGAAGGTGCTTCGTATATCCGGCTTCAATCGAGAAACATGAAATACTGGATGTATCCGTGCCCATGTTTTAGGAAGTCTACGTTTAAATGCGGCTGCACCAACAACTGCTACCACCCGGAAAGGGCCCATGTATTTCGGTGACAGTTTGGAGGGCTTGAGATGTCTGGGTAGAAACCGGGAGGATAACCAAACCCAATCCCCTGGTTTAATCTCAGGAGCAGGGGTTCGATATCAATCGGCTGTTTTACTCTATCCTGCGTTTCTTTCAGAGCTCCTTTTGCGGCATGATGTATCTGTTCCAGTAGGGAGCCCACATCTGGGAATTTATCCTCTGAAAGCCTCTTATCTGGAAATGACACTGGAAGGAATCCATAGGTGCAGTAAAAAGGAGAGGTTTTAATTGCCGAATGATATGCGTTGTAGGCGTATTCAGCTATTAGTAACAAGCTTACCCAGTTGTCTTGAGCGGCAGAGATGTAACTCCTTAAATATCCCTCCAGCGTCTGATTTAAACCTCTCAGTCTGGCCATTTGTTTGTGGATGGTAACCTGAGCTAAAGGCCCGAGTGATCCCCAGAATCTGACAGACGTGTATCTAGATGTGTACTGAGATCCCCTGTCAGAGATTACTGTTTCGGGTAAACCATGTAAAGAAAAGATCCGGGCTATGAACATTCGAGCCATTTCAGTCACAGCGGGAAGGCTTGAGAGAGGTACGAAATGTGCCATTTTCGTAAATGAATCGATGACAACCATGATAGTGGAACATCCTCCTAAAGGTGGAAGATCCACTATAAAATCAGTGGAAATTATTTGCCATGGGCGCGAAGACAAAGGCATCTTGACCAATGCCCCAAGGGGAGAATGTCTCTGACTTTTGGTCTGAAGGCAGACTGGACATGATTCCACATAACAACGGATGTCGCTCTTCACAGTTGGCCACCAGAAATACTGAGATATTAGTTCACAGGTATTTACGTGACCACGATGTCCTGCAGACTTTGTGTCATGGCACATGCCAAGTACCTCCTTTTGTGATGATTTGGTCAGTATGCATGCTTGATTGCCACGGAAGTAACATCTCTCCTTCCTAGACAGGCGGCTTTGTTATTTTTTTTGTTAGGTATTTTAGTACGGAAGGTCCCGAACATTGCTCTAGACATTTCAGGAAGTCTGAAATCTTGGAGAACTTTGAAAAACTTAAGGCCAGACGAGGAAATATGGGCTCAGATTTTACTGGAGTGTGGAGCGTGGTCTCTTTGCGAGACAGGGCATCTGCCTGTAGATTATACTTTCCTGGAATGAGAGTGAATACAATCCTAAAAGGTGAAAAGAAATGCGCCCATCTTGCCTGGCGGCTATTACACGTCGGGGCATATTGAAGGATCCTTAGATTCCGATGATCTGTTCGGACTTCGACTGGATGTTGTGCCCCCAAAAATAAGTGTCTCCATTCCTCAAACGATCTCTTGATTTCCAATAGTTCTTTCTCCAGTACGGTATAATTCATTTCTGCAGGAGAGAGAGTCTTGGTCAGATATGCAATGGGACACTCTAAACCCTGCGCATCTTCCTGCAAGAGAACCGCTCCCAAAGCGTACTGGGATGCATCAGTCTTAATGATGAATTTCCGACACTGATCAGGAGTCTTCAATATTGGTGCAGTGGTAAACCTCTTATTAAGAGTATCAAAAGCCTTTTGCATCAAGTTGTTCCAAACATACAGGACCCCTTTCTTCAACAGGTTGGTTAGGGGGTTGAGTGAGAGTGGAAAAATGTGGAATGAACCGAAGGTAGAAATTTGAGAAACCAACAAAACGTTGAATCTAATTACAGGATTTCAGAATTGGCCAGTCTTTTACTGCTGAGACTTTGTCAGGGTCCATGGCAATGCTCTGGGCGGAAAAGATATATCCCAAATATGTCACTTTGGGTTGATGAAATGAACATTTCTCCAAGTCACAATATAAATGATTAACCTGTAGCCTGTTCAAAACCTCTCTGACTGTAACGCTCACCTGATTCCCGTAGAGGCGCCGGTCTTGACTGGGCATATACCGTATCTTCAAAGGTGATGTGTAACACACGGCTGGCTCTTTGGGCTGGACCTCTGTGCACTGTATGCCTGGCTCGGAGGGTAAGATGTCTGCAGATAGAAAATATGGGATTAATGAATTGGGTTGTTGAATGTCTCTCTCTTCTTCCCTTTCTCTTCTCCTGTAGAACCCCAAAGGTTAACGCTCTCACCTTAGGTAAGTGAACGCCGTGCTCTCCATATGCCTCGAGGCAGGGTGCTGTAACCAGTTTCTTCACTGGATAAGGGGAGCAGGCCTCTTGACTTCAGAGGACTGCTGTCCGTCGTTTACTGCACGAACGGTAAGTTTCGAGTAATGCTAATGTCTTTAAAGTCTTTAGTAATGATGTCTCTTGTTTTGCAGGGTTCCGGCAATGGCGGATGACGGGCTGCAGTGAGTTGAAGATGGAGCCCGTGTGATGAATAGAAGCGCCTGGAAGCACGTAAGTAAGCGCTTGTTGCCTGCTTCACGAAGCGCTCTAACTGTCTTTTATTTTGCAGGTACAAGTTCGGAGCGGCTGCCGGGTGCCGGAATACCCACTGGGTTAGATGTGGAAAGGAGTAATGGCACGTGAGTATTAAAGTTCCCCAATGTCTTTAAACGCACCTTGTTTTGTCTTTCAGATGCGGGATGCAGCGCCGAAGGCCTCCGGAGCGTGCAAAGAGTTGGTAAGCTTTTGTCTTTCAGATGCCGGAATGCAGTGTGAAGACCTCCGGAGCGCACGAAGAGTAGGTAAGCCTTTGTCTTTCAGATGCCGAAATGCAGCACGAGGCGTTGGTGACAGCCGATGGACCGGGTAAGTGAAAAGCTGTCACTGAAGACCGTAATGCTAACCTGTTCTTTCTTGTCTTTATAGGTGTTGCTGAAGACTGGATTCAGGATGGTAAGCCCTTTTTCCTTAGGCCCAGGATCAGATGCAAAAGACACGATGAGCGTCCTGCTGCTGAGGATGCAGAATAACGCAAAGCAAGATTCATCCATCGGGTGTGGTTTAAATAGCCTCCAGTAGTGCTTAGGTGTCTCCTTCCACAGCCACGCCTAGGCAAGAAAAGAGTTCCTGTTTTCCAGAAGAGTTCCAGTGTTCTGAATCTAGGGAGTGGCTCCTGCCCCACCCAACAGGAAAAGTAGTTCCAAACAGAAGAGGATCAGAGGCTCAACTGGCAGGCAAATAAGCAGCATGGTCTGCTGCAGGTAAGTCCACCCAAGCATTATGAGCCCGGCGCTTCCAGCGCTGGGACTGGGCATATTTATGAGCCTGGTGCCACTGGCGCCAGGACTGGGTCCAAAAGGTCCCAATTGGGACTGGTTGGCACTCGGAACCTGGGTTATGGATCTGCTTCCAAGGGAGTTGGGAAAACCCTGACCTTTTGGAAGCAGAGATCATTACAGTACCCCCCCTCAAGACCCCTCCCAAACCGGGCTTCTCCGGGGGTTTTGGCTTGTCAGGAAATGTTCGGTGAAATCCTTTGATTAGGCGAGGAGCGTGGACATATTCAGCAGGGTCCCAGGATCTCTCTTGGGGGCCGTAGCCTTTCTAGTCAATTAGGTAAAATAGTTTAGATTTGGAGATCTTGGAGTCCAGAATGCTTTTAACTTCAAACTCGAGTTCTCCATCAACTAGGATAGGTTTTGGAGATTTGGTTAGTCGGGTTTGAGGTTGCACGGGTTTTAATAGAGAGACGTGGAAGACCGGATGTATCTTCATGCGCGGGGGCAAGTCCAACTTCACTGCTACTGGGTTTACTATGGTAGTGATGGAATAGGGACCAAGGTATCTTGGGTTGAATGTGCGTGGCCCTTTTAGAGGTAGATATTTGGTGGATAACCAGACTTGATCCCCTACTTGATATTGAGGGGCTTCCTTCCGATGTTGATCTGCTCCTTTCTTGTATTGTTCTTTAGCCCTTTGAAGGTGAGAAACAGCTTCCTTAAAGGCTTGGGTGATTGTAGAATGCAGGTATTCTACTGCTGGTGTTTCAAGATCTTGGAGGGGATCCAACTCCGAGGTTCGAGGGTGACTGCCGTACAAAAGAAAAAACGGGGTTTTCCCAGTTCCCGAATGGACAGAGTTATTGTAGGCATATTCGCCTATCCAAAGGATGTCTTTCCAAGTTTTTTCAGTTTGTTGCAGCATGCAGCGTAAATACTGTTCCAGAGTTTGATTGGTCCTCTCGGTTTGTTCGTCGGTCTGAGGGTGGTGACTGGTCGATAGTCTCACATCAATTTGAGCCGACCGACAGCAGCTTCGCCAAAAATGAGAAATAAATTGACTACCTCGATCCGAAATTAGAACTGAAGGAAAACCGTGCAGTCGGACGATGTTTTCGAGAAATTCTCGGGCCAGAGTTTCTGCTGTTGGCAAGCCTTTGAGCGGAATGAAATGCGCCATCTTGGAGAATAAGTCCACGATTACTAGAATCGTATTGTATCCGGAGCATGGAGGTAGATCGGTGATAAAGTCCATAGAAAGCATAAGCAAACTTTTTGGAGGACAAACCACCTTAAATCCGTGTCCCTGTGGTTCTTAGCAATGAAATGATCTACTAAGGGCTTGTCTGCTACCTTATTTCTGATGCAGGAATGGTGCTCCGAGATACGCATTTTAATTGCACGTGTGGTCTTGCCTACATATAGGAGCTTGCATGGGCATTGTATTATGTATATGACACCCTTGGTATTGCAGTTGGTGAAATCATCAAATTAACAAGGGGGGTCCTGGGAGTCCCTCTGCCAGACATTAGTCCTGGTTACGAGAGACTTACCCAGAGTCTTTAGCTCACTATCTTTCACAGAGAAGAAATATCCCAAACATATCAGTCTTTTTCCTGCCCTGGGGCAGTCCAGCACCGAAATGCTAGGCAATTCCCCTCTGAACAAGAGTACCAACAGAAACCCCAGACACGTGTTTCGGTCTGGTTGGACCTCATCAGTAGGGTGGATCTTTGCCTCTCTAAGAATAGTGAGCAAGGGGTCCACGTCTGGATTCGCCTAGTAACTTAGGGTGAGACCCAAAGTTACTTAAATATGCAAATTACCCCACAACACCCACATTAAGTTTACGATACATTGGGACCACCATCAAATAGATTTCCTTGATCTCCATATCTACAAGACGGGAGACCGACTAAAAACTGAGCTCTTTCGAAAACCAACAGACCGCAACACCCTATTGCACTTCACAAGCCTCAAGTACAATCTACCGTATGGACAGTTTTTGCGCATTCGTAGAAACTGCTCCGACCTGGAAAAGTTCCATCTCCATGCGGCAGGATTGACCCAGCGACTTGCTGAAAGAGGCTACCCAAGAAAAGCTGTTAGTCAGGCCAAGAAAAGAGCAAGATACACTCCGAGAGAGCTCTGCCTGGGTAACAAACCAAAGAAAGATTTGGGAAGACTTGTGTGTGTTACAACTTTTGGGCCCCAGTGTGTCCTAATCCAGAAAACCATCAAGAAGAACTGGCACTTGGTAAAAAATCCCGGAACTTTGCAAAATGTGCCTTGTTTCGCTTTAAAAAAACAGGAATCTAAGAGATGCTCTTGTTCACACCTTCATAGAGCCGCCCTCGCAACCACAGCACACACTCTGGGACCTACCCCCGATTTCTGGACACCATAAATGTGGCCATTGCATGGCCTGCCCACTGACTCTGCAAAAGAAATCCTTTGAACATGACAAAGTACTATGGACAATGAATGATTTCACCAACTGCAATACCAAGGGTGTCATATGCATAATACAATGCCCATGCGAGCTCCTATATGTAGGCAAGACCACACGTGCAATTAAAATGCGGATCTCAGAGCACCGTTCCTGCATCAGAAATAAGGTAGCAGACAAGCCCTTAGTAGATCATTTCATTGCTAAGAACCACAGGGACACGGATTTAAGGTGGTTTGTCCTCCAAAAAGTTAAACCAGCCAGGATGGTGGGGGGATTTGAACAAAACACTCACCCAGTTAGAACAGGGGTGGGTACACAGACTGAACACAGTACATGCTGGTTTAAACGTTTCAGTAGAATGTAAATCCTTTCTGTAACCACTGATTCATCTGTTGTTGTTTTTCCAGTGCAATGCTGTTTCTACTTGTTTTAGAGCATTAATTCACCCTCCTCCATCATTGTGAGTAACTGTCTGTATTGGCCTAATATATGGTCTTCACTCGCAATATGATATATGCACTACACCAACAAGTATAGCCTGGTGTTTGTTGTGTGTTTTTTGAGGACCATTTTAAGCATGCTTTCATTTTTCCATGCATGTGTAAGCACTTCTTATTTTTACATTCAGCATACTATGTATACTATATGTTTATTCCTTACACCACTGTCACAATGCGTTGTTCTCAGTGTTTGACCCTTTTCCACCTGTTCTTGAAATTATTTGTGGTCGATGGTTGCCATGGCAACCTTAAGATTTAAAATAGTCCCTAAATTGTTTTTTCATAATCACCTGAACATTAGGCACACCCATAATTGTGTTAGTGCCATCATACTAAACTGGATCATGCGCTATACACCAATTCTTGGGGGCACTCGATCCTAGCCTGACTCTAAGATGGCTGCCATATAAAACAGCCTCTCTGTCCTGGCAACAGCGTTACTAACGCCTTGCTGCCGGCTCTCCCCAGTGACTCAGCAACTTGAGGAGACGCTGTCCTTTCCTGCAAACTATCTGTTCTGCTTGATACAAGATCCAAGGTAATTTTACTTCGATAATCCCCAGCTTAGACTAAAACGAGGATCCTTTAGTTCTGGACTCTCATTGTTATTTTGTACTTATCTTATAGCCGTGCACTTAACGGCAGATTGTCATTTTTTGAAAGAGCACTCCTTGACCTTCTTACCTGGATTTTGCCGGTGAGAGGTAAGACTCATTTACATTCAACAAAGCATGTACTTTTTTAATTATTATGTACATGAGACTGGAGGGTTTTTAACTCCCCGCCAATAGTACTTGTTCTGTTTTATATAACAGGATCACCTAGAGACCTGCCAACGCGGCTAGCGGATCTCTTATACAGTGCCTGTGAATTTATCCCATAGGTAAGCTGTGTGTTTTCTAATCACATTCATTACACAAACCTCTGATTTATTCTTTTTAAATTAATTTGCTCATACACCCGTCTGACTGTGGTCTCCCTCCCTTGCAGCGCAGACGCCATTTCACACAGAACCCGTCCTGATGATGACCATATGAATGATGAGGCTCATCTAGCTCAACTCCAAATGGCCGAAACACCTGGTGTAGACGCACTATATCCCTGAAACTACAGCACATATATTGCTGTCCACACATGCAAATCTCTCTTTTTGTGTCCTTGCAAATGTTTTATGTTGTTTTAAGAACCTTGTTTTGTAACTTCACACCATTGAATTGTGCATTTTTGACAAACCCCACACAGATTGGGTTTGCTATACACACACTGTCTTTGTTTTTGCCTGAAAAACGCATTGATACATTGTGTTGAAAACATATTCTTGTTTGTTCTGTTGTGGTCCAAGAAACCATTTTGATGTCTGTTTCTCCCTGGAATTGTGCTTTCATGTATACCACTCACACAGTTCCAATATATAAAATAATTGTGTCTGAGAGATTTTTCTCTACGATATAACCTCTATGAGTATTGTCTCATTGAAGAAACGGCAGAGTTTACAAAAAATTGTGGGATTTCGTGTGTATGAGCAAGTGTTCTTGAACCTATTCACTTGTGTGCTTTGTTCTTACTATCTACAGACTTTATTAGAATCTGCTTACCAATAATCCTCTCTGTCTTGTTCACTGATCACCAGTGTCGTGGATTCCAGCCTGTTGTTCGAGCATTCTGCACCTGAGAGCACTTCCGCGAAAATCATTCGGTACGTGACGGGCTTGCTCACGTCATCTGTGCGCTTTGTACTTTCCTTTACATTTATGCGAGTAACGGCATTCTCACAATATCTTAGGTGTATTCCCACTAGGCACCCACCGAACATCACAGGACTCTTCTCCATGCTAGGCCCAAAGGCACAGTTCTTGAAAGTCCCACGGTCTGGCTTATCAGGCTTATCAGGCGGTAAGGATAATTCAAAATCACATCACCACTCGCTATCTCCTTCATACCATCATTCTTCATTTTCACATATGTAATCTTCGGGTCATCCCCTTCTTCATTCAGTCCTCTCTGGTCAGGTGCCTGCTCCTGTCTTACTGACAAGACGCTTCTTACTTCACTGCCAAAATTCAGGAACGGCGCTTCTAGATTCCAGGGTAAACCCATGTTCTCCAAAACAGCCTTCTGGTTATTTCTTTCCACTACTATTACTCTTACACTCTTACTGCTCTATTACCTCCAGACCTCTGTGAAAAGGATATCGGCCCTTGGCAGAGACACGACCTGGATCAAAACATCACCACTGCTGCCATCAGGAGTCCACGCACACTAGCAGCACACCACAGGGTTTTTTTCGCCTTCGGGCGTTTTCCCTGGAGGCTCCACTATGTTTTAGGTCTTTTGAGCTTGATCGTGGAGGGGTCTCTAGGTAAAGCCTCATTATCTTCAGAACTCCAAACAAGTTGTACATTACAGGCTGAAGAGTAGAGGTGGGTGTCAGTCTTGAATGCTGAAGCCTAGCTGTAATGATTTGAATTTGAAGTTATAACAGTAACACACTTCTCGTACTAAAAATTTTGCTGCACAGATGGAATCTGGTTGTGTACACAGACCAGCTTCAATCCACCTTGGAAAGGGACATACCACACATATCTGTATCCATTACAGACTTGCAGCATATCGACATAGATTAGGTCACGGGATAACTCATCTAACTGTACGCAGTGTGTGGCCAGCAGTAAACCTTTGACATACGATGCAGTTCACTACATAAAATGCAACGTGTTCTAGTATGTTCGGTAAGAACCAGTCCTCCACAATAGCTGCTGCGAGGCCTTCTCTAGTGACATGTGCAGGGTAGTGCTGCTGTTCCAACGCCACCCTTAATAAGGCTACAGGCATAACTGGTTTACCACTGCTTTCCTGTCGCCACAATGTTTCGGAAGGAGTTAAAGAACACCCCCTTCGCGTCCACAGGTCTTTCTCATCTTGCAGCGCTTCTCCTTGGATTTCCATTAACTGAGTCTTAGACAAGTTATAAAAACTATCAGGCACACTCATCATCACCACCATGCTTTCATTCACATCAGGCGTATCAAATTTCATAATGTTTTCTGAACATGCAAAACGTTTTGCTTCCTCGTCTGCAGCTTGATTTCCGTGTGAGATAAAATCTGCCCTTTTAGTTGCGCATTTAACGACTGCGATGGCTACTGGGAGTTGCAGTGCCTTAATAAGTCTGTCGAATAAAGCGGCATGTTGCACTGGAGTGCTGTCTGCTCGGAGGTAGCCCCTCCTTTTCCAATGTGCTGGTCCTGCGTGTACCGTAGGTGGAGTCACTGTATACGTGTCAGGAATCAGGGCTGGCAAAGACGTGGAGTGCTGAAATATGCATATTAAGATGATAGGAGCTGGGAAGGACTTGGAAACTACAGTTCCCAGCATCCTTAGTGCCTTCCTGTAGTTCGCCCCGTGCGCGCATTGCCAGCTGTCTTAAATTAAGAACAGTTTATTAGCAGGCAACGGCAGCGGGCAGGTGTGGCATATTTTATCCAGCAGTCGAAGGCAGGCGGGCCGCACATGGAGAGAAGGAATGCAAGTGAAGAACTCTTGACCGCTACATGGCCGCCGTTCAGAAGGAGCAGGAGGGGCTTGAGGCTGCCTACAAAATTATGGCAGTACGCTCGTTGTCTGGGAAGGCCCGTGGGGCTCCCCAGTCCAAAGATAAGTACTTGTGGGGAACCGTGATTGATCTATCTGGGGAAATGGTGTTAGGAATGATGTACAGCTTGTCATTATTCGTCTGGGAAGTCCTGAGGAGCTCCCAGACCTAAGATAAGTAACGTCACCAGTTTCTTGAATGCACTAAGGGGAAACAAAGTGTGGCATGCTAAAACCTACATTAAATGCTGATTAAGGGTTGTACTGCATTTGTACTGGCAAACACAGTATTCGTGGTTATGTATCAGGACACACACGGACAAAGACTCTATAGGCCACAGGGACAGGAAGTTATTCTTCACTTGTGCAGTTAACTAGTGGGAAAACACTTATGTTGTATGTTGCTAATGCTGCCCGAAGGGCCATGTGTATTGTCTAATCATTATGGAAATATTCCCTTTTTCTGTTTGTCCATCATATTGCTGGCCTTATGTGTTTTCTGTGAACCAGCAGGGTGTAGTACACGTATTAAGGTGTGCTATTCAAGAACTAGGCATAGGTCTGTAGCGCAGGTGGCATTTCTATTGGTTACATGTTAGACACAGTAGAGTAGGGTTTCTTACTGGTGTTTCTCCTTTCCCATCCACACTAGGAATTCCTTACCCTCTCTCCGGTGTTCCTAATTTCCCCATCCCATCCACAACCTCTGCCTAACCCCTCTTCCCCCCATTGGCTGCCACGTGGAGACCTGTGTTCTATATCAGGTGCCTCTGCCAACCATGGTGGGAGGGTCGAGTTCATTCGGCTTCCATGGTTCGGGGGGTGAGTGTCGATCTCTCTTCCTTCCCGTCAAGTGTGATTGTGACATAATAAACCACCCCCATATTGGGATACTCACAACCACCCAAGCCAAATGGACCCGACACCTCCACCTTTGGCTGATGTGCTAAAGGCTTTACAGGATATTCAGTTGGAATTAGTGCATGCTAGGCAGGAGGCTAACACGCTGAAAGCACAGGTACAAGGATTGGTAGTACAAGGTACGCCTTTAGAGGGGCCCAGTACATGAAACACTGTGGGCACCTTCACTAGTAGAAATCCAACGGTCATTGTCTAACCCCCTAGTGGTGTTCCCTTGGCTGCACCAGAACGTTTTTCAGGGGATCCTAGAAAATACATGACTTTTCTTACACAATGTAGACTCCATTTTTTGTGCAAGCCTGCGGCATTTGAGACCATCCAAGCCAGAACTGCCTTTGTAATATCCTATTTGACAGGCGATGCAGCAGCATGGGCGATGCCTTTGGTACAGAAAGATGACCCTTTGTTATATAATTGGGATAATTTCTTAGTAGAATTTGGTAGACTGCTTGATAGAAGAGAAGTTTCACTGGCACAAGACAAAGAGCTGTTAGGGCTAAGACAGGGGTCACGAGATTTGGTAACCTACGTGACGCAGTTCAATAGATTAGGGATTGAAACAGAATGGCCAGCGGAAAAACAGACAGTACTGTTTTATCAAGCACTACGGGAGGAACTGAAAGATGCAATTGCGCAGGTAGAACCGCAACCTGGTACTTGTACAGCCATGATAGATCTAGCCCTTAGGTTAGATCATCGAATGAATGAAAGAAAGGGAGACAAGAAGAAACCTGAAGCAGTCCCATTTGTGAGATTAGATAGGAGTAGAGGAGGCAGGAGTAGGGAGGTGGAACCAATGCAGATTGGTAGTGTAAGAGGACCTTTATCAGAGGCAGAAAAGGAACAGCGAAAGCTTAATAAATTGTGTTTGTACTGTGGACAAGCAGGCCATTTTATCCGCACCTGTCCTAATACTCCGCAGAGGAATTTAGGAGGGGAACAGAGCAAGAAGGAGGCGGGAAAAGAGTTGGGCCGACCTTAGGGGGAACTCAGGTGACAGGCCCGAAGGAAGAAAGGTTCCCCAAATTGGTGGCAAATACGGTTGGGAGTAAGACCTCTCATTTGTATATGTTGGTGACATTATGTTGGGCGATGTCCAAACAGGCAGTGCTGGCTATGTTGGATTCAGAGTCCACAGGTAATTTTGTGGATATTACATTGGCCAATCAGTTAGGGCTACCCGTACAAGACAAACAAAGAGTGGAAGGGGTGCAGTCGGTGGATAGTTCTCCTTTAGTGTCCGGTCCGATAAGACAACAAACGCAAAATTTGCAGATGACATTTGCATCAGGTCACAGAGAAGACATTACTTTTGATCTGATAGCCGCACCACAGTTTGGTTTGATTTTGGGAATGCCTTGGTTAGTGCAACACAATCCAAGGATCGATTGGGAAAAGCAGACAGTACAATTTGAAGAGCAGAGGTGCCAAGAACACATGTTATTGGAGGTGGGACCCACGGCTTGGTTGGTTAATCAGGAAAGAAGGTATCAGGAAAGAAGGGATCAGGTGGAGGGAGCAGTGGAATTCCCTTGCAATACCGAGAGTTTGCAAAGGTATTTGACAAAGGTGGGGCAGAGCAACTGCCGCCTCATTAACCATATGATTGTGTCATTGAATTGGAGGCTGGGGCAAAGCTCCCTTGTAGCAGAATCTACGCCCTGACAGAAACAGAAAATCAACATTTAAGAGAGTATGTGGATGAAATGTTAGAGAAGGGGTTCATTAGACATTCCACATCCCTGGTTTCCTCTCCCTTGTTTTTTGTCCCAAAGAAAGAGGGGACATTACGAACCTGTATTGATTATCACGCCTTAAACAAGGGAACCATTAAGAATAGGTTTCCATTGCCCCTAATTTCAGTATTACTGGATCAGGTGCGGGCGGCAAACATTTACACTAAATTGGATCTAAGAGGGGCATACCACCTGATAAGAGTAAAAGAGGGGGATGAGTGGAAGACGGCATTCCGAACAAAGTTTGGACTATTCGAATATTTGGTTATGCCGTTCGGATTATGTAATGCTCCTGTGGCATTTCAATTCTTTATGCAAGAAGTTTTGAGGGATTTCATTGATGTGTTTGTTATAGTGTACATTGATGATGTTTTGATTTACTCAGTCTCGCCAGAACAGCATGTTCAACATGTAAGGGCCGTTCTTTAGCGGCTGCAGGAGTATCAGCTCTGTGCAAAATTGGAGAAATGTGCTTTTCACACTAGGCAGGTGGAGTTTCTGGGATTTATGCCCACTCCAGAGGGTGTAGTGATGAATGCCAGGTAAGTACAAGCCGTGACAGATTGGCCATCTCCACAATGTATCAAGGACATACAATCGCTCTTAGGATTTGCCAATTTCTATCAGTGTTTTATTAGTAATTGCTCGGCAATAGTAACGCCAATCACGCGACTACTCAAAAAGGCAACACCATTCATTTGGGTGTCCTGAAGCAGAAAAAGCTTTTCAGGAATTCAAAATCACGTTTACTACTGCACCTGTGTTGAAACATCCAGTCACAAGTCAAGTATTCCGGGTGGAGACTGATGCTAGTAATTTGGCGATAGGGGCTATTTTGGCGCAAAAGGGTAAGGAAGGAGTATGGCATCCGGTGGCATTTTATTCTAGAAAGCTATCAGGGTGTGAAAAGAATTATTCCATCACGGACAAGGAGCTTTTGGCTATTCGATCAGCTTTTTTAGAGTGGAGGCATTACCTATTGGGGGCTAAGCATCAGGTGGTGGTGGTAACTGATCACAAGAATCTGCAATACTTTAAGACGGCTCACAAACTCAGTCCCAGGCAACTCCGCTGGTCTCAATATTTCAATGAATTTGATTTTGTGGTAACATTCAGGCCAGGAAAGAATAATGGTAAAGCGGACGCATTGTCTAGACAGCAACATTTGGATAGTGTGGTGAGTGAAGTAAGAGCGATTATTCCCCCAGAAAAAGTGATTGGAGCTATTACAAAAAATTGAATTGACGAGGTCAAGAGGGGTCTACCACCCCTGCAACTCCATAAGTGGCGAGGCAGCATCCTGCAAGGAGGGTGCGCAGGGGTTGCCGTATCATCAAGATCGATTGTTTTTACCTACTAAGGAAGTACAGGAAAAGGCCCTCTACTGGTGTCATAATGTCATAGTTCTCCACTAGCCGGACATGCTGGTCAAAGGAAAATGCAAACCATGTTCGAAAAATATTTTTGGTGTCCTGCCTTGAGGCAGGATGTGGGCAAACATCTATTACAATGTGAAAATTGCATGAGGAATAAAGCAGATCATGTGAAAAAAAGAGGGTTATTACAGCCACTACCCACTCCTGAGAAAGTATGGACTCACATATCAATGGATTCTATTACAGATCTTCCACCTGATCAGCAGTTTGACACTATTTGGACAGTGGTGGATTTTTTGTCCAAGCAAGCTCATTTCATTCCTTGTGAAGGAATACCTGGAGCAGGCAGGCTAGCTGAGATGTTCCTTAAACATGTGGTTAGACTGCATGGGTTGCCAAAAAGTATTGTCTCAGACCGGGGACCACAGTTTACTTCAAGGTTTTGGCCCGCTTTCTGTCGCATGTTGGGAATCAACTGTGCCCTGTCTGCCAGTTATTACCCTCAAACCGATGGTCAGACAGAACGGGTAAACCAAACACTCGAACAATACTTGAGGGGCTATTTGGGTGATGGCCGAGACTCTTGGGTGCAGTCACTATGGTTGGCGGAATTTACATATAACAATACTCTGCACACTTCCTTGGGTATGTCTCCCAACTAATGCTTATTTGGGTACGAGCAAAACATGATACCAGAACATTTACCTGAAGTGGTGAATCTACCAGTATTGCAAGACCGAAAACAGTTGCTTCTGAAGGTCAGGCAGAAAGCACGCACAAATTTGGAACAGGCTAAGAAAACCTATAAAAAACATGCTGATAAACACCGACAGGAGAGTCCTCGCTATAAAGCAGGAGATCGGGTTTGGTTATCAACCAGAAATCTATCTATCGTGGGATCTCGTAAATTTATGCCTAGATTTATTGGTCCTTATGAAATCATTGCATGTGTGTCATCTACAGCTATGAAATTGCGTTTGCCTAAGACCCTACCTATACACCCGGTATTTCATGAGTCTTTGCTTAAACCCGCAGCTCAAGGGACGACTACGAAAAAACCTCCAGCCATAGTGAAAGAAGGGCAAATGGAATACGAAGTAAAACGCATCGTGGATTCCAAAAGAAGAAATCAACAACTATGGTATTTGATTCAATGGGAAGGTTACAGTCCTGAGGATTGTTCTTGGGAACCAGCAAGAGATGTCCATGCTCCCAGGTTAGTTAAACAATTTCATTTACACAATCTGGGGAAACCGGGTCCTGGGAGGAGCCCTGGAAGAGGAGGTAATGTCAGGAATCAGGGCTGGCAAAGACGTGGAGTGCTGAAATATGCCTATTAAGATGATAGGAGCTGGGAAGGACTTGGAAACTACAGTTCCCAGCATCCTTAGTGCCTTCCTGTAGTTCGTCCCATGTGCGCGTTGCCAGCTGTCTTGAATTAAGAACAGCTTATTAGCAGGCAGCGGGCAGGTGTGGCTTATTTTATCCAGCAGTCGGAGGCAGGCGGGCCACGCATGGAGAGAAGGAATGCAAGTGAGGAACTCTTGATTGCTACACGGCCGCCGTTCGGAAGGAGCAGGAGGGGCTCGAGGCTGCCTACAGAATTACTGCATTACGCTCATTGTCTGGGAAGTCCCGTGGTGCTCCCCAGACCCAAGATAAGTACTTGTGGGGCACCGTGATTGATCTATCTGGGGAAATGGTGTTAGGAATGATGTACAGCTCGTCATTATTCGTCTGGGAAGTCCCGAGGGGCTCCCAGACATAAGATAAGTAACGTCACCAGTTTCTTGAATGCACTAAGGGGAAACAAAGTGTGGCGTGCTAAAACCTACATTACATGCTGATTAAGGGTTGTACTGCATTTGTACAGGCAAACACAGTATTCGTGTTATGTATCAGGACACACACGGACAAAGACTCTATAGGCCACAGGGAAAGGAAGTTATTCTTCACTAGTGCAGGTAACTAGTGGGAAAAGCACTTATGTTGTATGTTGCTAATGCTGCCCGAAGGGCCATGTGTATTGTCTAATCATTATGGGAATGTTCACTTTTTGTGTTTGTCCATCATATTGCTGGCCTTATGTGTTTTCTGTGAACTAGCAGGGTGTAGTACACGTATTAAGGTGTGCTATTCAAGAACTAGGCATAGGTCTGTAGCGCAGGTGGCATTTCTATTGGTTACATGTTAGACAGAGTAGAGTAGGGTTTTTTCCTGGTGTTTCCCCTTTCCCATCCACAACCTCTCCCTAACCCCTCTTCCCCCAATTGGCTGCCACGTGGCGACCTGTGTTCTATATCAGGTGCCTGAGTTCATTCGGCTTCCGTGGTTCGGGGGAGAGTGTCGATCTCTCTTCCTTCCCGTCAAGTGTGATTGTGACAATACGGTTACTTCCTGGTCTGCATGATTCTCGAGCGCGACAATCATCACCACTAATTATGCAGCCTGTGCTGAAAAGTGAGACGTAGTCGTGCACTTATCAATACTTCAAATTCTCCATTGGCCGTGTGTTTCACCACAGCGGCTCCTGTATATCTCTGCCCATCATGTTGATCGATTCTAGAAGAACCATCAATAAAGAGAATCTCCCCAGCTGGCAACGCATTTTCTTTCACCCTCGGGATATCATCATAAAATTCCTCATAGTTAAAGCAATCATGTGCATGGTCGTCTTCTGCCAGTGGTTCTTCTATAAATATGGCAAGGTTCACTATTCTGCACCAAACTATTTTAATCGCTGGATTCGATATGACCACCTCATAGGCAGAAGCCCTTTGAGAAGTCAATGTACCTTTTAGGTTTTTCCAAAATGGCAAACAAAGAATGTTCAACAAATAACGTCATAGAGCACCCCATTACTATGCTGGCAGCCTTCTCTATGGCGAACGCAGCAGCTGCCAAAGATTGTTCACAAGGAAAGTGACCCCTCATTACTGGGTCCAGAATCCCACTGTCATATGCTAGAGGCTTGTACCCCAACGTGGTTCTTTGTGTGAATACTGCTGCCATGACTGTGTCATTCATATGCGAAAATAAGAAGAATTCCTCAGCATAATTGGGAATCCCTAAAACTGGAGCTGTGCTTCAACTCTTCAAACCCTTCCTCCATGTCCTCAGTCCAATCCATTCTTTCCTGTGTTGTCCTTGCCTTTTTCAGAGCCTGCAACCAGGGCCTTACATATAAATTGTAATCGAAGACCCATGCTCTCACATAATTGCCTAGTCCCAAAAATCTTTGCATGTGCTTTATCATGTGTGGCTTTGCTGTTTTCAGAATAGCCTCAGCTCTCTCAGGAGTAACTTTCTTTCCTTCATGCGAAATTAACTTACCTATGTATAACACGTCCTCCTGACAATACTGCAATTTTTCTTTGTCTACTTTATATCCTTTTTCTGCAAGAATAATCATTAGCTGAACTGAATCACGTCTACATTATTCCTCTGAGGTGCTACAGATTAATATGTCATCTACGTACTGCAGTACAAAACTTTGCAAATCGACATTGCTTAAATCCATTTGCAGGACTCTATTAAAAATCGATGGAGACTCACTGTACCCCTGAGGTAATCTCGTGCTTTTGAACTTGGTTTGTCTGAACGTAAATGACGTCAGATCTTGAGAATCCTTATGAAATGGGATTGAGAAAAACACATTTTTCAAATCAATCACTGTGAAATATCGCGCCTCAACAGTGATAGTACATAACATTGTCACAGGATTAGTAACTAGAGGGAACTCAGCCTCTACAATCTGGTTAATCGGGCATAAATCCTGAATTAAATGTAACAACCCTCCTTTACATTTTTTAATAGGGTACACTGACGTATTAAAAGCAGGACAAAAGACTGCTGTAATGTTTTGAATTGCGCCTTTTAATTAGATACAACACATTCACTGAATTAATGTTTTTCCATTCAGTTGGCTTGCTTTGTTGCGACTCATGCACTGAATCAACATTTTCATTCAGTTGTGCTTAGTTTAAAGTGTCTTTTTTTGAGTAAATGTTTGCCTTTACTTCATAGTTCCTCTTCCTTAATGAATCCTCTTTGGTACTGTTAGTACTGTTTTTTTACTTTTGTTGTAAAGTTCCTCTTTCTTAAAGAATCTTTTCTTCCTTAATAGATCCTCTTTAGTACTTTTGGTGATATTTGTACTTTCGCTACAAAGTTTCTCTTTCTTAAATAATCTTTTTCTTAAAGAATCCTCGTTGGTTTGCTTTGTTGCGACTCATGCACTGAATCAACATTTACATTCAGTTGTGCTTAGTTTAAAGTGTCTTTTTTTGAGTAAATGTTTGCCTTTACTTCAAAGTTCCTCTTCCTTAATGAATCCTCTTTGGTACTGTTAGTACTGCTTTTTACTTTTGCTGTAAAGTTCCTCTTTCTTTTTTTTTTTTGTTTAAATATTTTTATTAGTTTTCAGTGTAAAAAAAAACGATATAACCATTAACAATCCAAAAATTCATTTTGTACAACTTAGTTAAACTTTCACCTCTCAACAATTCTTCGACATTCCATGTATACAACATAAATCATTGCGCTACATAATAAGGTGTACAATTCATAGTTCCTCGTCAATTCACTTAGTGTGTAATAAAAAGAAAGTGAGAAAAGAGGAAAAAAGAAAAAAAAAAGGCATTTATTCACCAAGTTGAGTTAATTGGGTCAATCATCTCCTTGTAAACCAGATTAGTCCATAAATTCATTTGGAGATATTAGATTACATAATCACAGTTACTGCTTCTGCATCTCCACCACTTCAAGCGTGCAAATATATAGGTAATTTGGGCATGGGTTACTGCTGCCGCGTTTCTTCAACCAATACATGCAATTGCAAATTTAATATAATCATCAGCAATTCAAGAATTCATAAAGTGCTTTAAGAGTTGCGGTTGAAAATACATGTGTTCCTTATCCGATAAAAAGTTTAGAAAGGGGCGCCATATTTTCCGGAATCTCGAGAGTTTCCCCTCCACCACTGCCGTAAGTTTTTCTAAGCCTAGCAATTCCCATAACTTTAACCACCAGTACGCTAGGTGTGGGCCTTCTATTGTCTTCCAAAATCTAGCTCTCGTGATACGGGCCGCCACCAATAAATGGGAGATTAGGTGTGCTTTGTGTCCTGACATTGGAAAGGACCCGTCTTCCGGGGCGTCCCCTAGTAAGAACACTCTAGGGTCCATAGGGAGTAAAGAACCTGTGATGTCTTTGATTTTAGATCTCACTTCCAGCCAATATGATTGAATAACCCCACAATGCCACCACATGTGCACCATGTGCCCTCGTTCACCACACCCGCGCCAACATGTATCTGGATATTCTGGGTTAATAGAGTGAAGCCTATTGGGGGGGAAATACCACCTAAAACAAATTTTAATAGCATTTTCTTTTATTTGGGTGCAGCGGGAACTAGTCTGGGCACGATACCAGATTCGCTGCCAAGACTCGTCTGAAATCTCCAGGCCCAGCTCTCTCTCCCAAGCTCTCATATATGGGAGCTTCTCCTCTGTGGTGGCTCTCTCCAGGAGTTTATAACATAGCGATATTTTATGGGATTGGTGTCCTTCAAAAATGTTCAACTCTATGCCGAGAGGGGTTCTCTGGGCTGCTCGGCGGATGTCCCTATTAGTGAGCCAGTGGCGCAGTTGTATATATCGAAAGCGTTCCGTCTCTGGGAGATCAAACTTCTCTTTGCATGCCTGGAAAGTCAGTGGTTCCTGGTCTACATATAAATCTCTCAGGCACAGTGGTTTGTCTCGAGTCCAGGTTCGGTACGCTGTTGGCGCTAGTCCTGGAGTGAAGGCAGGGTTTTGGGTTATGGGGGACAATGGCCCTAGCCCTAGTGGGATACCCCTCTGGGATCGTGCTTTATCCCAACACTTCAGGGTGGACAAGGTGGTTGGCAAGATACCAGTTTTAAAATTACATGCTTCTTTTTGTAGAAACGGGAGGTGAGCCAAAGGGAGTGCGGAAGTGGTCTGCTCTTTGGGTGGGTCCGGAGAGCCCTTCCAAGAAAGCATTATCGCCGTCTGCGCCGCTCTGTAATACCGTGGTATCGAGGGGAGGCCCAGGCCCCCCAACATTCTTCCCCTTGTCAAGAGTTTCCCAGGGATACGCGGCCTCTTCCTCTTCCAGATAAACCGATATATCTCCTTTTGGAGGTTTATAAGCTCGAATTCTGGGATGGCTATTAGCAAAGAATGAAAGGCATATAATAGTTTCGGGAGAAGTGTCATTTTAACCGCATTAATACGGCCGAGCCATGAGATTTCCTGAGAATCCCATCGCTGTAGCCATTCCTTCAATTCTGTAAGTAGCGGGGGAATGTTTGCTCTGTAGAGGCCCACATATGTTGGGGTCAGTTTTACCCCCAAATATGAAATCTCCGTTGGAGACCAGGGGAAGTTCGTCAGTGTTCGCAGCTCCTCTAGTCTATCTAAGTCTTCAGTCAGGGGCATTCCTATTGATTTAGCTGGATTTGTCCTGAAGCCCGATATCTCGGCGAATTGATTTAGGAGACCTAAGAGGGGCGGGAGTGTGTGAGGGGCATCCCGCAAAAAGCAAAGTAAATCATCCGCATAAAGCGCGATCTTATGGGACTACCCCCCTACCTCAAAACCTTGGATACCTGGATGCGATCTTATATGTTGAGCAAGAGGCTCCATAGCCAAGGCGAATATCAATGGAGGTAAAGGGCAGCCCTGTCTCGTACCCTTGGCTGATTGAATAAGGGGAGTCCAATTCTTATTAACTTTAATTTTAGTCGAAGGAATTCGAAAATTTGAGAGTATTAATCTGAAGAACTCTGGTCCAAAACCAAACCCCGCTAGCACCAATTCCAGATATCCCCACGACATACTATCAAAAGCTCTGTGAGCATCTAGGGATAGGACAGATAAGTCCCCGGGGATCTTTGGGGCGAGGGCAATTAGGTTGATGACTCAGAGTATGTTGTCATAGGTGGAACGGTTATATATAAAGCCTGTCTGATCATTATTTATCAATGATGGGAGGATTGGGCTTAGGCGGTTCGCTATTATTTTCCCTAGTAATTTAGCATCTGTGTTTAAAAGGGCATTAGGCCTATATGAGGAGCAATCAGTAGGATCCTTCCCAGGTTTTAATACCAGCGTTGTAGCTGATTCCGCCATAGATGCTGTAACCACTCCCGTCCTAAGTTCCTCTTTCTTAAAGAATCTTTTCTTCCTTAATCGATCCTCTTTAGTACTTTTGGTGATATTTGTTCTTTCGCTGCAAAGTTTCTCTTTCTTAAATAATCTTTTTCTTAAAGAATCCTCGACACGTGTTTCCCCGTCTTGTGTTGGGAAGGTTCTTCAGGAGGTTCTAGATTGTTCTTCAGGGAGTTCTAAAGAGCCGTTTCCATTGTGTTCTTTAGACTATTGAGAGGGAGTAAAACCTTGGATCATTTGTGTAGTTTCCTTTTATATTCAATGGCTATGTTGAAGTTTCGAATTGTTTTTTCACTCTGTAAAAAACCAAACGGTTATTTTCTGTTATTGATTCTCTGTGCTAACAATTGCATCGACATAGTATAGGTTACTTATGGTTTCTTTGAGAACATTTTTAGAGTGTTAGTTTTACCAGTAGTTGATGATAACGTTTATATTTTCTTTCATTGGCTTAACGAGCAAATGATTCTTTGACGAAATGCGTGGAAAAATGTAACTATTTGCATTCAAGAAAAGACATAATGTGAATACCTTCACTCATGGTTTGTTCGCATCTTGTTTGAGCGTTTCTTTTTTCCTGTTGTGCGGCACACGTCTTGCACGTCTTGCTATGCGCTGATCATCGTTAGGGCTTTGTTAGTCACATGACTCACTACGTTCTTATTGCGTAATGACGTATGACGTTGCATTTATTAGATGGCACCATTTTGCATTGGGACTGATTCCATGTTTTTCCTTTGCAAGGTGAATGGAGAACGACTATTCGTAATTGAGTATTTGATTTAGAGAAATACAAATAAAGTTTTGTAGGTGTATTATTCCTCAAGTATTGAAAATTGTGATTTTATTTATAACAATATTATTTTCTTCCAGACAGTATTTTTCCTTTCGTATTTAGAGTTTTCTTATGTCGCTTATATGTTGTTTTGATCTTAACCCAATGGATGAAACTCGACTCATGATGCCTCTTTTGGACGAGGCATTTGTTGATTTATAATTATTGCAGCTGTTCACTCATGGATTCATGCATCTCCTGATCTTTATTTAGACCAGTGAAACGTGTCCATTGAACATATCCAAAAAGCTTCTCTTTTTCTTATCACTAAGAAATTGTCATTGTTTTTTTTAATTTTGTGGCTTCCATATGTTGATCTATGATTTTGTCAAGAATTTCATAATTTTTAAAGGCTTTTTCAGGAATGTTAAGTAGTTCAATCTGTTCTTTAATTTTTGTAATTTCTGTAATGAGTTGTTCATGTGTTTTTTTTCGCATTGATAATGAGTTTGTGTGTCATTTCTTTAGACGTATTAATTAGTAGCTCTTCCCAATCTTTTAAACTTTCTATGTCGTCCTCTTCAAATGAAGACGTATTACACAGTGACTCTTACGTCACTAAGATACCTTGTTCCATCATGGCGGATATCGTCTTGAAAATACCTCTGTCTGTCTCTGGAGACACGGGATATTTTTCTTGCTCGAGGTAAAAATGCTCCTGGCTTCAATTTAATCTTAACTTCTCCAGCCCCCTTCAATAAGTATATGTCATACGGGCCTGTTGTCCATAATGAAACTGCCACTTTAGCCATGCCGTCATCAAAACATTTGGGACGCTTCCGTGCTAACATAATTTTCTGAGGAACCTCACATTTAATTGTTCTTACCCAATAAGTAATACTAATTTCAAATAGTACTTCGTCATCTGACAGATGGTCTCAAATCATATCCTCGTCAGTGATGTCAGTCAATTTATAACCTTTCCCAATGGTAACCACTGTGCACCATCGTCTGCCTTCACAATCAACTCCATCAAGCATAGCTTACTCTCCTCGTACTATGGCTGCTTTTATCTCTAAGCAAAAATTGTGTCCCCCTCTTCATCCATAGGTATCCTTGACCTGAATAAAAATTCATCAGGTAGTCTCACAGTTTTCCCACTAAACCTGGTAGCCATGTCAACAGAATGCATAACCCACACTGAAAAACATCTGGTTGTAACGGTACTCCTCGTATGGCCATTTGTCCTGTAAATGCCATAGTAAAGTCACTCACATTTAAATAATGCATTTCTGGCGTTGAACACACTATGCCTTCATCATTGAACGAAATCGTCATGTTCAACCTTGTCATTGAATCATGACCTAATATATTAACAGGTGTCTGTCTTGAATATAATGTCATATTCTCCTATAGAGACTGGCAATTTTTCAGTAAAAGGAATTCTACTTGTAGCTCCTGTGAAACCTTGAGCATTCATGGCATTCCCAGATAATGTACATTTCCCTCTGATATACATGAGCGTGTTGCACCCGTGTCTACTAAAAAAGAAAATGATTTGCCCCCTATAGTGACGTGAACCCTCGGTTCCTCTTGAGGATTGGGAGTCACTGATAGCACTGAACACATCAAGTCTCCCAGTGAGCTGTCCTATTATGGGTACATGCTTATCCCTGTACCTGTGAAAGTATTCCCTCCATCGACAGTGACACCCCCTATCCTAGGAGTCACTAACTGTCCAGTGCTTGTGCCCTGCTGTATCTGCATGGGTGAATGATGTGACTGCCATTTCGGCGGATTCATTGTTATTTGCTGTGTTCGCAAATCTTCCTGCATTCTCGGCACCTGTGTTTGCTGCACTGTCTGATTTTGGGCAAACCCCTCTCCACTTTGTTGAGTTTATTGAGGCGGGTATGTGGTCCCCCCTCTTGGGAATTGTCCATTTTGCACAAATCCTTGGTTTCCACACATACGTGCAATATGTCCTGTCATCCCGCATGTCCAACATATAGGAGGTCTCCTAACTTGCCCTCCCTGCATGCCTTGATATCATTCTGCATGCTTTGAAACCCACTCTGGTTATTCTGGAAATTTCCTTGATTATTCTGGAAGCCTCTGCCTCTGAAATGTCCCCTACCTCGTCGTACAAATCCATTATTACCTTGATCAAACTGCCTTTGGTTATTCACCTGTGGAATGCCCGCTGGTTGCTGCGAACCTGACCCTTCTCCGCTAGTCAACATCACCCTTTCTATGGCGTATTTTGACAATTCTTTTGCACTCATTTTGCTTCTTCACCTTTCCTAGCGTCATCTTTCTTTTGATTTACAATAATCTGCAATAGTGCGCAATGGTCAGCTGTATCTCTGACTACGGTTTTGCCTCCATATCCACTAAATCTTTTGCTGCTTCTGCACTGGGTCTGGCAGCCCTTGGCATAATATATGGTTCGCGCATCTCCAGAGATCACTGCTCTTGGAAATGTTGAATGTAAGCAAGAGGATCCTCCCATTCCTGCACCTTCCTTGCCATTATAGCTATCATATCTGATGTGTCTGGATACTGAACTCGCAGCGCTTTCCAGACTGCCATTCCGCAGTCATTAAACTGTGCTCCATCATGAGCAGTGTTCAATGTAGTGACACTTGAGTACCCTGCTCTTGACCAAATGTCATCTGCTCTCTCCCCAGGAATAGCAGCTAGAAGACCTTTAATGTCCCCTATAGCTAACAGGTTCCCTCCTGTAATTTTTTCTAACTCGTCTATCCATTTCCCAGCACCGGAATTTAAACTCGGGAGTTTACACCTTAAATTATCTTTATCCATCTGTAGCCATGGTATATACTGCATTCTGGTTCTGCCTTTCGCTAACAAAGGAAACTGCGAGATCCCAAACTCACATTCATCCCCCATCATCTATCCATAGCAGGGACAATGGTTCGGCACCACCTTTTTCCTCGTAATGACCTTAACCTGCTCACATAAGGTGGCGAGTCCCCCCTCTTACTATGGGATCGCCCTCTGGGTCGATCTAGTCGCACCAATGATTCTGACGTCCTTGATTTGGGTTGATCTAGATCTGACCATCTCACTTCTTTGTCCACCGGAGAACATCCTTCAGGACCACATGCGTTATCTCGCTCCTTCCCAAGGAAGGTTTCTCTATCCTCGTCTGACATATGCTGTCCCCAACTTGTATGGCTTCCCTCCTCTTCATCTCTATTCAATGTTAGTCTATCTAGAGACAACTCTTTGGGCTCAAAACTACACAAGCCTCCCTCTCTGTCGTACACCTGTGTACTCTCAAGTCAATCGTTTTTACACTTTCCCTTGAGTTCTTTATTAGTCCTCATATCATGATAGACTTATTGATTGTGTCCCCAATGCTTCTAGAGTCAAACTCATCCTCTAGATTTGCTCTAGACGGAGCTGGCATTGGTTCATGGATCAGGAAGAATTCTTCTATATCCTCCCATGCTACTACTGCATCAGGCTCCATTAATTCCTTTTCCACATGTTCAATGTCGCGTGCTCTCTGCCTTCTTTTACGTTCTATTTCATCATCAAGCTCTCTTCGCTTCCTTGCTTCTTCTCTCACCTGTTCTTCTTCCTTTCTTTTCATGTCTCTTCTCTCATTTGCCCTTTGTATTTCTTTTGCATTCTTTTATCCCTTAATTTTTGTTCTTCCTCTTCCTCTCTTTTTCTTTCTAGCCTTGCTCGTTCTTCGATTGCCCTCTGTTGTCATATTTTCTTTGCTCCTCTGCCCCTTCCTTTTTCTTTTAGTTGTTCAGCTTGATACAACTGTTCCCGTCTTTGTCTGTCCTTCCTTTTCGCCCCATCCTCTTTCAATCGTTCCTCTCTGTCTTTATCTTTCTTAACTTGTTCATCTCGATCTACTCTTTGCCTCACTTCCTCAATGCTATTTCCATCAAGTTTGAGCAAAATCTGACTCCCCATGCATTTGTTCTGTATGAGCGCTACCTCATCAGCCTTAACTTTCTCTCCCTTCCAGCTCTTTATTTCTCGTCCTATATCTAAGGATGTACCTGGTCGATCACTTCTCTCCTTGTGCCGTTTCTCTTTGTCCCTCAGGATTTTAGAGATCAACTCTCTTCCAGAAATCTTCTCTGGACCCTCATTGCTGCTATGCGCAGACGACTCATATGCCGGATTGCTGTACCCTGTCACTACCTTAAGTTCTCTTAATGGGTACACTCCGTCATCTTTTGTACTATCGCCATTTATTTCAGGCGGGGGAGCAGAAGGCTCCTCACCCCCCTCTTTTTATATGTTAAGTATCCAGTCCTCAGAAGGCGGTTGTTCCCTTTCCTCCTGGTACATCTTCCAGAGCTTTAACCTCGCTAGCCTTTTATCTAACATTTTTCCCGTGTATGCTGTATGCAAATATGTCGTCATGTGTTGCAAAAGTTGCAAAACTGCTTTTGATAGTGATCCCCTTGTGACCATGGCATGAACATCTTTGCCCTCTGTACCCATTCTGCACTGTACTGCTTAAGCTTAGGTGCGTGTTTTGGTAGCTGCTTACATAGATGTATAAGCAGAGTAATATCCTCCATTTTGACTCGTCACTCTTGACTGTCAACACTCACCTTTACTCTTGCACTTTTCAAAAATACTTTTCAGAAAAATAATACAATATGAGTGTGCAACAATCGTCGCAGCTGCAAGCCTTTTATATCAGGTTCACTAAACCCCATCAGTTCAACTAAACAAATACTTAATTAACTTTCAAGTCTCTGTCCTTCCCTTTTCACGTTTCTTAAATTATTCACTATTTCTTCACCACATATATATTATATAACACATAAAACAAACTGACAAATTAGGCTGGCCTACATATATCTTTAGCCTACATTCCTCGAGACCATTCCTTACTCACGTTCTTCGTGACACCCCTAAAAAATACTCCTACAGGAAAAGGACACTGGGCTTACTCTACTGGGCTTACTCTACTGTGAATTTCCTCGTCTCACAGTTTCTCAATTGCTTGGGAATCCTTTCCTCAAGTCAATTATTTAATAACTCGACGCTCATTGTCTCAAGTTGTTTTTATCCCAGCCTCCCTCCGTTTCTTGTTTCCCTTTCTCTCCACTCACTGCCAATTCACAATTTTGCCACCTCACTCAATTTTTACACACCAGTTGCTTTTTCGACTTCCGAATCTCGGGATCGATCCCTCTTCAACCAGCCTCTTCAACTTTCCGTCCGCTCAGCTTCCTGTAGAAATCGGGACAGGTTTCTGCCTGAAAACAAGGGACACGTCTTACCTACGCTTCCAAGCCTTATTTTTAAAACTAATTTCCGCTATCTACAGGGAGCTTCACGTCCTTTCAGCTGAATGGCAAAGGACATCCTATATTGCCGGGACCCCAAAGCTTACTATGTCGACGTTTCTTTAACCATCATCTCTCTGCTACCACGTTAACCGAGACAGCCATCCCAGCCCTTTAAGACGTGGTAGCAATACTCTGAGATGAACGGGGATGCAGAAGATACTCAAACATCAATAATCAAAATGACTCAGGAAGTTGGCAAAGTTGACTGTTTTAATGTCAATTATCTAAAACAAGGAGTACAACGGACATCAATGGACGTCTCACATCATGATCTCAATGAAATCAATAAAAAACATTCTTTTTATAGCAAAAACTTGTCATTGCTGACACTGACCTACGTATTTGCTAACGTCATCCTACGTGGCAAACAACAAAAACTTAGTGGCAAATGTGATAGGCTTAGAGGGAACATCTAGGTATACGTTCCATACTAGTATAAGAAAGTGATAGGTTCTTCAACGTCAGGTGGAGCATCTAAGCCCTCCCCTCAAACAGGTCACTAGGAACGTCACTAAATACACGACGTCCCATTGGTTACACAAACTATAGGGCCCTTAATTACGCGGCCATCTATAATTGGATGGCACTCTTACATGCGTCAGTACTTTTCCACCTACTTTAGCAGCACACAGGCTGGACTTCCAGGTGCTGGTGAGCTGGTCATAATCATAGCTTCTCACCAATTAGCATATCATCTATCCTCAGTGGTCTGCACGTCAAATAAGGCTTTGAACTTGGCCTTGGAAATGTTCTTTGCTCTGGAGAATTCAAGGGAGTAGAGGCACGCTATGCCTCCTTGCATAGGTGTGGTTCATCATGTTCGTCCAGCTTCATCCCTCCACGTGACTGAAGCCCACAAATTTAAGCTCTGGTGCGTTTGAAATACTATTATTTAATGAATCCCTGACGTCTTCCTTGTTTTTGATCATGTCTTCTGAACAGGAGTTTCATTCTTTCACACGATTGTAACTAATGTCTGCTCATCCCAGTCCGATACGACCTTGGCTTCTTGGGGTTGGACCAGCCTCGCCCTTCTGAGATTCCCTTCTGTAATTCAATTGCTTTTCAACTGCGACACACTGGAAAAGGCGTTCCTTCTCTTGTCCAGCTCTGTTATAACATGTAGTGGAATCATCCATTCCTTACTTACTCCTATATATGTATACGTTGGCGCATGCCGCAATCTATTCACTATATAGCTAGCCTCAAGAATACTTTGTCTGCTTGCGTTTCTTTGCATCTGTACACGTGTAAAATAACATGATATCTTCATCGTTTCTGTAGCATAAGACTCTTTATCTCGAGCCCAAGATGTTACTTATCTTTGATACTTTTCTTGATGCTCATAGAATATGTAAGTTTTTCTTGACTATGCATCTTCTTCTATGTACATCAGTCTGGCTTTGTGTGATGTCATCAATCTGCTCTTTCGCTCATTTGTCCTGCTTCTTCTGGGATTTCATTCAAATGGCCATCATACTGTCGTGTATGAGGGTATAGCTTTCTCAATGGGAACCTTGCTTCTGGGATTCTCCTGGGTATCAGTATTTTCACTAGTACTGCACGTGTTTCATACTCTGGTTCCCAACATATAGGCAATATGGGCGAGATGCTTGAGGTGGGGGTACTTGGCTCCTTCTCTACACTATGCAAGAGGTGCTAGACAGCCTTTTAGAAAATAATGGGTAACCTTTTCTGATTCTACTTTGAGTAAGTCTGAGACCGAAAATATACATGCAGTACAAGAATCAGTAATGACCAACCGTCCTGTTTTAGGACGAGGCAGGCAATGGACCCTCGAGCAACAACAGGACAATCGCGAGTTTGCACAACACAGCCCATTCAGATCCAGGAGGCAAGCATATTGGTGCCAATAGAGACATCCATTCCTAATTTCAATTTGTCCAGAGTTTAAGTTCAGCTCAAATTGACCTTTTGAGTAAAGGTCTTTCATTTGTTCCAACACAGAGTACAGCTAATATCACTCTGGAAACAAAGTTGCGAAAATACAGATACACATATTTTTCAGTAATTCTGATTCTGATGAACACAACGACGTGGTCACTCCTTTTAGAAAGGCATCTACTTTTCTTCCCCCTATGAACAGTATGCCGAAGGAAGTTTTGACCTTCGAGAAATGTGACGATTTGCAATGTATTGTCACTTCTCCCCAAGTGGGAGCCCTTTCCCAAGAGGCTAGGGAGGTGCGGCCACTTCACAATAGTCCTCCTACGGGTGGTACAATGCAGGAGACGACCTCATGGGGAGGAACTCCCCCTCTGGGTAAAAGGACGGTCACCTAGAGTATAGCCCATTGGCCAATGCCACACCCCAACCTTCGCCAACCCCACCCATGCCAGGCTCCATCCTTGAGAGTCGATCCATATTTTTCTGTAGTGTTGGAGAAACAACCACTACAGAACGTACTAGGACGAAGAAGAGCAAAGAAGTCATGAAGATTACTAACTGTGCTAGTACTGGTACAAGGTGGCCCTGAGGGTACATGAAGATCAATCCACCAAGAACAACAAAGTACTTTGACAATCCGCCAGGGTGGGACTGGCAGGCAACATTGCAGAAGAAGAGAAGAAGAACTGAAGTCTTTGGAAAGCCCAGCTGCGAAAGGCAACAGGGGTGGAAACCATCCAGAGTGGGAGTTTCGAATCCTGTTGGCTGACCGGAGAAACCGAAGAGCAGAGGACACCGGAGAGGTGCTGAGGGAGTCCTTTGAGGGTCCAGTTGGAGTTGCCCCGAACATGAAGCAGGAAGAGGAAGCTGAGCAGTCCAGGCCAGCGTGGAGCCACCGCTTTGCTGCAAGACCAGAGGACAGAAGCCCGAAGAGCCGGAGAGACGCACCCCAGGAAGCTCCAGCGGTATATTTAAGTCCGAAAGAAGGTAACTGGAGGTAATAGAGACCAGGAGGGGACACCGGGTTGGAAGAGAGGCAGGCTCCAGAGGCTCTCAGCCGACCCAGTAGTAACAGTCCAGTGACTGGGAAGGGCGCATCGAGCATCTGAGGAGAACCTCCTAACCGCATTGGCAGTCATAAGCCCAATGACCACCAGAGAAGTGTCTGGGACCCCAACACAAGCACATTAAATATCAGAGAACCTCCTTTTCGCAGTGGCAACAACAAACACACTGACCACCAAAGAAGGATCTGGGACCCCAACACAAGCATATCAAGCATCAGAGGAGAACTTCCTCGTCGCAGTGGTCGTAGCAAGTCAACTGACAATCAGAGAAGGGTCTGGGGTCCGACAAAAGTATATTCAGTATCCGAGGAAAGCATCCCCATCACAGTGGCAGGGAAATACCCACTGAGGCCCTGAAAAGGGATTGGAACTTTGCCACTACCAAGAGAGGGGAGTCATTCTCCTGGTTTTGAAAGTTGAAGAAAATGAAAGCCCTTTTCATCAAGAGATGCTAGGGGAAGAGAGCCATTCCCCTAACTTTGGTGTGAACTATATTGGAGTGTCTGAACCAATACCAGGAGAAGGGAATCATTCTGCAGGTTCCAAAAAGTTGATTGCTGTAAAGGTTTGTGGAACCACAAGCTAGTGGAAGGGAGTCATTCCCCCTGGCATCCTTTTTGCCAAAGAGCATTTCTGGGAATTTCACTCAACTACCAAGAGAAGGGAGTCATTCTCCTGGAGAAGGAACATTTCTGTTGACGTATCTTTTTTATTTTTTATTGATTCAGCTAAATGTAATCAACTTTTCAACATTTTTTTATAGAAAAATAGAGTAGAAAACAAAAATCAAATATATTAACACAATCAATCAAAAACAAAAGGAAAGGAAAAGGAAAGGAAAGGAAAAAAGAAAAAAGAAATCATCTGTTAGATCATTTTTCATAAACACTACAGCAAACTGAGCATAAAATATCTAATGAATCAAATAAAATGAATAACATTGGACAAATAGATAACAAATAAGGTCTAAACTAGTTCTCTGAATTACAGATTCATTACAATTCAGTGCTTAAACAGGAAATGCGCTGGCCAGAGAAAGTCACACTTCCAACTTCAAAGCATGTAAAAACTTGCTAATGGCAATGTAAATAGTAACCTTAGAATTACACAGTATAGTTAACCATCGCGTCTCGTCATACATAGATCCAAGATATTGGCAATGTTTAGAAAAATACTTCTCGTGAAGCTCAACTAAGGCAGGACAGATTGAAATTAAATGTTCAAGAGTTTCACTACAGGAACGATTTTGGCAAAAAACGACAAAAGTTCAGTTCCCATGGTATTATTCTTCTGATTGCCAAGATGTGTCAAATAGGCCACAAATTAAATCGTAGGCGTAAGATTGAATGGCAGAGTTTTAGCGATGGTGCCTTCATCAAATAGGGCTCCATATGACCAAATTGTTTATCTCCAAAAGGCTGTGTGGCGAAATGTTTATATGTCAGACACCGCTTTCGAGTCTCAATCCAGTCGGCCTGATAGATACATTTTTTTACTTTATCCGGATTGGACACCAACATTTCAATAGTGGCATCTGCCTGCACCAGAATCTGATATACGCCTTCTAACCAATTTCATGCAAATGCATGTTGACTAGCAAACATGTAAATTGATAAAACCTTCAATTTAACATCCAACTTGGTAGAGATCAAACATTTCCTAAAGTGGGTACATAGACGCCACTGGTGGAGAGCGTTAAGCGAAACAAGGCCTAGTTAATATCACAGCCAGGGGCCAGGGACACAAGATGGAAGATTCAATATCTTCCGGCAGAATTTTGCTTCCAATTGATGTAGACAGTCAGTAGGGGCACTCTGGTTTCCAGCCCATATAGCAGGCACGGAACTGCTTTTTGATTCCAATACATTAAGGCAGGTTTTACTGAGAATTTGTCATATTTATATTGGAGACTTCTCGTCTACGATATGGCTGTGTCCAATTTTCGCTCCACACTCTCCAACTGTCCCCTTGACTGGACTGAGCCTTTAAAGTTCATACATACTCAGATATAAATCACTGGGAACGACTTCCAACTTGACACTATTAATCAACCAGGGCATCTGACCACTAGATTACTTATTAGGGCGATATGCCACTATTTGGGATCTGGTGGTGTTAATTCTCAGTTTGTTCCTATGGGATTTGGGATCTGGTGGTGTTAATTCTCAGTTTGTTCCTATGGATGTATATATCAAACGCATTCAATAGATTCTGTAATCCAGCCGGGGTTTTCGAGACAAGCACCATATCATCCACATATAATAAGACTTTTATTGCGCACCCTTCGAGTTAGGGTGAATCAGACCAAATGCTGTCAAGGGTCTGCCCGATGTCATAGATGAAAAAATTCAAGAGGGCTGAAGCTATGATATATCCCTACTTCAGCCCTCGAGATGTTTGAATGACACCGGACAGTGCTCCCTCCATTGATAAGTGGATCTGCACCGAGGTGTTAGAGTGAAAGGCATAAATGATGCCAATTAGAGAACGGGGACACCATCTCTTTGTAATTTTTCGATCAATAACACTCTTGACAAAGAATTGAATGCAGAGTGCAGGTCTATAAATGCAAAGTAGACGGGTTGTTTAATCGCCTGGTACTGTGCTTTTAAAGCATTTAGACACATGAGGTTTCTACCAGTGCCCATGCCTGCCACAAAGCCAGATTGGTTAGAATCACGCTTGTGAGTTAGCAGTGTCCATGCATTAAAGTCACGCAAGATGAGACAATCAGAAATCTTGCCTGGAGCGTCCAGCAAGTCAATGGGATGGTAATTAAGTGGAGACACGAGATCCTTCTTTTTAAAGATGGGAACTATCAAGGAGGTACACCAGGAGTTTGGAATATCACAATTTAGCAAGATAGATTGAAAAATATTATGCAACATCAAGGCCCACATCGAAGGATTAGATTTAAACATGCCATTATGTAACCCATCAGGTCCCGCCGCACGCGATGAGCTTGCCTTTTTAATGAATTCTTCAATAATGTCAGGTGAACATTCAACTGACCACGAAGAGCACTGCGAGTGTTCATACACAAAGGAATCAAACTGCGGATCGGCATACAGATCAGAAAAATGCTTAATCCACTGATGTTCATGGACCGTATTTGACGTGGTACTAAGTTGACTCGCAAATGTTCGATCGTTTAGCAATGCCCATGTTTCTGCTGACGTCTTGTTCGATACAGCCAGCATAATGGCTTGGCTGTCTTTCAGAAACATGCAGGCTTTGCGAGCCCGAGTCCAATTTCGATACTTGCATTTTGCAGAACTAAGAGCTGCTGCCCTTTCAGATTCTGGTAGATTTAATATCAATTTCCTTTCCTTCCTTTGAGCAGCTTTCCTGATCTTAAGCTCATGGTCATATCTGTGGGTGTGCTTAAAGGCCATATTACCGGGCTTCACCATGGCATACTTAAAAGGAGCTAGCGCAGAAGTATATTGCGCATTTGATTGCCTGTACAATTGCGAGTCGAGATCTTCAGCTAGCTCCAAATGAAATTGTATCCTGATAAGGCAGACAAATACCATGCGGTACCATGAGAACGAGCTGCGGTAAGGGTTGCTCGCTATAAATACCGAAAGGGAAGAGGAAGGGTTAATTCTCGTAAGGTGGCAACTGTGTTTGCTTCCGTAGGTGTAGATTGGGACCCCAATAAGTGGGATGGAGATGTGTTTGATAGTACTACTACAGATAGTGGTTCCAAACCAGAAGTTGTATCCAAGCCGGAACCGGCCCGTAAAGAGGTGATTGTTAAGCCCGTAGTACGTAGAAGGTTGGGTCGTCCTCATTGAATTCGAGAGATGTGGTGGATATGACTGCACTTGAGGATTATTCACAGCAGGAGGTCGGGGAGATAATTAACCGATTGAAACAGAGGGCTGGTGAATCTTTGCTAGCCTGGATGGTTAGACTGTTAGATGGAGGGGCGGCAGGTCACTTAGTAGATGCAACAGATTCTGCTAGGTTCCTGCCCTTGATGCAAGATGTCCAGATACAGGAGATGTCCCTGCGTGCAGGCCCTCCTCAAGATGCTAATGGTGACCAGGAACAAATGTCTCTTTTGCAGTTAGCAGCACAGGGATGTAATCATAAGTACCCGATTACATCGTATTGGCCGACAGATGATAAGAAATGGTACATGCTGAAAGAAGCTATTCAAAGAGTTAGGGGACATGCTATGAAGGAGGCCATTCATGTGGAAGCTCCGGAGCATATGGGGTTGGTAAACCTATCAGTTTCTGCTAGAAACACCCTTATTCGAACAGCCCCTCGAGCATATAAAATCATCATGATGACCCTATTGGTGGGAATGACGGGTAAAATAACTGATGAAGGGGTGGATGCCATTAGACAATTGGCAGATCTAGGAGAATGGGAAAGACCAGAGGAACGACCTAGAGAGACAGAAAGAAGGGGCAAAATTAAAGACACACTCCTGGGAAGAGGTTTGACAGTCAAGATTCATGCGTGTCTAGAAAGGACATGTTTCTGGCTTTATTGAACGATGGTGTGCCACGGGAAGATATTGATGGGATTGAGATGCAGGAAATGTACTCGCTGTATAAAAAATGGCGCCTAGATGGGAATGAGCATTACAAACAAGTGAACGACAAGATGTACATAGGCTGAAAAAGGAGGTGGATCCTTTTGGACCGTCGCCAGAGAGGGGAGACGATGAGTCTTCTAACAGATCGTGCCTTCCCAGCCAACTTATGCTGACTTAAGAAAGATGGTGAGTGCGATGGTGGAAAGGGAATCTTAACACTTGCACTCTAAATACGAATAGGATGAGGGTCAAACTCGGGTAACAACAGCCCATGTTAAGGTGGACAGACGACCTCATGTGAAAGGGAATTTGTTTGGCATTCAGGAAATAAACAGGAGGTTCAAGCCTTAATTGATACCGGGGCAGACACCTCATTGATACATTTAAACCCTTCCAGATTTAAGGCAAGACATTTTATGATTACTGGATTGTGAGGCAAAGAAACATCAGCAGTCCAAACGGAAATCGACATGAAAATTGGTCAATTAAAAAGAGACACATATCCAGTATTAATTGTTCCCCTTACTGAATATATCATTGGATTTGATATTTTAGAAGGATTAACCTTCGGGTTAGGGGGTGAAATTTACCAGTTTGGGGTGAGTACATTCAATTTTACACCTGTAGTTGTTGCACAATTGAAAATGCCCCCAAAGCAGGTGCCGATAGCCACAAAAAGAGTGTCCATGAAACAATAATGAATTCCCGAGGGGAGTAAGACATTTCAGAAACCATCAAATTTGAGGGAACATGGTATGCAGTGATAGATTTGGCTAACGACTTCTTCAACGTACCGATTACGGAGGAATTCCAAAAGCAGTTTGCATTTTCGCGGTATGGGAGGCAGTATACGTTGAAACGTTTGCCAATGGGCTATATGCATAGTCCAACAATCTGTCACCGGCTGGTGGCAGAACATCTAGACAAAATTCCATGCAAACCGGATGTACAAATTGTGCATTACATTGATGACATATTGATTCAAGGCAAAAAGGAGCAAAGTCTGCAAGTACATTTGGACCTCATTAGAGAAGGATTGCGCAAGGAGGGATGGGAGATTAATGATGCTAAAATCCAGGCTCCGGCAGAGACAGTAATTTTTCTGGGGATACAATGGCATAATGGAAACGGTAAAATGGTGCCAAAGGCAAAACAGAAGATCCTTGAGGTTTTAACTCTGAGGACCAAGAAACAAGCACCACAGTTAATTGGGCTGTTTGGGTTCTGGAGGCAGCACATTCCACATTTGGGCCAGATTTTAGCATTCCAATTGGCCAAGGACACCATTCAAAAAGTGCTAGATTTATGGCCATTGAGGGATGTTGAGGTGGAATTAAATGTGTCCGTACATGATACCTATGCCAACTGGAGCATATGGCAGAAACAGGCTAAAAAACGTGTACCTTTAGGATTCTGGAGTAGAAAGTTGCCCAATGCGGGTGACAGATATACTCCCAATTGACAAACAATTACTAGCGTATTACTGGACGCTCATAGATACAGAACAAATGATGGTGAGTCATGACATAGTGATCCAACCTGAAATACCAATTATGCAATGGTATTGAGCTCCCCTTAGACACACGGAATTGATCATGCACAAGAGGCCAGTATCATTAAATGGAAATTGTACATTCAAGATCGTGCCAAGCCCGGTAAAGGTGGCGTGGCAAAATTACATGAGCAAGTGGCGGGAGTCCCACTGATAGACATTGAGCCAGAGGGAGAAATGCTTATTGATGAGTCTCCAGTTAAATGGGGGATCCCATATGGAGAATTATCGAATGAACAAGTCGAACATGCATGATTTACTGATGGCGCACCCAAATATGTTGGTTTTGAGCGACATTGGAAAGCGGTGGCGTACAATCCCCAACTGAAAAAGGTGCTAACCACCTCGGGGAAAATGAAGAGTAGCAAGCTTGCAGAGTTATATGCTGTGTATCAGGCGTTGGAGCAAGAAACGCCTGGAAGTTGTCATATTTATACTGATTAATGGTCCATTGCAAACGGGTTGGTAGTATGGCTGCCGACTTGGAAAAATTATGGATGGAAGATTCATGCAAAAGAGTGGGGAGTAAAGAAGTGTGGCAAGACATTGCATTAATGCTAATGCATGCTACTGTAACTGTATACGACATCGATGCACATTGCGCAACAGACTCATTAAATTGATGGTTCAATTCTGTTGCAGACGAACATGCAAAAATTGCAGTCATGGACGCGAGGGCTGAGGAGGATGATCTGGAGGGAATTGCAAAATGGGCCCACCAGAAGAGGGGGCATCTCAGAGAGAAGGCTACTATCAGGTGGGCACAAGACAGGGGAATCAGCATTCCGTTAGAAATTGTGAAAACTATAATCTTACAATGTCCTACGCATTAACATCAGAAACATCGATCTATTCCACACATGATTCATGGTACATTGAAACGAGGTAAATTACCTGGACAGATTTGGCAGATCGAGTACATCTGTCCTATGCCCACTAGTAGAGGATGTCAATATGCGTGCAATATGTGGACACGTATTCTGGTTACCTAATGGTTTTGCCATGTAAAAAGAGATACCCAATTAAATACGATTAAATTATTGGACCAGGTGGCTGTATAGTATGGTATCCTTTTGCAAATTCAAAGTGATAACGGGTCCCACTTTAAAGGGAAAGTGGCCCTGTATTATTGTCAAGAAAAAGGAATCAAATGGATTTTTCATGTCCCTTATCACCCAGAAGCTTCTGGGTTAATTGAGAGAAGGAATGGATTGTTGAAAGAACAATTGCGCCAAAAATTGGTGATGGTACTTTGAAAGGTTGGCGAGAACATATTTTAGAAGCTGTTCAAATTTTGAATAACCGTCCCAAAGCGAACGGTGAAACTCCATTGATGCGCATGTTAACGCTAGCCTTACAAATCAAACCAAATCGAGCTATGGAAACTCTGTTGTACTGGGAAATATCTCGTGGTGTGTTGGCCCCTTATCGTGCCACTCCTGAGTCTGCGAGGGAGGAAATTCGACTTGAATGAAGACGTATTGCTGTGATTGATACAGGAATTGGAGTACAAATTCCATCTGCACATATGGGATTAATTGCCCCAAGATCAGGTTTAGCCCTAAAAGGCATTCAAGTGTTGGGAGGAATTGTGGATGCAGATTACCAAGGTGTGATTAAAGTCATCCTCATCAACAGTGGTTAGAATATGCTGCTGATATATAAAGGGGATCGAGTGGCCCAATTGATACTAGTACTTGTAAAACTATCCATGGTTAAGAAAGGAGAGCCACCCACGGTATTAACAGTTCGTTGGGCCAAGTGTTTTAGCTCACCAGATGCAATGGTCCCAGGCGCCAAAGTATGGGTCGAGAAACCTACTGGTCCGCCCGTTCCAGTGGATGTGATTGCAACTGGGGAAGCTTAATTGGTTCTTGTAATGGAGCCTGGGAAAAGAAAATTGACCCATCTCCCCGCTGACAAATTTTGTTTGCGTGAATGATGTACTCCACTGATATCTTGTTTTTGAATTCTGACATTTTTTAGATCGTGAGTATGCTGAGTGCCACCGTGTGCGGCACGGTGGAGTGCATTCAGGAGGGTCCGGGAACATGTCGGGGGATGTGGCAGATGTCTCTATTCTCCAAGTGGAATGGGGGATCTGGATGAAGACTGATACTCCTCCTACCAGTGTTACACCAGAGGATGCGTCTGTTGCAGCTTATCGTGGCGCATTGGGAAAACTGCGGGGGCAGCAAAATAATGTCTTGCTTTTGCCCCTTTGGGAATTTTGACGTCCTTTTCACATAATGGTTATTCAGCCCTTGTCAGACAGCCCGAGAACAAATGAGTCTATTTAGCCTGGCGAGTTTTGAACATTTCGCATTTCTGCTTGACTGATGTGCATAGCTCCGCAGATCTGATCTCAACATGCCTTGTGGCTATTCCAACGCCTACCCCGATTTTAAAAGAGTTATTCAGAGTCCAGCATAATGATTCCTTGGTTGAGCGTTCGGATGTCCAGAATTCTTTTTCTGTATACTAATACTGTAAGTTCTGTGCTGACACTATCCATAAATGGATGATTATGACTTGTATCATGACACATGACATTGCTCCTGCGGATGTCCGTTATCAAATGACTTGTGATCCGTCCTACATTGGAAAGTGTCAACAACTAAAGATTAACGTGAATGGAAAAAGGACTGATTTTGAGCAACGATTGTGTACAAGATCTATAAATGTTTGTATTGATGTTTCAAATTATATGGTATGCAATTTCACGATTTCCACTGCTAGCCACCTGAACCACGTAAAACCTCCCCCTGGTTGGTTATTTTCCTGTGGGAACTTTGCATATTCATACATCCTTGCTGATATTTCAGGTGGCCCATGTGCTTTGACACGTCTTGGTTTAATGATGTATCATTTGAAAACTGCAATTGGACGTTCTATACGTGCTGCTTCATATACTGCCCTATCGCCAGACTGCAATTCTGAAGTGCATTTGCTCTCTAAAACAGAAGTTTTAGCATCAACCATTTCCATTATTGGAATTTGGGGCTTAGCGGCTGGGGGATATAAGACCATGATTAAATTAGCCTGTCTGGTAGTTAAAGCGCTTAATGAGACTTCACAGGCTTTGACTGAACTGTTGCTAGAAAATGTAAATTTTAGGAAAGGTATTTTACAAAATAGACCAGCTATAGATTATTTGTTTTTAAAGCATAATTTAGATTGTGAAACTATGGAAGGAATTATGGGAGACCATTCCTGATCTATTGACAAACATATTAAGGGTCAGATCTAGTTGCCTGAGTAACACAAGATGAAGACGGGGATTGGTGGGAACACGTATTTGCATGGATTCGTGAAGCACTACGTTCTGCATTGGTTTGGCCTTTTGGTATTACTGTTGTAGTGATTAATTTTTGTTGCTGTGCTTCATGTATTTCTAATTTATGGAGAATGAGCCAGCGATTTTGGGCGTCCCCTTCATGCCTGTTGGGTTATGGTAGTTGATTGTCCAAGGGGTGGAGTGTACTGCTTTCCGAAATGCGAACTAAAACAACATGGCGTCGGTGCGCAGCCATTTTGGACACTCATCTCCCATCACCGTAATAAAAGCCTGCGTCTCCACGGGCCTTGTAAAATAAATAAGCATTTCAGTAGCAAAAGCAGAGCAAGGTCACATAACTACATAAATATTGTTGCTTAGTGGACTTACTGTGGAGAATAATTATTGTATTGTCCACTGAAGGACTAATACGGGGAGGGAGTCGGAGCGGTCTGCAGGTGCATGATAAGGGGTTCTGGGAATTAATGCAAGGAGAGGGGCGCTGGGTTTTTCCACTCCCAACTGTTTTTTTTCCACTCTCTGCCCTTCCACTTGTGATCTGCTCTGGCCGATGGTAGTCACAACTGAGAAGGAAGGGGACATGCCCCCATAAAAAGAAGAGGGCATTCTGTGGCAAGCAGTTAGAACCTGGACCCCCGGGTGATGCAGTCTCGCTGGGAGGGAGGACGCTCCGCCTCAGACCACGTTAGTACGAGTGATCTCTTCGCCTACCTGCTCTGGGACTAAGCAGTGTCGTAGTGGCCAAGATGAAGGTGTCTTCTGCTTCCTTGCTAACGGCGATGCCATTTTTCTTTATGTTTCTATATATCTGATTATATGTTTGTTTATGTATGCTGAGTTCATATATAATGACTGAATAAAGGGCCTATAATGATCCATTTTCATTTTTACTGTAACGATTAGTCTAAGTGTGATTTTGTGTCTGTCTGAGTCCAATAACCTGTTTTTCCAGGTGCTGGGGAAACGTAAGTATAAGGGTTCTCCTTATATGGCCAAGCAAAAGAAAAACAGATACCTTTCTTGGGAAGAGGAGAAGTGTCTGCTGAAAGCATCTACCAGTCAATTGCCCATGCCCCTTATGTGCGTTGCTACCAGGGATAGGAGATGGGCCTCCACCCACACCCCCAGCTTTGGAGCACTTTCCGCCAGAGAAGAGCAGCCCACGCTCCACATAGGAGACTGCTGTCATGTTGTCAGATAGAATCTTCACTGGACAGTTCATGGTCCTGCAGGAAAATCCCCAAAGAGCATGTCTGGTGGCCTCCAGCTGTTTTCAGTTGGAAGATCGAGTGGTCTCTCCCTGTGGGTCCACCACTTTTGGATAGTTATGCTCCCCAGGACTGCTCCCCAGCCCCTTGTGCTGGCATCTGTGGTTATAACTGTGTGTAGTAGGGTGTCCAGTGGGAATCCTTTCAAGAGGTTGCCAGGGGTCAGCCACCACCTCGAGCTCCTCACCACCTCAGCCGAGACCGAGATCTGAGCCTCGAAATTCATGACTTTGGGTGCCAAAACCACTGTATGTGCCACAACACAGGCCATAGGTGCAGCCTCACCAATGGGGTAATGAAAAAAGTTGCCGCCATCAGCCCCTATCTTCTCAGTCATTGTCTGTCCGTGGCAATCCTCTGATTGCAAAGGCTTAGAACTTTGTCTCTGATCGTGGATGCTCAGTCTTTGGGAAGACAAATCAATCGCTAGTTCGTCAGGAATCGTGCTTTTTGTGGTTGATCAGAACCCAAACAACTCCAGTGCTCTGGACTCTGTCTCCACTGCTGACTCCGTCTCAACTCGTGTGGTGCCCTGGAGGAGTAGATTGTCCAAATACGCGTAGCTTCGGAGGCCCTTCTAGTACAATTACCCTGCTATCGGGGCCAGCAGCTTTGTAAAAACACTGGGCGATGTGCAAAGCACGAAGGGTAGGACAACAAACTGGAAGTGCCGCACCACCACACTGAACCAGAGGAAACTAATACTTGATGGATTAATCGAAACATGTAGGTAAGCGTTGTCCAGATCCGTTGATGCTAACCAATCCCCCTTTGAGACTAAGGGTGTGATCTTCTGCAGTGTGTCCATCCGAAAGGATAAATTGCTGATATACCTGTTGACCCATTTCAGGTTTATCACCAGCCGTAAACCACCTGATACTTTTGGCATGAGGAACACCCTGCAGTAATACCCATGCCTGTGGACTGCCCATGGTACTGGCTGAATTGCGTTCTTTTGCAACAGACTCTGGATCGCTGTATTCAAACAGGCCCTTTTGATGACAACCAGAGGCCAAAGAATCTCTATCACTCCTGTCGCTCTGGAGACAGTTTAGAATTGTATTTGTTATTTGTCCGCCACAATGCTCCACACACAGGAATCTTGAATTAATGAAATGAGTCGAGGTATTACTGAAGAGATAGATCCTTCCTCAGACTGGTATCTCCAGGGAGGATGCCGCCGGTCAGGAGCCGGCCGTCTTGGGGGGAGAGGCGTCTGTCGTCTATTTCTGAAAAGTGAGGTTCTGAAAGAGAACCTAGAAGAACCTGCTCCTTTGTGCAACAACCTGTACCTTCCAGAAGTAAAGACAGTTCTGGAAGTTGAAGGCTTCTTCTTTCTGCGGGTACCTGCATGCTTTTTCTGCTCACACACCTGGTGCACCTTTTTTTTAGCTCATGTCCGAAGAGTTTTCGCCCCTTGTCTTGGGAGGATAGCTCAGGGGCAGCGTGCTCGCTTGAAAGCAAGACGACCAAGCAATGCAGGTTCGATTCCCAGGTTCGCGCTTCGAAACCTTTGGATATTAAGCGCATTATAAATAACCTATCATAAAGGAAAGGCATAGTGCCACGTTCTTCTGGGAGTTCTTGGTTTGCCAGTTTTTTATGTGGATGAACCTCCTGCTCTCAATCATAGTCCCTATTGCAATTTTGGCTGCCCAGGCCCCATTTTACGCAAGGTCAGAAGGAAACACACCTTGTGGATGCATGATCTCCAGCAGGGCCAAGCACTCCAGCCCTTCCTACACTCTACAGTAAAGTTCCTGGAAGTCTTCCAACAGGACCCGAGCAGCGTATGAGGCATACGTGGAAGAACAAAGGGACAGGTGGGATGTAGAATAATTCTGCCTGTGAAACTTGAGAGTAGAGAGTCCATTTCCATTGCCAATGATAACAAAGCTTCCTCCTTTCTCAATGGATAGAGCTTACCCATATACCTGGGCATGGATAGCCTGTCCGGTTCCTTCCATTCAGCCAATAACTTGTCCATAATGTCATCGATCAGTGGGAGGCCCTTCTTCACTGTCTTCTTGAACTGCCTCACCATTGGTTTAGGGTGCAGTATAGCAGCCCCAGCCTTTGTGAACAGCATGCATGCTGCCACATGCCCCACAATCTTGCCAGCCACCTCCTGGTTCAAGTATTTGCCTCGTGGCTCAGAATCCTGACCAGAAAGTTCTGATTCATCTATGAAACTTCTGGTGCTGGAGGAAGAGGAAGGGTGCCTGAGTTGACTGGGGAGTTCTCCTTATCGTCTCCCTAATAATGGCTTTGAGCTTTTACCTGGACTGCTGCCTACTATAGGAGGCTGCAACGAAGCCAAACAAACAGGATTCATTTAGGTGAGGCTCCATGTTTGTACCCGCGGAGGAGGAAGTGAGGAGAGAGTTAAAAAAAAGCTTGGCTATAGGAGATTAGGTTGAAGGCCAACTACTTCAAAGAGTAATGGACTGGGACGAGGAAGAGAGGGACGTGGAGGTAGCAATCCTTCATAAGGCACCCTTGTGCCTGGCCTATCAACCTCTGATCACCCTGATTGCAATGTTTTGTTGACACAAATGGAAACATCCGTGGGAGCTGCTGTGCTTTCCTGCACTTTTACCATTAACAGGAGAAAAAGTGAGAGACGAACCGAGCTGAGTCAAGGAAATAAGGGACTGTGGCAATGAGTACCAGTACTCTCTTCAAGCTATGAGAAGTCCTGGCCCTCATTATGGCCACAAATAAGAAGTGCAGGTACTGCGGGCCAGTTAGCGACGGCCCACTTAAAGCACTGCCAATAGGACTATAATGGAATTCAACAAAAAACATGTGCATATTGACACACAAATGTGTGTGACCATGGGCGTAGGACATGGGGGCACAGAGGGGACAAATCCCCCCCCAAAATATTAAGTGGGGGTATATAATGTCATTTATCCCCCCCAGAATTTGTGTCACTTCAGCATGTAAAACAGACTGCAGATGGCATGCGCAGGGACGTCATTTAGGGGTCTCCCTTGCTACCCCTGTGGTCTCCCTTGCTACCCCTAAACCCCTAAAAGAATTGAAAAAAAAGTGTCCTTTTTTATTTTTGTAATGCAAGTTCCTCGGCTGTGACCAGCACCATGTGGCTCTTTACCCCTGGAGTGGCTGGCTTTCTTGTCCAGGCCTCTAAAAAAAAGAAGACAAAAAAAGAACACGGGTGCCACAAGTCTAACACTTTCAGCACTGACCCTAAATAAGAAAGAATAGGAAAACCAAATAATATGTCTTTCTGGAATTCTATACAATAATTGCTAGACTCATTAAAGGTTAATTTCAGGCACACTTTAAGGGGTGAGTTTAGTCTGTTCTTAAACACCTCAACTCAGCCTTTCATCCTTCTGAGTTTGATAAATGAGTACCAACACAGGTTGTGTGATATTGGGTGTATTTTTTTCTATATAAAGCGCTTAAGCTTAAGTGTGATTTAATAACACATTGTTATCATTTGGCCATGGACGTCTGCTTGCATTCACAGTAATTTGCTAATATGGGTCTATACACACTGATCCAAACGATACATATGGCGATCCATTCTTGTATGAAATGTACATCACATTATAGTGATATCTTAAACATATTTTTCGTAGTGTACTTAGGAACAATGCTGTGATGCCACTTCCTGTTTTGTCAAGGGGTGCAAGGTTGAGTTCCATCGCTTCCCGCGATATCACTACAGGGTGGGGTCAAATGACATTACTTCCTGGTCAAGGACTGTGTGATGTCACTTCTGCTACCCCAGGCATTTTGGTGAAATGTCATCCCTGGTCATGTGTGCAAAAGTACAAGTTAACTTCAGACTGTCTGCAGCAACGGGCTAAAACAAGAACTTCTGCTGCTTGCTCATGCGTGCCCCGCGCCTGTGCATTTGGAACGTGCCCAGGCCGGGGAAATGCACGTGCCCCTGTGCAGTGCGCTGCTGCCCAGCCTCAGCTTCCAGAACGAAGGATAAGCCAGGCAGCGACGCGTGCTCCTGCTGAGAGTGACTGACTGACAGTGTGTGTTAATATCGAGGGAGACAGAGTGCGACTGGACTTCCTGAGACCTCAGCTACCGTACTTAAGGTACATGAAATGGCTCCCCTCTCTCAGGTGCAGTGCAGGCCGGCATAGGGAGGATTTATTAGGGGGAATGTGCCAATGTCACATTTATACAGTTTCTAAACACGTGCAGTGCGTTGAAAACTGATCCATTGAAAAACCTGAGGGTCGAACCCTTGTTTTATTTCATGATAACAGGAAAAGACAGGCTTCGCCCCATGCCCCGTGAAGGTTTCAAATTGCATGCAGGTGACCCAACAGCACACAAGTGCACTTTTAAACGATGAGCAAAATACATACTTCCCTGATGTGCTGCATGCACTGTTCAAGTTTCGCATGGCCCCATTACAGAACATAAATGATAAATCAATACCCAAGACCCCTGTGTTGCGCAACCTGCTCACGAGTGCATCGCAAACCTACGCGACTACTTAAAAAAGCCCCCAGCTCAGTGGGATTCATTATTTACTGATTTTTACCCACTGGTGGAACTCTTTGTAGGTCGCCGCAGGGCGCTATTCTGGGAAGGTCTCCATTGTTTGGAAAATGAAGCTATTTGTTCATGTTGAAGCTCGTAATGGGGTGCATTGTGCAGTGTGGTCTTCCCGATAATGAGGGCATTCGTGAGGACCACAAAAGTGGGTGTGAAATGCAAGTTGCCTCAGCCTGTACCCGGAGCAATGGGATGTGCTCACACATCTGTGGATTCATTTGAAGCAGTTGAACCCAACTACGGTACTGTGGTGGCTGAGGGGAGGTGTGCGTTGAAGAGAGCGGTTGGCCCGGGTCCAGGGGGGAGCTTCTTTAGGCTCTGCAGAGCTCGAATTCGAATTTAGGAACCATAAGTGTAGTGTGAGGTCAGAGCACCACCACCGCCACACCACTTGCACCTTGTGTGAATTAAAAAGCCATGATAGGGAGATGACAGTTTGGAAATCGAGTCGACTACAAAGAATAGTCTGTATTACATGAATGCAGAAATTAGAAATTACTTAGACCTGCACTGCAGGCTAATGTGTAAATACTACAAAGACCTGACCCCACAGCTCAAAACCCCGAACATAAGTGCAGGCCAGTCACTTAACTACTGCTACTTAACTGGTGACAGTGACCCGAGACATCACTGTATGGCCTTGTTAGCAGGCCTCTTTCCCCCATGGATCTGCGTGCCAGTGCACATTCCTGTCCATGCTCCATTGCAGTTTCCTTTCCCTTATGTTGTGTGTTTGCCTCCCAGAGCTCCCAAGGGTCCCTATGGTATATGCAGTATTAATGCTGTTGCTGTGAGAAGAAGCATGTTGCCATCTTCCTTTCTGTTCCCTTAGCACATCCAAAACAGTGCACTAGCTTATGGAAGTTCAAGTGGTTTATAATCTCCATTACCCCCTTGCTCCCCTCAACACCCTGCTGGGTCCATACCTGGACTTCATTCCCACAGAGCGATGACTGTATGTATACTGACACTGCATACAGTGCAGGTGAGGCAAACATGTGGTCTCAGACCAGTGCGGTATGGGGGGAGCAGCTTCCGGCAAGCAGCATTATAGTGTAAATAATAAATACAAGCATGTGTGCACAGCACTGGCTGGGCCTTGCCTTGACAGTGACCTGCAGAAGACCCCAAAATGAGGTACGACAATGGAGCATGACTAATAGTTGTAGAAAAGCGCCCAAGGATATCGAGGGTGCTCTGAAGACTGAGGAGAAAGTGCTGAGTAAGTGTACAGATGAGAGTTGTGGGGTTCTGGCCATGGGGGAATGGAAAGTGAGGGACTGGGGTGCAGTAGAGTGGGGGAATGCAAAGTGAAAAAGGGTTGAAAGCGTGCAGAGGTCAGAAAAAGAGAGGAGCAAGGGAGCAGAGAGATGGGAACAAGAACGGAGTGCAGATGAAAGATGGGGATGGTTTGCAGCACGGGGTGACAAGTGTGTGCAGGGGAGAGAGGGGTTCAGGAAAGACCAGAACACAGGGAGAGTGGTGTAGGGCAGAAATGGCATAGAATGTGCTTCAGGTTTAGATAAAGCCATTGACGTAGGGATGTTTGCACGGCACGGCACTGGCTTCTCATTTCATCTCTAAAACTCAGGACATCCTGTCCTCTCTCTCCTCCTCTCCCCTTCCTCCCTCTGCTCCCTGCTCTTTCTCTGACCCTTCTTCGGCCACCTCGCCCCCTCCTTCTTTGTCTTTCCCCTGTTCTCCCCAGACAAGGTTTCTAAACAAGTCCGATCTATGAAAGTCTCATCAAAACAGATTCATCCCTGTTCCTCCAAAGCCACCAAGGACGACATTGACTCCCTGGCTCCTGCCCTGGCCGACTTCTGCAACCACTCCTTCGCCACTGGAGTCTTCCCTTCAACCCTGAAGCACTCCCTTGTGCACCCTCTCCTTAAGAAACCCTCTGCCGACCCGTCTTGCCCGGCTAACTATTGCCCAATCTCCATCACTCCTTTCCTGGGCAAACTGTTGGAAAAGCTGGCCATCTCCCAGCTCAATCTTCACACTGAATGTGTTGGTTGTCTCCATGATAATCAGTCTGGCTTCAGAGCTGCCAGAAGCACGGAAACTGCTCTCCTGAACATCCGTGAAGACCTGCTCTCCAACCTTGATTCCAACACCCCCTGTGTCCTCATCTTACTTGATCTCTCTTCTGCCTTTGACACAGTCAAACATGCCATCCTGCTCAACCATCTCCATGATAGCCTGGCGATCACCGGTCAGGCCCTGGCGTGGCTGACTTCTTTCCTTTCTGATCGACCCTCCCAGGTTCAACTTGGGTCCTTCCTCTCCACTATCTCTATCTCTATCTCTATCTCTACATGTGGTGTTCCCCAGGGGTCTAACCTCTCTCCCTGGCTCTTCAACCAATACCTGGCACTTCTTGCTCACCGCATTGCCGAGCTCTGCCCCATCTTCCAGTGCTATGCGGATGACACTCAGCTCACTTTCAGGCTACCTTCAGCCACCTCTTCTCCCTCTCTCATCTCTGACTGTCTGCCCGCCATACAGGAGTGGTGTGGTGCCAATGATCTCTGCCTTAATGCCAGTAAGACTGAGATTCGCCTCATCGGCACACCCGCTCCCTCCTTTCCAGTCACTCTCTGGCTGGCCTCTCTCGGCCCTCTTCCTGCTCCCACCTGTGAGGCCAAAAACCCTGGCGTCATCTTCGACTCCACACTCTCCTTCTCTCATCACATCTCTGATGTCTCTAAGAAGTCTCACTACCAGCTGCACCTCCTCAGATTCTTCCATTTATCTCCTTCCCCCAGAAGCTCACTGTCTCCAGAGCTCTGGTTCTCTCTAGGCAGGACTGTTGCAACAGCCTCTTTCTAAATCTGCCTGCTACTCTACGCCCTCTGCAACTCATCCAGAACAGGATTGCGAGACTTGTCCGTGGGCTCAAGCCCAGGGATTGTATCTCTCCAGGACTGAAATCTCTGCATTGGCTCCCAGTGGCTGTGAGGATTAAGTTCAAAACCCTCTGCATTGTCCATAAGGCCTTGTGGGCCCTGGGGCCTCAATACCTTCAACTCTCTCTTCCTAAATATCTTCCTTCTCAAGCTCTTCGCTCATCCGCCTCCAACTCCCTCAGGATCAGATGCTCCTCCAAGCAACGAGTTGGTGGTAGATCTCTTTCTTCGGCTGGGCCCTCCCTCTGGAACAGCCTCCCTGAAACTTGATGAGAATCATCTTTGGTTCCGGAAGCATCTCAAAACCTTTCTCTTTGCTTCTCCTTTTTCTCCTCCTCTTCTCTGCTGACTTCCTGGCTGATACTGAAACTGCGCTGGTTACCTGGCCACCCTCTGATCACGGACCCAGGACCCCTCTCCCACCAGTCGAACTCCTGCACTGCCTTCCTGGCAACCCCTGCACTTGGGGACTGTTTTCTGTATCCCTACATTCCCACTACCAGCACTTGACACCTGTTGTCTGCACTTACCCTTGCATTTGCCACCTGCTGGCCTTAGTTTTACTTTGTTTATTTATCCTATTATCCCATGTACTGCACTGTCCCCTCTTCCCACCCCCTCGGCACTTTCCACCTTCCCCTTCCCATGCACTTGTACAATCCGAATGACACCTGGCCTAGTAGGATTGTTGTCTATCTTCCCTCTGTCCCCCTCCCTTGCCTCATCGCGCTTGAAACACTTAGGTGTGTTATAAATGCCATATCATATCATACTACAAAGCTCTGTGTAGTTAATAACTTAATTGGAGCTGGGAATATACTACTGGTGTAATACAAATGTCTTATCCAGGGATGCCTTCAGCCACTCTATTAGCACTTTGCATTTCCTTCACTGAATTCCTGCTAAAAACCAGCAATGGCATGTGTTTGCTTGTGTATATGTATTGGACATTTGCCAGGCACTGCCATTAAATGTCCAGGTACTTGCACCATTTTGCAGCTGCCACCATCAGAGGGTACCTAATACCACTATGGCGGTGCCTGGCAAATGCCTTTTCAATGCCTACATTAAAACCCAAACGGTTGGTGTTATGATATGATATGATATTTTATTTGTATCGCGCTCAAACACATATGTTTCAGAGCGCGACAAGGCAAGGGAGGGGAAACAGTGGAGAACACAACAACGATCTTACTAGGCCCAGTGACATTGAGAACGCGCAAGCGCAAGTGCATGGGAAAGGGAAAGGGGAAAAGTGCATGGAAGGGGCAGAGTGGAGAGTGCGGGGCAGAGGAGAAACAGATAAATAATAATAAATAAAAATAAATAGATAGATAATTGAGGCAATAAACAGTGGTAGTGCAGCCAGCAAGTGGCAAGTGCTGTGTTTACGCCAGCAGACTGGGTAAGTCTGATAAGTGCATAAAAAGAAGAAATGTGGGGTGGGGGACTGTATGGGTACAGATACAGACTCCAGTGCGAGGGGTGGCCAGGAGGCAGTGCAGGAGGGTGGCAGGGTGAGCAGGTACCTGGCCCAGGGGACAGAGGGTGGCCAGGTGCACAGTGCCAAGAGAACAGATCAGCAGTGCCAACGCTTGTTTTAAAATAGGGATGCAACTGAATTTCTGGTACCCACCACAAGCTGAATAATGAGTTTTAGATACGTTTTAATAGAGGCCACCATAAGCCATCTGGATGACCCAGATAAAAATAAAGCAGAGCCTCTTGATTCACAACAGCACTTGTTCCGCTATCCATGTAAATCCAGTGAATACCCTGGTGCCAAAGGTATGATTGCAGCTCATACTCTGCTGTAAAGGGGCACACTCATGTTCCATCATTGAGGGTTCAAGTGGAATAGGATAGGATGGGTTGGCGAAACGCCATAAAGCATCTGCACATAAAGCGCAGGTGAGAGCAGTATAAAAGATCTCTCAAAAGGTCCATCGCTGGGAGACCTGGAGAAACACAAGAAGTGAAACGGATCAACACACCAACTGAAGTGTAAGAGAAAAACAAGGCCTGTGGGGGGAATATTATTAAGACCAAAGTATTTCCATACATTTGGGTAAGCTCCTGTACAATCTACTGCATATGTCAGTGACGGGGAAAGATGTAAAGGAGTATCGGCGAGCAGGCAATTCCTGCCTCTCCCCGCCCAAGTCCCCAAGGTGTTCCCTGTTCCCCCCAGATGTTATGGCCTACTTGTGACCTGGGAAAAAAGACATTGTTCAAATTATTATTTGAGTGGAAGGTGCATGGAATTCCCTTTTAACATTAATTGCGAACTGCATGTTGCCCAATGTAAACATTGGGGCTAACTCGATCAGGCACAAAGTATTCACCGAATTGTAAACATCCAGTGGAGTTTTCTGAATTGCATTAACAACCTGCAAATAACCTGAACTGAGTGTGTGTCTCACTACGCGATTTTTTTCTCATGCACATTTATTGTGTATATCATACAATCTCAACGTCAACCCACTCCCCCAAAATGGCTTATTTTGGAATCAATATTTGTTTCTTTCTAGTTGACATTACCTGTCTAAAAGGCCATGAATATCATCATAACTGTCATATATTTCCAAGTAATCGGACAAACAGGAAGTGTCGTCTTCAACATCAAACTCCAGGAAGCGTATATGAACGCGCTGCCCATAGTTGAGCCGGATGTGCCAATAGCAGATTTGCTCATTTTCGTATTCCTCGGGATAACCTGGACTTTTAATAATGCGTTTTTGTTCCGTCAGGACTCCACCACATTCTTTTGCTGAAAAAAAAAAAGATTTAGTGAACCATTTCCTTTCTGAACAATTAAAGATGAAAGATTAAAGATTAAATTGCTAAATAATGGCCGTTTTTCTTTTGTATACATTACTTCCGGTTGCACATTCTGTAGTTTGGTTTCATGCAGTAATATAACTGCGTTTTTAGCTTCAAAATATCAATAATATCAATAATATTTCAATTATTGCAGAAACATTTTATTTCCAACAAGCCACCGATCCACATTATGTTCCGTTATGTTCCATCTCCATGTTTTCATATAGTTGAGTTTGCATACCCGAATGCCTCAGAGCGCACAGTGGTCTCCATTTATGGGGATGGGGAGAGGGCATGATCACAGATAAAGGTTTAAAGTTACAAATATTTATGAATGACTGGGAGGAAGGCGGATATGATATGATAGTTTATTTATATAGCCCCTATACACAATGTGTTTCAAAGCGCTTCAAGCCAAGGGAAAATACAATTACATTCTTACAGGCCATGAACAGTAAGGATGTGAAATTAACTATTGTACTCGGCCTGATGACATTTCAGATAGTTCAAGAGCTAAAACATAGATAAGGAAGGGAGGGGGAGAGTGGGAAGGAAATGGAAACAGACAGGCGACTACCGTACCAGGCCTGACGACTTTCTGGTAGAGCCGTAGAAAACAAAAAGTGAGGGAGAGGGGTGCAGAAAAAGAGGGGAGGAACAAAACAAGCAACTATCGTACTAGGCCTGATGACATTTCAGATAGTGCTGGAGGGAGGTGGGGGACAAGTAAGTAGGGGAGACAGACGAGGTTGCTATGATACTAGGTCCAGGGACAATTCTGATAGAGTATGCGTAGTAAGTGCATAGAAGAAAGTAAGGGGAGGAGGGGAGGAGATACGAAAGGGAGAAGGGAGAGAAGGAGAGATAAGAGAGTAAGCAGTCAAAAGAGTGGGGAAGCAAAAGGGGAGAGCAAATACAATTGCAGAAGTCAGTAGTAACACATAATGTTGCAAGCCTGGATACAGCATGATTCAGAGCCACCATTAGAAAGGGTGACACACCGTGAATCAATGAAGTCCATAAAGTCAAATCCAGCATTGGCCACAAGACAGTGATGGTGTTTCTATGTAGGGAATGGTATGACGAAGAGGGACAGGGAGGAAATGCTACAGCAGGTTTAATACACAGTACACTAAATGCATTAATGGATGAAATGGGCTAGGAGGAGAGATCAGGGGGAATGCGTTGTTCTTGGAAGCAAGATATTGCACGCATTATAAAAGATTAATTAATATGTGAATGTGATATAGACCATTTTCTCAAGAAAAGGAGTGCCCTAGCATACCAGGATGCTGCAGCTAGACACCTGCTCATGTGTTTAATTAATCACGTTATTCAGAAGCAGTTATGCTGTGTGGCAGGGTTGAACTAGAAAAAAATACCCCTGGGAGAAATGTGGATATTGGAACACCTTTGTTAATCATGGCCTTGTGACTCGTGGTTCATATTCTTTTAGTCTGTCCATTCTTGTACAAACATTGGGGAAAAATAGAATATTCTGTTTTTCTAATAACACATCAATATTTACCTTTTAAAGACTGGGAAGTGAAGTCTTGCACTCGCTGCCAAAGCACTTGCAAAAGTATCTAGGAGGACCCTGATATAAATGAGCTTCTTTTTGACGTAGAAAGGGTGAATCATGGTGAAAGCTCTAATATAAGTGTCAGCCATTTTGCAGAAGCTAGTGCAACTGTGTAGGTTGGAGATGGTTCTTAATTTTGCTAGTGTCTTTGGTTCCGTCGATATTTTTCCATTTCAGTGTGTTTAAAGAATATAATATTGATGATCCCAATACATAACAATCGGCTGCTCTGGAAGCCAGAAAGGCTTTCATTGGGATATTGCTTCTTAACTAAAGCAGTATTTATAGGGGCAGCCTCTTGGTATGGTAGGGCACTCCTTTTACTGAGCAAATGGTCCATATAACATTCACATATTCATCTTTTATTTTTTTTAAAACCTTTATTTTTGGTATTTCAACACACCATACAAATACACACCCACATTAGGGTGGATTTTAAGCTTTGCGCCGTCAACTAGAGCCCAAACCACCCCCCCTGGTCCCTCCCCTAACCCTCGCCGCTCCTCTGTATAGTTCCTATTGTGCATCATTTCTGCCCCCCTGCGACCCTGTAGCAAGTATTGTCGGCCTGGGTTAAGACTGCATCAGGGTGTGTTCCCTGCGTCCAATGATCCCTCTGAGGAGGTGTCAGCTTCACATATCAGGAAAGATACCAGCGGGCCCCATGTGTCGGGCGGGCGCGTGTGAAGAGGGAGGAGTTTTATGAAATCCGCTTCTCGGTCCTGATAGTAGAGTAAGTCTTTCCGCCAAGCGGTGTAGGAAGGTGGGGGGCCGCGGCCCCATGCCATGGCAACTCTCCTGCGAGCTAGTGTCAGTAGAACTCCGGTCAGTCTCCTCGACAGCGTGGATAGCAATCTTGTCATTCCCAGCATAGCTTACGTGCATCTCGGTTGTATTGCTTCTCCCACGATTGCCGTTGTTGTGCCTAACACTCGGTTCCAGAATGGGGCTACTTCAGGGCATTCCCATGCCAAGTGTATGAAGCTCGCTGATAGAGTTCCACATCTCTTGCATTCGGCCTGGATGTCGGGATGGTGTTTATTAGCTTTTTCAGGTGTATAATAAGTTTGGTGGAGGAAATTAAAATGGATAAGTTTGAGCCGGGAGTTAAGTGCAATTTTCTGGGTCTGATTCAGAATGTAGCCCCAATCAACCTCAGATATACTTGCATTTAGCGCTCGTTCCCATCTAGTTTTCGCTCCAGTGTTGACGGGGGGTGTTCCGGTAGTTAGTGCTTTGTAAATTTGAGACACTAGTCTGCCTTCCCCCTGTGCTTGAATGACATCGTGCAGTAACTGCCAGGTCGGTGGTTGACTCGGGAAACCAGGCAGGTGGGTCTGCATAGTGTATCGAGTTCGGAAGTAGAGGAACACGTCCAGTGCTGTGTTGCCCCCTTTCTGTTTGGCTTGGTCAGGAGTCAGGAAGCCCTCCTCTGTGAATAGGTCTCCTAGGGATTGTATGTGTAGCTTGTCGACCCACTGGTGAAACACTTTCTCTGATGTTAGGGGGATTCCAGGAATAAACTTGACCGGCAAGAGGGGAGAGTACCTTATCTGCACCCCCAGCTTATTTGCTAGCAACTTCCAGACCTTGTATGTTGTGAGCATCACGTTCATTGTGCGGTTGAGAACGGGAAGTTGGCCGAAAACCACTGCAGTCAGGAAGTTGGGAGTTGCCAAGGCCCTTTCCACCTGTACGTGAGGGCGAATCGTTTGCGTTGCATACCAGTGGCTGAGGTACTGTGCTTGAGCTGCCCAAAAATATTTTTCCATGTCGGGGAGGGCTAGACCACCGTTGGACACGGGGAGCGTCAATATTGTGTACGCCATTCTGGCTGGTCTACCAGCCCACAGTAAATCCAGGAACAAGCTTTTCAGCCTTTTCAAGAAGGATTGTGGTAGTAGCAGCGGGATATTGTTGAAGAGGTACAGTAATTTTGGCAACACTACCATTTTGACTAAGGAGGTTCTGCCCCAGAGTGTCAATGGGAGCGTCTTCCAGCGCGTGACCTTGTCCTGTAGGGACTTGAACACCTCCTCATATTTGTCCCGGAATACCTCTTGTGGGGCTATGTGACAGCTGGATTCCCAGATAGCGAACCCCGGAGGTTCTCCACTTGAGTCCGAAGTCGTCGGCGAATTGTTTTGTGTCTCGGGTCAGTGGGAAGACGACTGATTTTGAGTGATTGGTTTTCAATCCGGAGGCCGCCCCGAATCTGATGACTTCCCGCATGACCGGGTTCAGATTAACTTCTGGGTCCCTTATGAATAGTGCCACGTCGTCGGCATATAAGGATACGATGAGTTTGTGTGGGCCGATGGTGAGTCCCATTTATTGGCGTAGTTCCCGCAGGTTGGAGGCTAGTGGCTCCATTACCAGAGCGAATATTAGTGCTGACATGGGGCATCCTTGTCTTGTACCACGCTGCAGGTTTATTGATGCTGATTTTGCCTTGCCCACTATGATATTAGCTTGTGGATTGGTGTACAGGAGAGAGACAAGTTTGATAAAGCGGGCCCCCAGCCCCATTCTGGTGAGAACCATGAACATAAACGGCCACTCCACCGAGTCAAATGCTTTTTCTGCATCAAGCAGGACCGCGATTGCCTGGCCTGTAGGGTCTAACGCCTCAATGATTCCAAACATTCTTCAGATGCCGAAGGTCGTATTGCGGCCAGGTATGAAACCTGCCTGGTCTGCCAGCACCAGGGCAGGCATCAGGGGCATCAGTCTATTCGCCAGGATCTTGGCAAGAATTTTATTGTCCAGATTAAGCAGGGAGATCGGGCGATACGAGGCGCATTCGTCTGGTGGTTTTCCTGATTTGTGTAAAAGAATGACATTGGCCTCACGAGAGGAGTGAGGGAGGGTCCCAAGCTCTAGCACTTCCTCGTACACCGCTGCCAGTAATGGAGCCAGAGGTTCTGCAAAGGCCTTATAAAATTCTCCCGTTAGGCCGTCAGGGCCTGGTGCTTTGGAGGGTGGTAGGGTCTTTATGGCTGCTTTAATATATTCCTGTGAGATTAGTTCGTTTAGAGGTTCACGCAATTGATGTTCGACCCAGTAGAGTTCTGTGTCTTCCAGATATTCCAGGGGGAGGTTCGAGTCTTTCGGTAGCTTGGCACTGTAAAGATCTTGGTAGAATAGACTGAATTCCTCCGCTATCTTTTCATCAGTGTGGACCTCTTCCCCTTGCCTAGTTCTGATCCTTTCAATTAGGGACTGTTTATTGTCAGCCTTAATTAGATTTGCCAGTAAAGCTCCTGGTTTCTGGCCCTCGCCGTATTGGCGGATTTGGCTGGTGCGGTGTAGAAATTTAACCTCACGTTCCGCTGCATCGTTGAATTTCTGTAATTCCGTCTTCAAAGCTGCTGCAGATTCCGGGTTGTCTTTGTTCGCGTTCTGGGTTTCGAGCTGTTTTAATTTATTTTCGCTGTTTGAAAGCTCGCCTCTAATGAGCTTGAGAATGCCATTTTCTTTGGCGAGGCAGACTCCTCTGATAAAACATATAAAGGATTCCCAAATTATGCTTGCCGAGGGGACCGAACCCAGGTTGGCTTCTAAAAACACGTCAATCTCCTCTCTTAATTCGGAGGCAAAGACCTCATCCCGCAGTGATCCCTGTTTGAAGCGCCAACGTTGTAGCGGCGGAGTGGGGCTAGCTGGCTTGAGCTTAAGGAAGATTGGCGAGTGGTCTGAGAGTGTTCTCGGGTGGATGTGGCACCGGCCACTCGCCAGGGGGCTGTTTGTTGAGGTAAAAAAGTAGTCGATTCGGGAGCTTGTATTGTGGACTGCAGAATGAAAGGTGTACTCGCGCATTTTCCCATTGGAGACTCTCCAAGTGTCCTGTAAATGAAACGCTTTGAAAATTTCTTTTATCTGGAGACCAGCTTTGGAGGATGGTTGTTGTGCGGCCGATGATCTATCTATCTATCATCACCGATGATCTATGATCTATGACCGTGTTCATGTCGCCGCCCCAGACAATTGTAGCCGGGTTGAGCGCGGAGAGCTGCGTCAACACCCAGCCGAAGTTGTCAGGGCCATCCACATTCAGAGCATATGAATTGACAAAGGTCACTTTCTGACCTGCGATGATGCGGAGTCACCATGCCGAGGCGTGAGATCCACACCCCCTCGGGCAGACACAATTTAGGCTAACAGTAACTTAACAGTAGCTGTGCTGGGGGCACCTGGGGTCTCCCAAGTGTCCCAGCCCCGACTTGTGCTGCTGTAAATGATCTGGCTTACTCAATGCTGCTGTGCCCGGTCTTGTATCCAGCCATGTCAAACCGTTTAAGGAGGATTCCTGGGGATTCTATCTCTTTGCGGTCTGGGGCGAGCCTGGTTCTGATCCGGGAGACCTAGACGGACCAGGAACAAATTTGCTTCATCTGGGGTTTGGAAAAATTAGACCTTTCCCTCGTGCTGGACTCTTAAGCGTGCTGGATAAAGCATTGAATATGGCAGTTGACTGTTGCGGAGTCTCTGTTTGACGCTAGCAAAAGTTTTCCTTTGTGACTGCACTGCCGGGGAGAAATCAGGGTAAAAATGGATTTTGTCCCCGTCGTGGCTCAATTCGCCTTTTTCTCTGACGAGGCGGAGCAAGGAGTCGCGATCTCTGTAGTTCAGCAGTCTCGCTATTATTGGCCTGGGGGGGGCACCTGGAGCAGGTCTTGTTGCGGGAATCCTGTGGGCTCTCTCGATTATGAATAGGTGGGGTAGGGCTTTGCGGCCGAATAGAGTGGTGCATAGGGCTTCTACGAAGTCTTCCATTTTCTCCTGCGTTTGATGTTCTCTCACACCGACTATCCGTAGATTATTCCTCCTCGACCGACCTTCCAGGTCCTTGCACTTGGCAGCGGTTAGTTTCATTTGCGATTCCAGCTGTGAGACTCTATTAGTTAGAGTTGCCGAACTGTCATCGAGATTTGACACCCTCTGCTCCATCTCGTTTAGGCGTTCGGCATGGGAGTCCATACGGTGTTGCAGGAGATCAACTTTGGACGCGAGACCGTCCATTTTGTTACTCAGGCTGCCAATGCCTGCTTTTAAGTCAAGAAGGATTTCTTTGATTTCAAAGGGGTTCTCAGCCACTGCATCCTGGTGAGAGCATACAGACGATGAAGCTTGGTCTTCTGGGTGGTGAGGGGCTCTGGGGGTCAGGCCACTCTCAAAGTTTAGCTTCCTCTGAGATTTATCGTTTTTCCCCATCGTGGCTGTGAGAATGGAAGCGTCGGAAATGGGTTGCAGGTGGTCTAGTTGTGCCTCGAACCCCCCCCGGGACCCACCCCCGGACCGGGGTGGCCGCAGCTCGTTGTATGGGGAGCTTGATCAGAAATGCGGGGCGGGGGGGCGGTTTTCGTCGTGCGCCGAGCTCCCCACTGTTAGCGCAGCCCCCTTGGTGGATTTCAACGGAAGACTGGCGTAGGAAGAGTGTAACCCGTCATGCGGGCTTCTTAGTGGCAGGAGGTGACTGTTGAGGAGCTCCGTTAGTACGTGTCAAAGTTGTTTACAGAGGTTTTCCGCCAGCTATTACTAAATCAGGAGGCGAAGTGCTGGTCAATTCCTTGTGCCCCTGTTTTGTAATACAGGGCCGGGTGTTGGTCTGCGGCAGGGAGGATGCTCCTCCCGATGTGGCGGGGTTCTCCCGACTTCTGGGGGTTCAGGTCGTCCACGTGGACGGGGCCCCCAAGTGCTCCGTGTGTGCGGATGCCGCACCAGTCCTGGCTCAGTGGGGTGCAGGAGTGAATGGTCTGCCGGGGGCGCAGTGCCGCTCGCTTGCTCCCGCAACTACGGGTGAGGCCGCCGCAGAGTCTTGAAGGCAGAGGGGTGGAGAGGACCAACCCCGCCTGGGGAACAGCGCTGTCTCCCCACCACTCCTTACCTCCCGGCACCCCCGGAACGACTCCTCTGGGCGTCTGCCGGCCCGTGAACGTGGACGCGTCGGGGGAGCCTCCCGCTCATCCACCGCGTCGCTGTAGCTCCGTGATCGCTCGCCGCCTCTGAGTGGGTGCGGGGATCTTGCTGGGCCGCTGGCTATCGTCCGGGGTCTGTCGCTCCACGGCCCTCGGCTGGGAAGCCGGATGCCGGAGCTGCTGAAGCAGATTCAGGGTACGGGGGGGGTGGGTGCTGGCCGAACAAATTACTCCACAGGCTGCGGCCTCCGCCGCCGACTGCAACGGGTGGCCCTGGCTTTTTACGGCCGTCACCTCCACTCTAGCGATGGCTCCAGGCAGGGGGAGGGAGGGGATCAGGATCTCCCGCCGACCCTCTGCTGTTCGGCGAGCGCTCCCCGAACCGCTGCCGTCTCCTCGTCAGTACACAGGGCCCCGCTTCGGGGGTGGCACGGGGGGCGCGTCGGGCTCTGCAGTGAAGGAGCTCAGCTCTGGATGCGTGGAGCCGTGTGGGCCGGCCCTGCGAATCTTGGCAGCCGGGCCTCCTGGGCTGAATCTCGGGCTGGGAGCTCCGATTTTACACAAAACTTCGGGATGACATAGCTGGGGATATCAGCAATTCATGCATAGGCAGACTGGGGCACAGCAACACCAGGATCCGCAGGATTTTCCAGGATTGATGCGGGGCTACGAGGGAGCTCTGACCTAAGCAGCCATCTTGGATGGCCCTCTAGCGCCCTCTAAATATTCATCTTTTATAACACGCGGGGCCAGGATTCGAACCTGTGTTGCTCTGCATTGTCTTACTTCCAAGACAAACACATTGCACTTGAATTATCCTCCCAGCCTATATAATCCATGAATACATTTAGTGTTCAGTGCATTGAAACTGCTGTAGCATTTCCTTCTTCCTTCTTCCAGGTCCCATTCCTTACATAGGAACACCATCTGCCTTCTTCCCAGTCAATCTCTACATAGTGTGCCATTCATGTCAAACCTCACTCTTAAAGTGGTTTCTTCATGCAGATGAACTGATATACAAAGCACACTGTCAGGGAATTGCCAGATTTGAAATTTTGACCATAGGTGAGATTGATTTACCATGTCAAAAGCCTGCGACAAATCAACACAGGTAAAAATATAAAAGGCAAGTGCCTTTTTCCAAGTCTTTTTCTATCAATGCGTTAACACTAAGGCAACCTCCAGTATTAGGCGTTCCTGTTTGTTTCTAGCCTGCTAAATTACTAGAATTCAGTCCATAGTTTAAGTGCTTCTATTAAGTGCACTGAGTTTCCTGAACCCCTCATATTCGCTCAGTTGCCAGCAACCTGTCTTGTCTGTGCTTACTGCTTCGTGTTTCCTGATATTCCAGTCTCTTCTTTGTATTTTGTTTCTCTACCTGTCCTGCACTTGGTTATTTCCATCAATGCTGTTTTACGTCTGTATTACATCTTGGTCCACTGTTGTGCCTCCGCTCTGTATCCATTTACAGTGTGACCCCTGGATTGGTCTCCATTCAGATCAGATAAGGGAAAGACGTTTGTTGCCTTTGTCTAGTCCGTTGGAGACTTACCTGCCTCAGTATATGGTCTCCAGTTTCACACGTCCACTGAATGTAACAGTCTCTTTGGCACTCCTAACTCATGATGATGCTGTATGACAGTTGTTGAGAGAAATCTGCTGGTACCGATCCAAAGAGCACTCCCAATTCCCTGGAGGCCCCTTGTCATATTCCAGTACACCCTTTATTTTGATCAACCTGTCCTCCCAGTATATTTGCTTGCCTTGTTTTACTGTGTCTCTGCTTACATCCCGCTCCTGCAGTTCCTGTGAATACCTGTTTCAACTCAGATCAGTTTGGTGTGTACCCTGTTTCAGTTATATTCTAGCATTACTGCGTGACTCTCCACTAAACTACAGTGCATACTCTGAGGTATAGATTTTACCCTGTGACTTCCAGTCAGACTCCTGACAGCATCTCACATCAGGGGACTGGAGTACCTTGGAGCAGAGCAGATGCTTTCAGTCAAAGGATCACCTCATCCACAGAACGGATTGTGTCCAAAGACGCCTTTCAGTCGGCGACACATGCATTCTGAATACCAATGTAAGACATTTTCATATGAGGGGAGAATGCCAGTCTTCCTTGATTCTGTGTTCAATTTTATGAAGCAGAAGTCCAAAGAGATGGAGACAGTCTCTGCAAGAGCAAATCTTTGGGAATTCATAGCCACCTCTTGTCCAAGTGGGAGTGGTTTCCAGGTCTCAAACAGCTATTTGTGAAGCCCTATCTGATTCTTCCATGGGTCCCTCCTCCAGCTGTCATACCAAGGGCACTAAGCCAGGCATCAAATGGAGTTGGGTGGGTTGGATGTTGGATTGCAGAGGCTACTGAAGCAGGGTCTATCAGTGGAGGTGCCTCTGGTGCTTCAAGCTTCCTATAAGCCTTACACATTGTGTTTCTACAACTAGGCATTGAGCATCATTTAGGTCCTGCTGTTATAAGAATGGGGTATTACTAGAGTATTCCTCTCCCTAAATCGATAGGTACCTGCAAAGGGGGCAGGCATTCCACTGGGGTAGGCACGCTCTCATTTTAGGGCCTAATTGACAGCCGTTCAGGCTTTTCTGGGGCCCCTGTGCTGGAAAAGCCAGAGCTGAACCAGTGGAAGCTAGGCTTTTGAACGTTTTTGCAGTGGCTAAGCATAGAGTCAAATCATTGGTTCCTTCTTGGGATTTGCCCATGGCATTGAAAACCCTCCAGAAAGCTCCTTTTAAGCTCCTGGACTCTGCTGATTTGAAATTCCTCATACTGAAAACAATCGTGTTGGTGACTTTCACCAGAATGTATTCTCCTCCCTCCATGGGCCCGAAATGATTCGCTGCTATCTCTTCCCATGTCCCCTCAGGTAGTGCGGTCATGTTTAGGGGTTCTGGGAAGGTGTGTGGCTTTACAAGTGCACAGGTGGGGCAGTCTTGTAATAGTTCCTCTACTGCGGTGTCTAGTTGCGGGAACCATAGTTTCTGCCTCAGCATCCTTTTGGTGGATACAATCCCTCGGTGTCCTTCATGGGCGAGTTTGAGTACTTTCTGGCGCAGGCTGCGCGGTATCACGAGCTTTGTTCCCTTGAACAGCATACCTTCGTCTGATTTTGCAAGTTCTTCTTTCACAGCTAAGAAGCATGTGATGTCCTGCTTGATATCTTCGTTCATGGTCTCTCGAATTTGTTTTGCGTGCTTCCATCGCCCTGTTTCTAGGCATCGGAGGATAGTTTGTATCCCTTGGTCCGTGTTTGACTCACGAGCTATGTGATCCATGTCCAGTCCTTGCGGCGTGTTGCTGTGAATGACATATCTTATGTACTGGTCAGCTATGGATGGTTCTGGTCCACACGCGTCCTTTGGATGTCTCGAGAGGAAATCGGCAGGGTTCTGCTCCTTTCCGGGTCTGTGAGTGATGGAGAATTGATAATCTTGTAGTCGGAGTGCCCATCGAGCTATTCGTGGTGGTATTTTTGCCTGAGGGTTGCCATAGATGAATACGAGGGCTTGATGGTCCGTTACCACTACAAAAGGTTTCCCATATAGGAACAAGTGAAAATGTTCACAAGCCCAGACTACAGCCAGACCTTCCTTCTCCGCCTGGGAGTAGGCTTGCTCGGTTTTGGAGAGGCTTCGACTGGCATAGGATACTATGTGTTTTCTGCTTTCTTCTCGGCCATCAAGTTGTGTCAAGATGGCGCCTAGGCCGACTGGACTGGCGTCGACAAGTTCTGTCGTTCTTTTGGGGTCGAAATATGCCATGTTCCGGGCGTCAGAGATGCGGTCCTTGATTGCTTGAAACGCTTCTTGGCACTGTGTTGTCCATGTGAAGTCTGTGTTGAGCTTGGTGAGCGCTCGGAGGGGTTCGCTGATGGAGGCGAAGTCTCTTATGTATCTGGTGCAGTAACTTGCAAGGCCCAGGAATGACCTGAGGTCTGATGTGGTGGCGGGAGGCTTGGCTTCTCGGAGTGCACTGACCTTCTCCGGGTCGGGTGTCATTCCCTTCTCAGAGAATATGTGACCGAAAAAGCGGAGTGTTTTCTTGCGAAATTCACATTTGTCTTTGTTTAGTGTGAGCCGTGCCTCTTCCAAAGCCATGCACACTCTCATTAACATATCATCATGTTGCTCTTCATTTTGTCCGAAGACCAGCATGTCGTTGCTGTAGTTCAAGCAGTTGGGTACATGTTTGATGACGTTATGAATTTCTGATTGAAAAATTTCAGCCGCGGACGACACACCAAAACTTAGCCGCTTGTAGGGAAGAGTCCTAGATGGGTGGCAAAAGTGGTTATTTTCCAGGAGCTTATGCAGAGTTCCAACTGGTGGTACCCTTTGTTGAGGTCCAGTTTTGAGAACACGGTTGCCCCATTCAACAGATGTACCATGTCGGTTATTCTAGGGGCTTGGTGGCGTTCCCTTAGTATGGCCTCATTTGGCCTTCTCATGTCTACAAATATTCGGATGTCTTGGGAGTCTTTTTTGGGCACGGGTACAATTGGAGAGACCATGGGGTGGGTCCTTCCGCAGGCTCAATGATGTCTGCCTCCAGCAGCTTTGTCAGTTAATTTTCAACTTGTTTTTGAATATTGATGGGTATTCCTCGGTAGTGTTGGGCTATGGGTGGGACATTGGTGTCGATGTGGAGTTCTATCTGCCTGTCCTTCAGTTTTCCGAGGCCTTTGAACAGTGATGGGAAAACTTGGTCTATGCTTGCTGTGGGGTCTAGATATTTGTGTACCATGAGGCGATACAATGGATTAGTCCCATTTCTATTGCTGCTTGGTAGCTCAGTATGCATCCGCTCTCAGTAGCTGCCTCCAGAACGTGCATGGGGATCTTCTTTTCATGTTCCTTGTATCGACACAAGGCCATGAAGAACCCTTTGCATGCCAGCTGGGTCTTTGATCCATATGGGAAAATGAGTGTTCGAGCTGGTTGCAGGCGAGGGGCATTTGGTATGCTTTCATAGACCTTTTCACTGATCACGTTCACGGATGCCCCCGTGTCAATTAGAAATTCTGCTGCCGTCTGATTCACTTGTGTTCTGAGTATTGGGCTATGTTCTTTTGCTGTGCTGTTTCCGAGGGCGTATAGGTGTCCCTTCTTTCTTGACGTTTCCTGGTGTCTTTCCAGTTGGTGTGCTTTTTCATCGGATGATGCGCTTGACACGCTGTCAGACTGTGACTGTTCGATGAGGCACCGTATGTACCTTCGTGGTCTCCTTCTTGCCTTGGGAAGTGGGGTCTTGTTCTCCCTCCATTCTCTCCTGTCGTGCCTTCTTTCCGTTGGTTCGTCGTGGTGTTTGTGGTGCCCTTGTTCATGGGGCTGGTGTGATCCCCGATGGTGGTGGGGTGTTACTTGATTTTGTTCCGGTTCTGGCATGGACTTGTAGTTCCTTCCTGCTCCTCTCATTTTGCTGCGGAAAATCAGACACACGGCTCTGTAGTGGTTTTCTCCACCACCCACGGAGCAGTTCTGGCCCATTGCGGGGCACATTCCTTCGTGGGGGTATTCGTGTCCGCACCGGTAGCAGAAAGGATCACTGTTTCTTGTTGTCCCCTCCAGTTTGTTGCGGTTCTCGTGTTTTCCATGGGTGATCTTTATGTCATCCAGGCCTTCAACTTGTGCGGCGAGGGCCGCGTCAGATTGTGCCAGGCGTAGGATTTCATCTAGGTTGCGCGGCTGCTGCGGCAGTCGTTTGCGGAAATCGGCGCTTTCACACCCCACTATGATTTGTGACCTGAGGGCCTCCTCATTGGAGTAATTATTGAAATCACAGTGTTTCATCTTCGCTCGTAGTCTCATGACGAATGCGTCTATGGTTTCACCTTTGTGCTGTTTGGTGGTGTGGAATACTTGCCGTTCATAGTCCACATTTGTGTGAGGTGTGAAGTATTCCATGAGCGTTGTTTTTAACTTGATGTATGTGTCTATGTTGCTCTCAGGTATTTCTTCAAGAATGTCTCGCACATTTGGTCCTATGGCGTGATTTAGAAGGTTGAGCTTTTGTTCGTCTTCTAAAGCACCTGCCGCTTTGAGACACATCGAAGTCCCTCAGCCACCTCTTACACCTTGAACCAAGGGTGCCGGTGTCAGTTAGGTCGAAATTCGCTGGCAGCTGGGTTAAAAGGCTGTCTGTCATTTTCCTGTGGCCGGTGCTGATTGGCGTCACTGGAATGGCCAGTGAGTCTTCCTCTGAATTGCTCATGAGAAACTGTTCATACGTGTTATTGTGGCTGACCTGGATGGTGGTTCATTGCCTAGCGCGGTGGAGGCTTGGGGCCAGTAGGGGGGCGCGGTAATGGTTTGCAAGTCTCTGGTGTGCTTCTCCTGCTCGGCGCTCTGCAATTACGAGCGCTAGGTGGTGGGGGAGGGAAGAGCCCTGTGGTGTGGCTTATAAAACTTGTGGTGGAGGGGAGAGGGGCTTGTTCTTACCCCTTTGAAGTATGTTGTTGGAGCGGGAGGTTCGCGCCTCCACCGCTCGTCTGCGCGTGTTGCCATTGGCGGGAGGCCAGTGCTCCTCTACCGCCCGGGATGTGCAAAACGGGGAGCCCCCGCTCTACCCGCAGATGTTTGAAACATGTGTGGGCTGGGCCTCCCAGACGTTGCCGTCGGCGGGAGAAATGTTCTCCACCGCCCGGATGACACGCTCTTGCGGGGAGCTGTCACAGCTGCTCCACCCGCGGATCTGCTGCGGCGTTCCCGCCGGAGGGCGGATGATGGGGAGCCTTCGCGCTCCACCCACCTTGACAGGCCTCCAGGCACCCGAAGTCCGAGGCTCCCAGTGGTGTCAGGTGGCACACCACGAGCGGCGGACCGGAGAGCGCAGGCACTGCGGGACTTCGTGTCCGCCTCGTCGCCAGTGTAATGTGCTCGCACATGGACCTCCTCACGCTCTGCTGTCGGACTCAAACTCACACATGCCAAAAGAGGGCCGACACAGAGCTGGGGTGCAAGACGTCTTTATTCCTGTGTAACCAGGCTCGAACTGCCTCTCGGGCGGTAACCCCGCCCCTTAACATGACCGGGTCGCAGCCCGCGAATAACCATAAACACAGACAGAGGACTTCTGTCCAGAAGAGAAACGAGAGTGAGGACATCACAAAAGTGTTGCAGATAGTGTGGTCCCAAGCCCCAGACAACCTTGTGGATGATATCGAGGGATTTAAATTTATTCCGTGAAGCAACCAGGAGCCAGTGAAGAGTTTGTAGGGTAGGAGAGATGTAGCCCTTGGGCTTGAGGCCAAGGGTAAGTCGTGCTGCCCTATTCTGGATTAGCTGGAGGGGTCGCAGAGTGGAAGAAGGTGGATTCAGGCGGAGGCTATTGCAATAGTCAAGCCTAGAAAGAACTAGGGCCTGGGTAACATTGAGCCTCTGGCAGAAGGTGAGAAAAGGTAGAATTCCTTTGAGAAGGAAGAGCTGAAAGTGAAACTTCTTGGCAGATTCAAGCAAGATCCACTAAGTGGGTGGTAGCCTCTTAGACAGAGGCTAGCGGATCATCTATCAAGGATATCTGTTGTGCATTCACTTGAGCGACTCCAATTATCTATGTGAACTATTATTGTCTGCATTTTCTGTGTCAAGATGACCAAGTTTTGCTCATGCTGTTCTGCAGGTGGCAACACACTGACTGATAGTGTCATGAAGGCAATAATATGGTTCACTGGGTTTCCAATATTTCAGTGTGATTTGTTTGTTTAGGTGTATCACAATATTTTTGGCGTACTTCATGTGCAATTAATGGGAATGAGGGAAGAATGAGGAAGAGGGACATGGATGTAATGGTCCGATTACTTACCAGTAATCTTCATTCCTTCTAGTCATACTCTTCTGCATCTCAGTTCTTACAAACACCCACCTCAAGTATTTGCTTTCGTCATGTTTGGTGTATCCCAGGAGGATGTTGGGAAAGTGGAATGTGCATGGGAGAGGCTAAAGGTTTAAGGCTATAGGCATTTGGGAATGGCTGGCAGGAAGGTGGATGGCCTTCACATATAAGTACTGGAATGAGGAAAAATAGAACCAGGAGTAATGATGATTTGCAGTATGTTATCAGGCCATTCCATTGGTTTTCCATGACATCAATCTTAGGTTTCTGTACTAACATACATACTTGAATGTCTGGCCTTCTTCAGGACCAAATATTTCCTGTGACTTTAACTTCTAGCTAGCCACAAGTCGGTACTCAATCAGGGAAGAGCATATTATCATCCTTGATTGAGCAATCCAATTTGGAAAACGGGTTCTTTTTAACACAAATGTTTGTGTGAGTCCCTTCATCATCCTTTCAGACCACAGCTTATTCTGTAAATCTAGAAAAGGTAAAGGAGTTCTGCTCAGGAAACCACGTCGTGTCACATTCACAAACGGGATGAACTGGATGCAAAGGTGGGTTGTGGCCTTTGTCCTGCCCTGGATTCAGATGACTAGCTCACAATAGTAAGCTGTAATGTTAAGATAACCTGCTGCTAAAACAAGTTACCTTTAAAGCTCAATATTTATTTACGAAAATGTCTAACTTTGTGGATGTATTTCTTTAACTTAGGAAATATCATCCAGTAATTCACCTAATGTGTGGTTCCTGCAATAAATAAGTATCTAACACTATTCTTTGTTCTGATCCCTAACAGAGAAAACTGTTCTTTTAGTGAGCTAGCAACATGGTCATAACTATTTGGTAGTGTCGCCCTCTGACGCAGGTGTAAAAGCCTAAGTGGAGTAACTACATCTCCAAAAGTCAGAGTTATCTCCTGCATACTTTGTGTAGGACTTTTCCCTCTCTGCCCTGAATATGATTATGGTGCAGGGAGATGTTTCCACATTTCCCTAAGGCACTCGCTCCAAACTTGTCAACAGCTATGGCTTCTCTGAGCCTCTACTAATTAAGCTGGCAGGATCCTCCCCATGCATCTACCTACATTGCCTGCACACCCACCAGGGTAGCATCAGTCAGTTCCTTGAGAGTCCCCAAACCTGTGGATCCTCAACATGTAGCAGCACACTGTGGGGAAGAGCTTCAGAAAATGAGGGGCCAGGTGAAACGGGTGGAGGGGCTAAGAATAGCTCACACCTGGCTTCTTGCTACAAGGTTGTCCCTCCAGTAAATTTAAAACTTCTATAAAAGGAAGCCTATGTGTGCGGTGCTGCCATCTTGCAAAGGGCAACGGCACTGGCAGATCGATGAAAGAGAATGATTTGTAACATTCAAGAAAATAACCACCACATATAGTCCCACCCAAAATTAATATCAAATTCTCACAGTATTAGTACTTGAACCATAACATCCTTTCATGACCTTAAAGGAATTCAAGGTCATTGTCCACCTATTTCTTCTCACATGAATGCCTGCCACTGTTTCACCCTCTTCCGCTTCCTAACAGACCAAGCCCATTAAGTGGAGCAGTGGGCCACCACAGGTCCTCCTCTGTAGGAGGAGGAAGTGACTGCAGTCTTGGACCCAGCTGACCTGGAGAGCATAAGGATCCAGATGTTTAGAGCCCATAATCTAACTCTACTGCAATGCATTACTACATACACTGCTCTTTGATGTATCATGAAAACATTTCAAGCCCATAATGGTAATTATGTCTGTGACACTTGCCATGGGGGGCTTTCTAGAAGTGCAGACACGGGGAGCCAAATCCATTAGAAATCCCCTAATTGCATGATGCACATTGTGTACTTCTACTTGAAGATCCTACAATGAATTACATAAGTGAGTCTGTAAGTCCCAGAATGCAATGGTGTAGTTGTCTTCAATGAAACTCCACACATATGGAGGTATGAGGCATTTAATTAGTCGGACAACTCTGGTACAACAGGCAGCAGTAGGTAAGCACAATTCAGTATGGACGTTAAGTCCTGCAATGAGTCCTGACATGGGGCACCCTCACTGGGGGTGGTGAGGATGTTTCCAGAGTCTTTATGGGGCCTTCGTGGGAGCCCTGTGGTGAGCATGCGATCTTCGTCAAGCTCTGGGCCCAAACTGGCGCTCTCGTGCCTCGCATGCGTGTCGCGCATGGTGTCTCGCAAGATCTCACGGGTGCGAGATCTCACAAGGCTACGGCTCCACAAATGGCAAAGTAGTGAAATGTCTCAAACCTACCCATGCATCAATTGGAAACTCAGAGAGAACACACACCATAACACCCACAGCCATCCCCACTCCTAATTATTGCTGCTGTTGGTTAACTGTAATGTAACACAGCTCTGTTGTAACTTTGCTTCTAATGTGTAATCTTATTAACCTCTTATCTACAGTGCTCTGCTGTTTATTGAAGCTGGGACCATGCTCAATAAATACCTAAAATAACATTTTAAAACTCTGCTTTTTTAGGCCCACTGAGGAGAGGCTGGAAAGGGGGGAAAGCTCATGTCTCCCTCACATGATGGAAAGTGAGTCCCCTACAGCCACCCTCACATTAAATACAATGAAAGTAACACCAATACCAACCATATGCAAGATAAACTATTTTACAGTCTCCTAACCCCTCGAAAAGATGGCACAGGACTGCACAGCACACACACACTGAAATACTGGCCACAGAGGATAGGCAAATCGAACCCCACAGCACAGAGCCCTCCAGAAAGAGGCAGCCAGGTAGAGCATAAGCTGCAGCCCATCCACCAAGAATAAAAGGTATAGAAAAGGGTTCCAAGGTGGTGCCTGTCTTATTTCAAGACTTCTGTGACAGGTCACATGACCTCATCTCCAGCTCGTCATGGAGACTCTATTGCTAACAAAGTCTATTCATAAGAATCAGTTCCCAGCACAGCAATGACAGATTGCTTGGGAATACAGAGCTGTCGAGTTGTAGTGTAGAAGAGCAAGACTGGTAGGGAAGGTAAGAACTGTGTAAAGAAGGAATTGGCTGACAGAGAAGGGAGGAGCATGCAGTATATAAGGCCTGGGAAGCAAAAGCAGATGGTAAAACCAGAAGAGAAGAGGCAAATATAAGGCGAGGAGGGGGCATTGGAGGATATAAGATTTGGAGTGGAGGAGAGGAGATGACACAGGAAGATTGGAGGAAAGAAGAGGTAACACAGGAGAGGTTGAGTGGAGAAGAGACAGAGTGGTTGAGAGGAGAGAATGTGATATAGGAGGAGAAAAGTACTGGCGAGGAGAAGGGGAGATGGTAAATGGAAAGAGGTGTGAACTGTGGTCCGCCCAGCCGTTTAAGATGAGGTAGCAATACCCTGGAGATGAATGGGGATGCAGAAGTTAATCAAACATCAATAATCGAAATGATACAGGTAGTTGGCAAAAAAGTTAACTGTTTTAATATCAATTATCTAAAACAGGGAGTACAATGGACATCAACGGATGTCTCAGCGCATGGTTTCTAAATTTGTTTCAGAAAAAACATCTTCTTTATAGTAAAAACTCGTCATTGATTATGTCAACCTACGTATTTACTAATGTCATCCTATGTGGCAAACTACCAAAACCTATTAAAGAAAGTGATAGGTCTGGAGGGAACATCTAAGTATACGTTCCATACTAGTCTAAAAAATGAATAGGCACGTTAACATCAGGTGGGGCAAGTAATTCCTCCCCAAAAATGGGTCACTATGAACGTCACTAAATACACAACATCCCATTGGTTACACAAACTATAAGACCCTTAATCATGCAGCCCCCTACAGTTGGTTGGTACTCTTACATCCGTCAGTATTTTCAACCTACGCTAGCAGCACGCAGGCTGGATTTCCAGGTGCTGATGAGCTGGTCATAACCATAGTTACCCACCAATTAGCATATCATCTATCATCACCTCAGTGGTCTGCTGTCAATTAAGACTTTGAACTTGTCCTTGGGAGTGTTCTTTGCTCGGGAGAATTCAGGGGAGTGAAGGCATGTTCTGCCTTCATGCCTAGGTGTGGTCGTCATGTTTTTCAAACGTCATCCTTCCATGTGACTGAAGACCACAAAATTGAGCTTCCGGTGCATTTAAAATACTATTTTTTCAATAGACCTCTGACGTCTCCCCTGTTTTTGTCCATGCCTTCTGAACAGGAGTTTTGTTCTTTCATATGATTTGTATCCAATGTCTGTTCATCTCAGTCTGATACGACCTTGGCTTCTTGGGGCTCATCTAGCCTCGACTTTCTGAGTTTCACTCCTGTTAATTCAATTTCTTTTATAACCGTGCCACACTGGATAGGACTTCCCTTCTTGTCCTACCGTGCTACAATACATTGGGCCTGATCACGACTTTGGCGGTAACGCCGGCGGTATTACCGCCAGTGGTATTAGCCCTACCGCTGAACTCCCCGGCGCTAATAGCACCGGATCACGAGTTCGGCGGTAATGGAATTCCCCATTCCCCATTGAGCCCATTCGGGAATGCCCCATTCCCCATTGGGCTCAATGGGGAAAATTTGCGCTCTTACTGCCGGCGGATTTCCCGCCGGCGGTAATAGCGCGAATTTTCGGCAGATTTCCCCCCAGCCAAGACCCTTAAATCCGGTGGTAATAGCGCGACCGCCGAATTTAAGGGTTACCGCCAAAGTCGTGAAGAGGCCCATAGTGGAAACATCCATTCTTTACTCATTCCTATATATGTATACATTGGCGCATGCCGCAATCTATTCACTATAAAGCTAACCTCAAGAATACTTTGTCTGCTTGCGTTTCTTTGCATATTTACACGTATAAAATGACTTGATATCTTCATCGTTTCTGTAGCACAAGTTTCTTCATCTTGAGTCTAAGATGTCATTTACATTTGATACTTTCTTGATGCCTTATAGAATATCGGCATCCTCTTGTCTCTGCATCTCTTCTATGTACATCAGCCTTGCTTCGTGTGTGACATCACCATTCTTCTCTTTCATTCATTGGTCCTGTTTCTTCAGGGATTTCATCAAATAGCCATCATACTGGCATGTAGGCAGGTGTCACTTCCTCAATGGGAACCTTACTTCCAGGAGTCTCCTCAGTATTGGTATTTTCACTGGTACTTCATGTGTCTCACACTCTGGTTCCCAACATAAAGGCAATATGGGCGAAGTGGTTGAGGTGGGGTACTTAGCTCCTTCTCTACACTCCCCCCTCTGGGCGATTCATCGACCACTCTCCCATCATCCTTCTCATCTAGACATCCTCTTATGAAGAAATGCTTCTTTGGGATTCATATCTTTATGACTCCTTTCAGGCATCCAGCTGATTGCACATGCTCATCCTTGTTCCATGTCATGGGCATGTACTGTCCACTTGAACTGCAATAGATCCACTTTCCCACAAACTTCTTATGGTTCTTGGGATACAGGAACTTTGTTCCGTCAGGTGCATGAATACTGGCCTCAACAAAGTCTCTGATTTCTTTATCTGTCAAATCTCTGGCCTTCCATCCTGATTCAACATCGATCATGATTTTCATCACTATGGCTTTCTTTTCTGTCTTCTTGCATTGTGTGATTATTATCTTGATCACACAGAATCCCAGCAATACCATCACGATCAGGGGTCCAAGGAACTTGAACATGCCTGCCATCTACTCTGGAACCCAAGAAAAGAGCGATCCAAACCAGCTGTCATCAGCAATGTCTTCAACTTCGTCTATCATCTGGACTTGTAGCTTCGTCAGCATCTCTATGGCCTCTGTCAAGGTGCCATTCTCATCTTCATGAGAAGGAATGAACATGCAACATGATTCTTCAATTTTTGCACAAACACCTCCATCCATAACTGTGATCATGTCCAGGACGTATCTATTCTGAAGAGTCATCAGTCGTATGGCTCTCAGCTCTTCCCTGATAGCATTGAATCCCTTTATGGTAGTATTAATTGTAGCAATTCACATCTGGTAATCTGCAGCCATTTGGTATTTGCTCCCACCTGGATTCTCAGCATGAAGATCAGCATAAATAGCGACAAAGTCTGACTGAACAGTCTGTGTTCATACGGGATGGAGTCAAAAGCTTCTATTGACTTGGCAGAGAAATAGTTCTCTCTCTTCATTCGAATTATCAGCTTTACAGATCTCTTCTTCCTCAGGTGAGCATCTGTTTTTGGGAAACTGTCAAGGTTCAAGTCACTTTTAGGAATCACCAGTGCTGGAACATGAACATTCACTAGCGAGCATTTTCCTCCCCAATCCTTGGGTTTCTTCATATAAGCTCTGGATTCACAAGCCCACTAGTGATCCATTATCACTGCTGTTCCAAGTTTCATTCGTAGTACATCAAATATTTGACCACAGTTCTGATTCTATCCAACTTTTCTTGTGCCATTGTTTCTGAAGCACAGCTTTGCACTTTCCAGAGGCACTATCTGCAATGGTCCTCCTCTATCTTTGACCCAGGTCAGTAGTTTATCAAGTCTTGGCCATAGTGGCTGGCATCCATTCTGCACTATGTCAATGGTTGGCTGATAACAACCAATGACCACCCAGGCTCTGCAGATGGCCACTCCTTCTTCCAAGCAATCTGGTAATAGCACTGATCCCAAGATCTGCATCTGACCTCTGTTCTTCCATCTACGAATTTCCTCTGCAGATTTTCCTGGACTCTCAAGTCTTCTGTTTACGTCCCATCTGATTCCAGCTCCTTTTACTCCAGGCATTTTGTATCTGATCACGTGATTCTTAGTATGAACTCTTAGCCTTGTCTTTGTATCTTGGACATAATCATCTTCATCTGGATCTGTCCATTCAGTTGCCCATTTGAGATAGGCATCTCGGCCCATGAACTGGCCTCTTGTACGGCAGAGTGCTATGTGTGATAGAAAATGTGCTTTCTGGACATCTATTTCGATAGCTATGAAGATTTTAGAATTCCCCATGCATTCCCCAAATGGTGTTAGCAAATTAATACAAAGCATTCTTCCTTCGAGGTCCTCCTTCCCACTTCTTTCATATGCTGATACCATATGTTATTCCCCAAGTGTGCTGTACTGTCCAGGTAATCATTCAACTCATGATCATCCTCCATAGCACTTCTCTTAGGTCTCAATCTTTTCTTCGGAGCTTCTATAATCATCTCATGAAGTATGTCAGTATAATTCCTTCTTACTGGACCAATCATAGAAACATTTGTCAATGTGCTGAGTGGTTTTACATGTGCTACCTGTGTAGGAGAAATGTCCCAACGCCTCTTCCTATCCTGATGCCTTTTCTTAGCAGCAGAGAATGCCAGCCATAGACAGTCCACTATAACCTCTGTATGTGACAACACTCCAAAAGGTAACCCAGATCTGTCTATTTCAGGACTAGGTGCCTTTAAAGGTATCTCCAAAGTAGGGACAATCACATAAGGTCTCGGCTACCTACTAGTTGCCTCATCTTTACCCTCCTTCTGCATTGGAAGATACACAGGAATCATTTCCCTGTTTGGATTCACATAGTAAGCAGTTTGTACTGTAAGTGAGAACAGTATTATGGTGAACAAAATGCATGTGTAAATCACGTACAAGTAAGCCCATTTTTTGAAGCAATAACTTCTTGCACACCGTGGATGTCTCTCTTTGCCTGCCATAATGTTATTGTTATTGACGCTGGCCATTCTTACTCTTTTTTAAGGAAGGAAAGACTTAATTTTAATCGGGCAACATCATGCAGTACTCTGGAAGCTGCTGAATCTGCTCCACGCGGTTCTTGATCAACTGGCTGCTGCTGGACAATGAACAAAGTTCCCAATGAAGAAAAAGGAATCGTTCTTTCACCAGACAAAATGCAGATTCTCCACCAGCAAGAAACAAAGTACTTTAATCAGTAGACTCTTGGATCTCTTCTCTCGAAAGACTCATTCAGTTCTCTGTGTTCTCTCAGAATACAGGTTGACTTGTGTTATTATATCTCATAGCATCTCATTAAGTGCTGCATTATTTCTTGGGTCTCTCAAAAAGGTTCGGACATCAGTTTCTATTCAAACAAGATGCGGGCATTCCTCAATCAGGTAGTAGAACACCAAGCCGACCAGTCTATGAACAATATCATCCTATAGGGGCATTTGTGTTTTCCCCACTGTACTCAGGAAGCTGAAGAACTTGCTCTATTATAGCTGCGAGCAATCTCCTCACAATTGGACCAGACATAGGATGTTGCAGGAACATATGAACGCTAGTAGTTCTTCCCACAAGTGCAGGGTATGCACGCAGAATGAACAGAAAAACTGCAAGAACGATCCGTGAAATGTTGTCATTAGGCACCACCATGTGCACCTCCAAAAGGAAATTCAGTGAGAAAGGAATCGGGGAACTGCTCCCTTTTCCATTCTTTGAAAAGGAACTCCAAATCTGGCATGCTTTCCTTCTTGATCAAGGCTTAAGCATGCCTTAGTCCAATGTCAACAACTGTGGCTCAAGAACAAAGAGCTTCCCTTGACTCTTTTTTTAGTAGCTGAAAAGAGTGTCCCGAAAACAAGCCACAGTCCAATATACTTTTTATCTGTTTATTCGACAGCTTCTGCGTCCTTCTTTCTCGTCATAGATCTAGTCTGCACGTGCTGAGGTTCTTCCCCGATGCTTGCTTCTGACGGGGATGAAGGTGAAGGGGGTTCCCCAGCATAGATTTTCACATCTACGAGAAATATCCAAGTGCGTCTGCCTTGCACTTTGATTGCAGACGGTGTCACGTCTTCCACGATAAATGGCCCGTTAAACCGTGGTTCGTGCCATCTCCTCGTGAAGTTGCGGATCAAGATTGAATCACCGGGGAAAAGTTTGGGGAGATGTAATGCTTCAACTCCGGTTGTTGTAGCATCTCCTTCTGTGTTCTGTGCCCCACACCCCTTTCGCTTGAGCTGATCTGAAATGACAGAAATACTTGAAGTCATGCATGTTAAGTAATCACGTAACTCCTTTCCTAACAATTCTGTTGCTGTCTGGGCATCACTTCTAGTTCTAGACAGAGTTGTGAGAGATGCCCTCATTCGCCTCCCTGTCACTATTTCATGGGGGGGGTAAGATGGTGGTCAGAACCTGGTTGACGTCTCAACGCATACAATGCCAGTGGTAGACAATGCAACCATCCTTTCTTCAAGGTAAGCTTCAATTTGGCTATTCTTTCTTTAAGCAGGCTGTTGAGTCTCTCACAGATTCCATTTGCTTGTGGATGATAAGCCGATGAAAACTTGTGCTTTATACTAAGCAACAAGCTTATCTGTTCAAAGACTACATTAACAAAATGAGGGCCATATCTGATCTTAATACTTCACATATTCCCCAACTAGGAAATACTTCTTGTACTAAAAATGTTGCTGCACAGGTAGATTCTGGGTGTGTACAAGGGTGTGTACATGGACCAGCTTCAATCCACCTTGAAAAGGGACATACCACTACAATCATATATCTGTATCCATTGCATACTTGCAGCATGTCGACATAGTCAAATGCTGAAAGGTCCCATTAGGTCTCGGAATGACTCCCCTAACTGTGTGCAGTGTGTGCCCAGTGGTAAACATTTGACAAACAATTCAGTTTGCTACATAAAATGCAAGACCAATGTAGATGGTGTTAGCAAATTCAGACAACTGTGTATTACAAATATACTTGATAGTCAAGTATGGAGCCTATGTTCATGGTAACAATGAGAAGGATTTCTAAACAAACATCATCTGAATTGATTTAGAGGCAGGTGTATTCTATTACAATAAGCATATTCGGTGAACACCATACAAAGGGAAGCCTGAAAACCTAGAACCTGCCAGGTCCTTTTATTGAGAACCAATGGCACAAAAAACACAAACTCCAGATTTGGATAAATGAAAAGCACCACGCCAACACGTGTTTCAACTCCTTCCACGATGACTACAACACTAGCTGAACAGACCATTACATTGCTAAGTTTACAGGATTCATTTGATGAAAAAACTATGGAATCCTTAGCTTCAGAGCTAAAAATTGATTCAGGACTGGTGTTAGAAACTAAATTGAAATCCAAATCAACATTTAACCCCAATCTAACGATGACAACCACAATAGACATCTTTCAAAAACTAGTCACCAATGACTTAAGACAATATTAACTAAATTGACTCCAAAAAAAAAGAAAATTAGATGCAACTTGACTCCCTTGGAAATCAAAGCTATACAAGAACTGAAGAACAACCAGGATATAGTCCTGAAGCCAGCAGACAAAGGAGGCAAAATAGTCCTACTATCTGCAACAGATTACATCACAATGGCAAACATACACCTTCAAGATCGGGATTGTTATGATCAAATAGAGGATAACCCTATACCTGCATTAACAGCTGAATGGAATCAAATGAACAATCATTGGTATGAACAAGGAGTATTAACAGAAGATGAAAGAGACTACATGACAACACATCATCCGATTATTGCAACAGCATATTTCATCCCTAAAAAACATAAGTCCTATACACATTTACCATCTACAAGATCAATAGTTAATAGAATAGGCTCCCTTACAGAGTCCATCATGGAATTCATTGATAAACACCTACAACCTTTGGCAGCCAGTCTATCCTCTTATATACAGGACACGAAACATATTATCTAACAACTCACAACAGTGAATTGGGAAGAAAATTTCAAACTGGATACCTTGGACGTATCATCCTTCTATACTAGCATACAGCACATGAAGGGCATTGAGACCACACATCACTTTTTGAAGACACGTTCCATCTCATATTATTTACAGAATGCAATGATATTAGAAATGCTCAGCTTTGTGTTTCATAACAAAATGTTCCTTTTCAATACCAAGATTTACACAAAAAAACAAGGATCGGCGATGGGGGCCAAGTTTGCCCCCGCATATGCCACTCTCTACATGGTCATTACGAGTTACAACATGCATGCAAACATCGAGCATTTACACACAACAAGAATATTATATTCTGAGGTCGTTACATTGACGATATTCTGTTGATTTGTAATGGAACATCACAATACCTTCAAGATTATCATCACTATCTTAACAATAACACTTATAATTTACAGCTCACTATACAAGAAAGCACAGAGAGGATTCAACTTCTTGACCTTGAATTGTACATGGAAAACAATATTATACAGTCTACGTCAAACAAACTGCAGGCAACAGTACGCTTTATGTGACTAGTAATCATCCACAACATACCATTACCAACATCCCTTATGGGGAATTACTCAGAATAAAGAGAAACTGCACAACAACTGAAGAATTTGAAAAACACATCAGCCAAGCAAAACAAACATTTCTTGACAGAGGCTATAACAATACCAGCCTCAACCGGGCATACCAGAAAACATTGCACAGATCACTGAACAAACTATTAAAAAACAAACCCTCAACTGTAGCAATGCCGTCTCAAGATATAAGATTCATTACAACTTACAACTCAGAGGCATCAATCCCACGCAAAATTCTTCAAAAAAATTGGCCCATTCTAACAATAGATGATGACCCCGAATCATACTTGGACAACCATCCATGTATACCGTACCGGAGAGCTCGAAACCTAAAACATCTGCTATGCCATTCTCACTTTCAACCAACAAAAGAACATAAAGCTTACCACAACTTTGGAACATGCAAACATTAAGAGGCAATTACAAATGTGGATCATGTTCAGTTTGTAACCATTCAGAAAATCTCAAAAAGACTATAATTCTCCCCAACTGATAAGAATATCATTTGAAATTGCAACTCAAAGTACGTGGTATGTGGCATAACATGTATGTGCCAAAAATTGGATATAGGCAGTACAATATGACATTTAAGAACACGCATAACAGAAACACTTGAGAACATTAAGAAACAAGGATCTCAGAAACAATCAATTTTTTCAAGAACATGCACAAGATGACTTAAAAGGAATTTCATTTTTTGGCATTGAAACAATTGCCAAATTGGCAAGAGGAGGAAATAGAGAAGAGAAATTGTGACAATGTGAAGCCAAATGGATTTGTTTGGCAGACTGCTGCCACAGTGGTTTAAACTCGGACAATGAAATGTCTTACTTTATTTAATACTACTCTTATTTCTCACAATAACATATTTCTGTGTCTTACCACAGTATTTAAAATATCTTTTTCCCAAAGATTACTGTACTTTGATACCGAACCTGACAAGTCTTACTAAGCTGTTGAATAATACATATGCTACATATATGATATATATCTTGAATAATTACCAACAACAAATTATTCTCATCACGCATAACAAGTATCTTTTCCCTGTGTTTCATCATTGTATCCAATATATTTACTGATATCACCATTGTATTTTGACATCTAACTTGAACTGTTTTACCAAGATCTCCCATTTCGAATCACCCACTACTCATACATTTAAGTGATCCTCTCCCATTTTTTTCCAATTTGACTCAAGGATTGAATACAGTATGCATAAACATAAGCAACATAATATAAGGCTTTTTTTTAGCTATTTAGTACACCTGCATCATTGCACAAAAAAATCTTATTTGATCATCCCGATCCAAAATGTCACCTGACTTGATGACGTCATCACATCGCAATTTGACACGTGACTTCATCACGCCAGTATATGTAGCAGCCATTTTGGCAGAAAATAGCAGCACATCCGCGGTTAACAAGTCATTGAGGAATCATTCACCTCCCTTCCAATATTTTCAAAGGAGAAAGACCACCATTGATTATTAAGGTAAGTGACTGATCACACAAAGTTTGATTCCCTTAAGGAAGCACCCAGAATTAGCATATTGATCTTTAGCTAGGTTACTATCCAAATTGATGGCTCCTTTCTTTGCCTAAATAGAGCCTATAGGGATCATTAATCTCAACATTCCTTACTATTGCCAATTGGAAAGGATTCACAAATAACAGAGAAATCGCAGCATTCAATTACAACAACTCTGAATACACACTTTCCTACAACAAAACGTGAGTACCAGTTTTTCAGCTTTGAGTCACATCACATATTTAATGAAAGTATGTCCCTTCCATTTTTTGCACTTTGTCTCCTTATGTTTACCATAACCATAATTAAGTACTCACAATTAACATGATGTATTCATTCACAGCCATGCATTAATAAACCCTCCTGAATAACCAGACAACTCTATCTGGAGAAACACGTGTTGAGGGCAATAAGAGCCATTTGCACATCTTTGAAGACCTGAGGGTATCTGTATGATTTTGAAGAAATTCTCATTTTTTTACCATAACATGTGGAGCAACATGTAATTGACTTTTTGAGGGCTATAAGGGCAACTTGCACAGCTTTGAATGTCATAGGATGTATGTATGGATTTGAAGAAATTCTCATTTTCACCATAGCATGTGGAGCAACATGTATTTGACTTCTTAGAACTTGAAATCCTATACAAACTATTACTTTCCTCACAAAGAAGACTTATATCTTTTCTTTTGTCTAACGTGAAGGGCGCAGTGATGTGCTAGGTGTTCTTCAAGAATCAAGCAATCCTCTGCAATAGTTGCGGCGAGGCTCTCTCTAGTGACATGTGCAGGGTAGTGTAGCTGTTCTAACGCCACCCTTAATAAGGCTACAGGCATCATCGGATTACTAGTGCTGTCTTGTCACCACAATGCTTCAGAAGGGTTCCAAGAACATCTGCTCCATGTCCACAGATCTTTCTCATCCTGAGGCGCTTCCCCTTGAATCTCTACTAGTTGTGTCTTAGACAAATTACTATAACAATCAGGCACACTCATCGATACCGCCATGGCTTCATTCACATCAGGTGTATGAAATGACATAATGTTTTCTGAACATGCAACACGTTTCACTTCCTCGTCTGCTGCTTGATTTCCATGTGAGATAAGGTGTGCCCTTTTAGTGTGTGCTGTGCACTTAATGACTGCGATGGCTACTGGGAATTGTAGTCCAATAAGGCTGCTCCTTTTCCAATGTGCTAGCCCTGCGCGCACTGTTGACGTCACATAGTTGGAGTCACTGTACACTGTTACTTCCTGGTCTGCATGATTCTCGAGCGCGACAATCAGCGCACTAATTCTGCAGCTTGTGCCTAAAATTGAGACAGTAGTCGTGCACTTATCAATACTTCAAACTCTCCATTGGCCATGTGTTCACTACAGCGGCAACTGTATATCTTTGTCCATCATTTTGATTGATTCTAGAAGAATCGTCAATAAAGATAATCCCTCCATCTGCCAACGCATTTTCCTTTACTTTCGGGAGTTCATTATAGAATTGTTCATAGTTCAAGCAATCATGTGCATGCTCGTCCTCTGCCAGTGGCTCTGCTACAAACATGCTACAAACATGGCAGGATTCACTATTCTGCATCAAACTATTTTAATCGCTGGTTTTGATATAACCACTTCATAGGCAGAAGCCCTTTGAGATGTCAACGTGCCTTTAGGTTTTTCCAAAATGGCAAACAATGCGTGTTCAACAAATAACGTCATGGAACACCCCATTATTATGCTGTCAGCCTTCTCAATGGCAAACGTGGCGGCTGCCAAAGATTGTTCGCAAGGAAAATGACCCCTCATTACTGGGTCTAGAATCCCACTGTAATAGGCAAGGGGCTTGTACCCCAACGTGGTTCTCTGTGTAAGTACATGTGTCATAACAGTGCCATTCGTGTGCGAAAACAAAAAGAATTCATCAGCATAATTGGGAATGCCTAAAACTGGAGCTGTGCAAATTGCCTTTTTCAACTCATCAAATGCCTCTTCCATTTCTTCAGTCGAGACAATTTTTTCGTGAGTTGCCTGTGCTTTTTTCAGAGCTTGCAACAAGGGCCTTATGTATGAACTATAATCAAAGACCCATGCCCTCACATAATTACACAGTCCCAGAAATCGTTGCATGTGCTTTATCGTTTGTCGCTTTACTTTTTTCAAAATAGCCGCAGCTCTCTCAGGAGTAACCTTTTTTTCTTCATGCAAAATTAACTGACCTATATACAGTATTTCCTCTTGACAATACGGCAACTTCTCCTTGTCTACTTTATATCCTTTTTCTGCAAGAATAATCATTAGCTGAACTGAATCACATCTGCACTCTGAGGTGCTACAGACCATTATGTCATCCACGTATTGCAAAACAACACTTTCCATATCAATATTGCTTAAATCCATCTGCAGGACTCTATTGAAAATCAACGGAGACTCACAGTACCTCTGGGGCAGGCGAGTACTTTTCAGACAAGTTTGTCTGAACGTAAATGACATCAGATCTCGTGACTCTTTATGCAATGGGATTGAGAAAAATACATTTTTCAAGTCAATCAGAGTGAAATATTGTGCCTCAACAGGGATAATACATAGGATTGTCGCAGGATTAGGAACTAGAGGGAACTCGGTCTCTACAATCTGATTAATCGGGCGTAAATCCTGAATTAAATGCCATGACCCCCCTTTACTTTTTTTAATCCGATAAAACGCAGTATTACACGTGACTCTGATGTCACTGAGATACCCTGTTCCATCATGGTGAATATCGTTTTGAAAATATCTTCATCCGCCTCTCGAGACATGGGATGCTGTCGTGCTTGAGGTAAAATTGCTCCTGGTTTCAATTTAATCTTTACTTGTCCAGCCCCTTTCAATAGGCCTACGTTATTGGGGCCTGTTGTCCATAATGAAACTGGCAATTTCACCATACGTTCATCAAAATACTCAGGGCGCTCCTGTGCTAACATAATTTTCTGGGGTACCTCAATTTAATGGCATGTACCCAATAAGTAATACTCATCTCAAATATCACTTTGTCACCTGCGGATCGTCTCCAAACATGTCCTCATCAGTGAAGTCAGTCAATCTGTAACCTTACCCAATAGCAATCACTGTCCTCCATTGTCTGCCTTCATAATCATTCCCATCAAGCAAAGGCATTTCTCCTCGCACTATGGCTGCTTGTAATTCTAAAGGAAAGATTTGTCCTTCCTCTTCATTCATAGTTATCTTTGGCTTAAATAAAAACGCATCAGGTATGCTCATAGTTCTACCCACTAAACCTGGCAACCATGTTAAAAAAATGTGTACCCCATAGTGAAAAACCTCTGGTTCTAATGGTACTCCTCGTATGGCCACTTCTCCTGAAAATGCCATAATAAATTCACTCACGTTTAAATAATGAATTCCTGGTGTTGAACACACTATGCCTTCATCAGTGAATGAAATCGTCATGTTTAACTTGGTCATTAGATCTCGACCTAATATATTGACAGATGTCTGCCTTGAATATAATAATGGTACATACATGTCACACTCTCCTATAGAGAATGGTAATTCTTCAGTAAAGGGAACACTCCTTGTAGCTCCTGTGAAACCTTGAGTATTCATGGTAGTTCCAGACATTGTAAATTTCCCCTCTCGTATACATGAGTGTGTTGCACCCGTGTCTACTAAAAAAGAAAAAGATTTTTTTCCTATATTGACGTCAACCCTCGGTTCCTCTTTAGGGTTGGGCGTCACATATAGTATTTGTCACGTCCCCGATAGCGAAACAACAAACACTTCAGGCTACCAAACAACCCCCGTCCCACTTACCTATGCAGGCCTGCCAACAGCGAGTAGGCGACAGCTCCTGGCGCTCTCATGGGATCCTGCGCCCAGTGCGCACAGTGCGGTTCCCTTTTCTTCATTGGCAAATGCCATGGCGTCTTTCCACAATGCGCCCGAGATACCGGCACTACTGGGCTTGTCACGTGAATAGCCACGTGACCAGGAAGAGGCCTGGTTGGAGCTGCGAGATGCGGAGCATGCGTCACGTGCCAGAGAGCGTCGCGTAATCAGGAAGAGAAACAGTATATGTTGCACAAAGCATTGTCACGTGACTACATCATGTGATCGCCTTGTCACGTTCAAAAGGAACGAACTGACTCACGATCAGCGCTTCACAGCTGCTTTCATTAGTACTTTTTGGCATTTTCACGGACTTTGGTTCTCTCGATTATCTTGACCACAGACTGCTCCTCGGACTCCTTCACGCCTTCCCTTGGTACCTCTGCAACTTTTGGCTTACTCGTATTTTTGACCTCGGCTTCCATTGCTCCTCGGATTCCTCCACGCCTTCCCTTGGTACCTCTGCAAATTTTGGCTTACTCAGATTTTTTGACCTCAGCTTTCCATTGGATTTGCTATTGGATTATCCCCTGCATTTTGACATTACCTCTTGGTGTTCTGACCTCGGATTGTTTACTGGATTGGTTGTGGTTCTTTCTGTCTTTGTACATGGCTCATGTTTTACTGCTGCATCAGGTGTTACTACCATCCAACTAGAGTGCCATCTTGTGTAACAACTGTCGCCTACTGCCGTCGACTATCGCAGACCCCTGCCCAGTTATCTCATCCCGGGTACCCTGTCACCTGCATTTGGGTAAGCCTTCTGTAGTGACCTTATATTGTTCTCATTTAGGATTGCTTTCATTGCCTAACCTCATTGCTTGCCTTGCAGTGGTCAGGGGGGTCCTTCCGGCGTTCCTGGTGCCAGGCTGACGGTACTCTACACCTGTGGCCTCAAAGATTGCACGAGCAGTAGTATTGCTATTCTGCCTGTGCGGTACTTGGGGACGGAGGTTTCCTCATCTACACGACCATCAAGTCATAACAGTATTGAACACATCAAGTCTCCCAGTGAGCTGTCCTATTGTGGATACATTCTCATCCCTGTACCTGTGAAAGGATTCCTCCATCGACAGTGACACCCCCTATTCTAGGAGTCATTAATTGTCTCGTGCTTGTGCCTTGCTGTATTTACATGGGTGAATACTGTGACTGCCCTTGCGGCAGATTCATTGTTACCTGCTGTGTTTGTAAATCTTGTTGCATTTTCGGCACTTGTGTTTGCTGCACTGTTTGATTTTGAGCAAACCCATCTCCATTCTGTTGCGAATATGCAGGCGTGTTTGTTGTCCCCCCTCTTAAGATTTGCCCATTTTGCACGAATCCTTGATTTCTACACGTGCAAGCGTAATGCCCTCACATACCACATGTCCAACATAAAGGAGGTCTCCTAATTTGCCCCTCCTTCATGCCTTGACTATCATTCTGCATGTTTTGAAACCCACCTTGGTTATTCTGGATATGTCCCTGATTATTCTGAAAGCCTCTGCCTCGAAAGCCTCCCTTTTCTCGTGGTACAAATCCATTATTACCTTGATCGAACTGTTTTTGGTTATTCACCTTTGGCATGCCTGCTGCTTGCATTGAACTCAATCCTTCTCTGCTAATCAACATCGCCCCTTCAATGGCATACTTTGATAACTTTTTCAGTACTAACTTTGCCTCTTCACCTTTCCTAGCATCGTCTTTCTTTCAATTCTTCTCTTTGAATAACCTGCAATGATGCATGATGGTCAGCTGTATTTCTGACCATGGCTTTACTTCCATGCTCACCAATTTCTTGAGCTGCTTTTGTACTGCTTCTGGCAGCCCTTGGCACAATATATGGTAATACAGGTATTCATTCCCCTCAAGCCTTGCGTGTCTCCAAAGCCCACTGCTCTTGGAAATTCTGAATATATACAAGAGGATCATCCCCTTCCTGCATCTTTTTCACCATTATAGCTCCCATATCTGATGTGTCCAGATACAGAACTCTAAGCGCTTTCCAGACTGCCGCCTTACAATTATTGAACAGTGCTCCATCATGAGCAGTGTTCAACGTAGTAACACTCGAATATCCTGCTCTCAACCAAACGTCATCAGCTCTCTCCCCAAGGATAGCAACTAGGAAACCGTTAATGTCCCCTATAGCTAACGTATTTCCCCCTGTCATTTTCTCTAACTCATGTATCCATTTTCCAGTGCAAGAAGTTAAACTCAGGAGTTTACACCTTAAATTATCCTAATCCATTTGTGGCCAAGATATATACTGTAGCCTGACTCGTCCTTTCTCTAAAAAGGGAAACTGTGAAACCCCAAACTCACACTCATCCCCCATCATCTGTCTGTTCATAACAGGGACAATGGCTCTGCACTGTCTTCTTCCTGGCAGTGACCTTAACCTGCTCACATAAGGTGACGAGTCCCCCCTCTCACCATGGGATCGCTGTTTTGGTTGATCTAGCCGCATCAGGGATTCTATCACCTGAGATTTGGGTAGGTATTGTTACGCTCACCTGGTATCCACAGGGACACCACTCAGCCCGGGTTGGTTGCCGGAGCCTTCTCCCCCATTTTCCTGGATGGTGTCTACGGAGGTTGTCCAGCCTGAAAACACAGGAGGGCTGGGTTCAAGACTGGCTGACTGAGGTAAGGATCCTACCACCACCCCGTTTGACTTCAGCCCCTCAGGCCCTCTCCTAACCTTGTTGTGGTATTAGGCATGCTCTCCGTCGTGCCTTCTTAGCAGGGCCGCGTGGTTTTCTGTGGGTGTGGGTGACCAAGTTACTTCACTGGCGCGTGCCCGTTCAAGTGTCTCTAAAGTAGGTCTTATTGCAATAGTTCTGTATAGCGCTGTTATTCTTGCCTGCCTTTCTTTTGATTAATAATGTTCTTTCTTTCTCCCTAGGTGTGCGGAGCTTCAGCGTGGCGAACTGGTTGGCTTGGGCCTCGCCGGTAAATGATGGCATGTGATGTGCGCTATAATGCGGTAATTAAGCGATATGCGCAGCGCTGCTTTGCCTTGCCTTTGCTAACCTGTGTTCTTTCTTCCTTACAGGTCACGGTGCTTCTCCAGCGTGTGGAACTCTGGAGCGATGTTGGCCGGGAGATGACCAGCCAGGTAAGCTTCTTGTGCAGTTTGTAGCTTAGCAATGCCGGAGTATGCCTTTTCTAATGTTGTCTTCTCCTTTTCCTTTTCAGGCCTTTTCGATCCGGAAGGTATGCGGTGTCCAGAAGAAGCTGTTCTCTGGAGCTGGGAGCGGATTTCAGGATGGAGATTGTAGGTAAGATGCTGCTAATGATGTCCCTTTTGTCTCCTCTGCAGGTTCGTTACTCCGAGGCTCGTGGGTATCACAGGACATGGTGAGCGTCACGTTGCAGTCTGCAAAGTAACGCAAAGCGTGCTTTGTTGCTTGGGCGTGGTTTAAATAGCCTCCCAACAAAGTAGTTCAGGTAAAGTAGTCCCAGGCCACCACACCCAAAACACTATACCACATAGCTTAGTTCCTAGGAACCAAGGTATGCAAGTGCCTCCAATGAAAAAGTAGTCCCTTTTACACATGTTCTCCACAAAAAGTATGAGCCTGGCGCAAGAGGTGCCAGGACTGGCTCCAAGAGAATCTTGAGAATGGATGCAAGGCCTTCAAGGTCTTAATGGAGCCCCGAGCCCTGATCTTACCTGGCAAGTCGACTGGGGTAAGGATCGTGACAGGTCTAGATCCGACCATCTTACTTCCTTGTCCATTAAATAACACCCTTCAGGGCCACATGTGTTACCTTCCTCCTCTTCACAGAAGGTTTCTCTATCTTCGTCTGACATCTCCTGTCCCCATCTTCTGTGGATTCTCTCCTCTTCATCTCTATTCAGTGTTAGTCTATCTAAAGACAGCTCTTTAGGCTCAAAACTACATAAGGCTCCCTCTTTATCGTACAACTGTGTACTTTCGAGTCAATCGTTTTTACCCTTTCCCTGCAACACTTTCTTATTCCTCATTTCATGATAGACTTTATCGATTGCGTCCTCAATGCTTCTACAGTTAAACTCATCCTCTAGATTTGCTCTAGACGGACCGGCTATTGGTTCATGTGCTAGGAAGAATTCTCCTATGTGCTCCCATGCCACTACTGGATTAGGATCCATTAATTCCTTTTCCATACGTTCAAGATCGTGTGCTCTCTGTCTCCTCTTTCGTTCTATTTCATCATCAAACTCTCTCCGCTTCCTTGCTTCCTCTCTTACCCTGTCTTCCTCCTTTCTTTTCATATCTCTTCTTTCATTTGCCCTTCGTATCTCTTCATCTCTTTGTCTTTGCATTCTTTTATCCCTTAATTTCTGTTCCTCCTCTTCCACTCTTTTTCTTTCTCGTCTTTCTCATTCTTCGATTGCCCTCTGTTTGTTGTCATACTTTCTTTGCTCCTCTGCTCTTTCCTGCTTTTTCAGTTGTTCCTCCTTTTGTCAATCTTTCCTTTTCGCCCCATCTTCTTTCAAAAGTTCCTCTCTTTCTCTATCCTTTTTATCCTGTTGGTCTCGATCCTCCCTTTGCCTCATGTCCTCGATGCTCTTAACATCGAGTTTGAGCAAAATCTGACTACCCATCCATTCGTTCTGTATAAGTGCTAACTCATCAGCCTTATCTTTCTTTCCTTTCCATCTCTTTATTTCTCGTCCTATATCTAAGGATTTACTTGTTCGATCACTTCTCTCTTTATCGTGTCTCTCCTTGCCCCATGGGACTTTAGAGATCACATCTCTTTCAGGTATTTTCTCTCATGTGCCTGATTGCTGTACCTTGTCGCTGCCTTAAGCTCTCTTAATGGGTACAGCCTGTCATCTTTCTTACTATCACTGTTTGCTTCCGGCACGGCAGACGAGCAGAAGGCTCCTCACTCCCCTCCTTGCATATATTCAATATCCAATCTTCAGGAGGCAGCGCTTCTCCTTCCTCCTGGTACATTTTCCAGAGCTCTAAGCTCGCTATTTGTTTATCTAACTTTTTGCCCGTGTATGCTGCATGCAAATACGCCATCATATGTTGCAAGACTGCCTTCGATAGTGATCCCCCTTGTGGCCATGGCATTAACATCTTATCTGCCGTGCCCTTAACCCATTCTGCGCTGTACTGCTTAAGTTTGGGTGCGTTTTGGGTAGCTTTTTGCAGAGGTCTTCAAGTGGAGGAATATCCTCCATTTTGACTTGCCACACTTGACTGTCAATATTCACCTGTATACTTTGCAATCAAAGTATGTTTCACAAAAATAAAACAATATGAGCGTGCACCAATCGTCGCAGGCTCCAAACCCTTCATATCACGTTTTTCTATTTCAATCTATTTTTTCACTAAACACCATCAATTCAGTTCCAACAAATAAATAATGAATTCTTAAATCTTGTGTTTTCTCTTTCACGTTTCTCAATTTCTTTATTGTTTCTTCACCATATACAATCACATAAAACAAACAGACAAGCGGACATACTCGACTGGCCACATATATCTCAGTCTTACCCTCAAGACTGACCTTTTCCTGCCCCTAAAAATACCCTGATTGGGATGTGAACCGTTCTCTTTGAACAAATCTGTAGTCTACATCACCCGTAAATAGGGCTCTAGATACGGTTCCTTCTGTTACATCTTCACGACGCAGGACACTGGCCGTAATCTTTATCGTGGCTCCTTTCCTCACAATTTCTCTTAATTTCTTGGCCTCTCCTCAAGTCAATTACTTAATACTCGAAACTCATCGTCTCAATTTGCTTTACCCTAACCTCCTTCCGTTACTCGTTTTTCCTTTTATCACTTTCTCCACTCACTACTCATTCACAATTTTGCCACCTCACTCAGTTTTTACTCACCATTCGCTATTCCGACTTCCGACTCTTGGGAACGACGCCTTTTTATCAGCCGCTTCAACCTTCCGTTCGTTCAGCTTCCTGTAGACATCGTTAGGGGATTTTGTGGAAACCGGGGAACCTATCTCACCCTTGCTTGCAAGTCTAATGTTAACAAACTGGTACCGCTATCTACAGGGAGCTTCACGTCTTTTCAGCCGAATGGCAGAGGACGCTCCATATTTCCGGGACCCCAAAGCTTACTATCTCGATGGATTTTTAACAATCCTCTCCGCTACCACGTAAACTAGGGTCCGCCCAGCCCCTTAAAATGAGGTAGCAATACACTGGAGATGAATGGGGATGCAGAAGTTACTGAAACATCAATAATCGAAACGGCTCAGGTAGTTGGCAAAAGGGTTAACTGTTTTAATATCAATTATCTAAAACAGGAGTACGACAGACATCAACAGACAGAACTGTACGAAATGACCTAAAAAAAGGTCTGACTTTACAAAAAGTCTGAAAAATGCATACCACCAAAGGTTCGAACACCAAACGTTCGAACCTTTGGTGGCATGCATTTTAGGTTAGTAAAAAAAAAAAAGACTGCAGGGGCTGTGGGGATGTCCCCCGCAACACCCCGCTCACCATACTATACAGTATTGTGAGCAGGGTTTGGGGGGTCACGCCGGCTGCACACCCGACAAAGAAAAGAAAAAATGAAACGTGGGCTGCTGTGGTGTCCCCTGCAACACCCCGCTCACTATACTGTGTAGTATAGTGAACGGGGGTTGCGGGGGACATACCTGCAGCACACCCGAGAAAAAAAAAACGGGAGCTGCAGAGATGTCCCCCGCAACACCCCGCTCACCATACTATACAGTATAGTGAGCAGGGGTTGCGGGGGAAATCCCTGAAGCTGCCCGAAATAAAAAAAATGAAAAGGACCCTGCAGGGCCGATTCCCGATCACGGAAGTGAAAGGGAACTGGTGCCGCAGGGACACAGCGCGTCTTCAAAGGTAAGTAGGGTGGGGGTATGTTGGGGGTGTGGTTGGGGTGTGTTGTGGGTGTGTTGTTTTTGTGGGTGGGGGTGTGTTGTGGTTGTGGGTGGGGGTGTAGGTTTGTTGGGGTTTTTAATGTATGTTCGCATGGGAAGTATACAAACCTTTTGTGGTTCGTACATTTCTCATGCAAACTTTTCCGTCGCTGACTTTCAGGGAGCGTCTGCCTTTCTCTGGCCACCTGGGAGGAGACTTTCGGCAGGGTTTTAGTGAGGTATCCGCCGGATTCATCACATTTGTTTCTGAAACTTGGAGGTGGCTCCTTTCCTACGCTCTGCAGCACTAGTACCAATTATTGGGCCCTTACTTGTGGAACGTTCCTGAGTTCAGTGACTTGGGCATATCCCGTTTCAGGTTTTCTGCTCCTGGACATCCAGTCTGGGTCTCCCAAATTCTCCTGCAGTCTCACTACATTTGCTGGTTCGAGCCCTCAGAGGAACAATTTTCTGGGCGTTTATCTCTGCAGCTTACTGTTTTCTGCCAGCATCTTCCTTTTGGGTCTGGGTCACTGTTGGTGTCCAAAAGGGTGATACTACTTCTCCACCGTGCCAATTCTTTGGCTTAGGACATTGTTTGCTGCTGTGCAGCCTTCGTCTTTTGTCCACTGAGCTACCAGGAGCCACTTTTGCAGATTCCCTTGCCTTTCCTTAGTTGTCTTTGCAAAAATCTCCAATGTGGGCTTGAATGTCAATTCTGTGGGAAGGTCTTTTATTTATTTTCCGGTTTGTTTGGGTCACTGCTGTGTCAGGGTGTAAGTCCCTGGGTAGCGGATCCTGTAAAGCCCACACCTGGAAAGGAAGGCCTTTACTTACTGGGTTATTTTGTGCTAATTTTAATTATGGTAATTTTTACTGAAACCACTGATGTTATTGCTTACCTCTGTGTCCTGGGGTGGATGATTATTAATGATAATCACCCTCAGGGGTCCCTCTGGCCTGGGGTCGAGATTGTCTGGAGGCGAGTCTCTGCCACATTTCCCATAAACTTCTATTGAGGGTCCTCCTACTCTGCTGCTGCTTCTTCTGGGGCTTCTGGTTCCTCATCTGACCTCTAGAACTCTTCTTTGTGTTTGTTTACAGTGGAATCCACAACTCTGGGGTAGAGTCAACTTACCTCCACTAAAACTGATGGCCAATAAACATCCTTTCCATTGTTTCCTGTGGAACATTCAACCAGCTCTGGAACTCTCCTAATTTATTTACCTGCCCCTGGATATTTTTTATTGAAGAAAATGGGTTCAGTGAGATCTGGACCTAGAATTATCATTCTAGTACTAACCTGTGATTTTGAATCCATTTTGAAAGTCATGCTCTCAATTTCCCCAATGGTGAATGTATTATTAACATTGTCACTAACCTTGGTGTAAAACTATAGTGTGTGAGCATGGTTGACAAACGGGGACAGGACTAAGCGGACCATGCAGAGGAGTAAATCCCCCACATTGCTCTCGAGAACAGCAATATGATTTGTTACCTATTATTGATGATTATAAAGGTGATAATTATGTGGATTATGTTGGCCCACCAACCCAACGCTCCTCCACGATGCCGAGAACACACCACCTACAGGGAACACAGGAAGGTGTCAGGGTGGTGCATCCAGATGTGACCATGCAGCTGCCTATCATTTGGTCATCGCCAGACTGTGCGTCATGGATGACTGGGCCAGTGCTCAGTAACAGCTGGCTGTTTTTCAGGTGGAAGCTCTGTGCCACGTTCAACAGGCCTGCTCAGAATGGGAAGAAGATAGAGTGGCACTTGAACAGGGTTTGCAGCTTTCAACTCATTGAACTGCAACTCTAGCCATTTCTTCGCATTGGTAGCCCAATGTGCCTTTGTGGTTGCTATTGGGGCACCACTACATTTTTTAAAATCTCACTCGCTTCCATTTTGTAGAATAAGCTCCCTTGGTTCAGGGTAACCATGAGGTGGCATTAAAATGGTTGTTCTGACCATATGTGCTCTTTGTGAGCCCGAAATGGCAGCCGCAATATTGGTCCTAACTTGCCTAGGCCAGTATAGTTCCCTGAACCTTCCCTGTCACTTCCTCTGGGGATGGTTGATGCTAAGTAGCAACCCTTCCGCCCAACCATAATGGTTGGTCATCTGACCTTTGCCCCTAGGCCACTTTGGTGATTGGTCGGCTGCCCTTTGGACCCTTTGTACAGTGGAATTTAGGCTCTGCCTTGCCCTTACTTTCCTGTCTTGCTGCTTTGTGTGAGGGCTCAGAAATGTGAGGCGGACAACTTTTGGATGATTTCTCAAAATATGCCATTTTAATCAATCATATTAACTTCTGAAAGGATTCACCATTCAGGTCTGCTCGCCTGCCCCATAGTTTTCCATATTCAGCTGGGCTTCTGAAGTTTTAAATCTACTGACAACCAAAAGATTTACCACAGCTTCAACAATCTGCAACTTAGTGATTTTTAATAACTTTCCAGAAAAGACAATATTCATATCAGCGCTCTTCAACACGTTCATGTACACAAGGCACTCTTCCTCTGAACATTCACCTTTCAGAAGGACAGCCTCTTTATCACTTGTCTTTCTGAAGCATTAGTATTTACCACAATTTCAGTAATTTTCACCTTTGTGACTTTGAAGACCTTAAGGATGTAAACTTAGTTTTCCTCCTTATGGCTTTGGCAATGTGAGTTATACCAAATTTTAGGGAACATTTAAAATCAGCATACTTCTCCTTTTTACAACCTTGCATTCGCCTCTTTGTTTTCTGCCCACCAAAGCAGCTTCATTGTATGACTGTTGTTAGTCTCTTTTAACTGAAGACTATGCTTGCACAACTCTTGGCTTAGGCAATTAGTGTACCCTTCTTGGTCTACCGCAATGTTTGTACCATGCTAGGTTTGTTTCAATATTGGCTTGGGAAGTGCTTTTTCCCTCAAACTCACAATTCAATATTCAGGCCCTTAAATTCAGTGATTCTGCTTGGCTACAGTAGCCTGCCTGTATTCGCGCAAAGGACTCAGAACACTAGGTCACACTCGCCGGCTTCTTTCTTGTTTCCTTTACATTTTGCAGGACTTGTACTGCTTCTGGCTTCTTTTGAACACACACCATTCCTCTGTGAAGGCGTCGTCATCCTCGTCACGCAGTCACAGAGCTCCTCTTGCTCCTGAGACCCCCGGTTGTATGCTAACTCTCAGCCATAGTCTCTGGCACGCTTCCTTCTCTGCAATTAGGTTCAGATGGGAAAAGGCAGTCTTCCTTCGACCTTTCTGCTGTGCACTTCTGCACATCAGATTTAGTGGTAACAGTACTCTCTGAGGACAGGCAGCTGAAATCTCCTTGTTGAAAGTCCTTGCCTCTCTTCTTTCCACACATTTCTGCCTGGATTGCCAACAACATGCACTTGCTCTGCTGCTGCAGCGAATATTCCAGCCACACCTCCGTCTTCATTTAATGGCCTGCACCTGAGAGGACCTTTTAAATCTCTGTGCTTCCCTCAGGTGTGGGTCATTTTGTTTAACAAGCTGACCACTCCTGAAACATTGCTCTTGAGCCCTCTTCCTTGTCCCAGTATTTTGGATATTATGGGACTTGTAGTCCCAATCAAAAGAATTAGGTTTTCTCATCAGCTTTTTATTTTTAAGTGCAGATTTATCTCTCTTAAATGCATTTAAGGAAAGTTACAAGGGTTTATTTGAAAGGAGAAGGAAGTTCATTTAAGCCATTAGTTATAGGTTTCCTGTCACTGTACCTATGAGCGTTGAGCGTAGTTTTTTTTTTAACCTTGGGAATCTCAAACAGTCTTTTCTTCCTTGGGATAGTTAAAAATGTCACAACAACTTTACCCACATTAACAGATTTAATGTGTGGTCCAAACAAATCATAACGACAATAAGCCATCACATTTCTTGGTACATTTAAAAGTACTTCTCTTTTAAAGACAAACACTGTGTCTCATCCCATGAGATATCCTCACCACCCTGGCCTTGTCGCCTCCCAGTTGATCTTCCCGCAGTACACCACCCCCAAGGTCAGGATCAGGGAGCGTCTGCATTTCTCTGGCCACCTGGGAGGAGACTTTCGGCAGGGTTTTAGTGAGGTATCCGCCGGATTCATCACATTTGTTTCTGAAACTTGGAGGTGGCTCCTTTCATACGCTCTGCAGCACTAGTACCAATTATTGGGCCCTTACTTGTGGAACGTTCCTGAGTTCAGTGACTTGGGCATATCCCGTTTTAGGTTTTCTGCTCCTGGACATCCAGTCTGGGTCTCCCAAATTCTCCTGCAGTCTCACCACATTTGCTGGTTCGAGCCCTCAGAGGAACAATTTTCTGGGCGTTTATCTCTGCAGCTTACTGTTTTCTGCCAGCATCTTCCTTTTGGGTCTGGGTCACTGTTGGTGTCCAGAAGGTTGATACTACTTCTCCACCGTGCCAATTCTTCGGCTTAGGACATTGTTTGCTGCTGTGCAGCCTTCATCTTTTGTCCACTGAGCTACCAGGAGCCACTTTTGCAAATTCCCTTGCCTTTCCTTAGTTGTCTTTGCAAAAATCTCCAATGTGGGCTTGAATGTCAATTCTGTGGGAAGGTCTTTTATTTATTTTCTGGTTTGTTTGGGTCACTGCTGTGTCAGGGTGTAAGTCCCTGGGTAGCGGATCCTGTAAAGCCCACACCTGGAAAGGAAGGCCTTTACTTACTGGGTTATTTTGTGCTGATAGAGCAATTTTTACTGAAACCACTGATGTTATTGCTTACCTCTGTGTCCTGGGGTGGATGATTATTAATGGTAATCACCCTCAGGGGCCCCTCTCGCCTGGGGTCGAGATTGTCTGGAGGCGAGTCTCTGCCACATTTCCCATAAACTTCTATTGAGGGTCCTCCTACTCTGCTGCTGCTGCTTCTTCTGGGGCTTCTGGTTCCTCATCTGACCTCTAGAACTCTTCTTTGTGTTTGTTTACAGTGGAATCCACAACTGCGGGGTAGAGTCAATTTACCTCCACTAAAACTGATGGCCAATAAACGTCCTTCCCATTGTTTCCTGTGGAACATTCAACCTGCTCTGGAACTCTCCTAATTTATTTACCTGCCCCTGGATATTTTTCATTGAAGAAAATGGGTTCAGTGAGATCTGGACCTAGAATAATCATTTTAGTACTAACCTGTGATTTTGAATCCATTTTGAAAGTCATGCTCTCAATTTCCCCAATGGTGAATGTATTATTAACATTGTCACTAACTTTGGTGTAAAACTATAGTGTGTGAGCATGGTTGACAAACGGGGACAGGACTAAGGGGACCATGCAGAGGAGTAAATCCCCCACATTGCTCTCGAGAACAGCAATATGATTTGTTACCTATTATTGATGATTATAAAGGTGATAATTATGTGGATTATGTTGGCCCACCAACCCAACGCTCCTCCACGATGCCCAGAAAACACCACCTACAGGGAATACAGGAAGGTGTCAGGGTGGTGCATCCAGATGTGACCATGCAGCTGCCTATCATTTGGTCATCGCCAGACTGTGCGTCATGGATGACTGGGCCAGTGCTCAGTAACAGCTGGCTGTTTTTCAGATGGAAGCTCTGTGCCATGTTCAACAGACCTGCTCAGAATGGGAAGAAGATAGAGTGGCACTTGAGCAGGGTTTGCAGCTTTCAACTCATTGAACTGCAACTCTAGAAGGTTTTAAATGAATCATCAACCTTTGTATGAGGATAACTCTCGAACACACTCCAAGGATAGATATGAGGGAGGCCACTGAAACTGTGACTCATGGATTCTCCATCCTTTCCAGGATCCTAGAGAGGATGGAGCATTAAAAGTCATTGGGACAGCTTTGGGGCAGGGTCACGCCACTTATTCCACCTCTGCCAATTCCCTTGAGCATTATCTCACTACCAACTCTTGCTGGAGATCTACAGGATTTGCAAGCCCCCCGCCCTGAAAACTTTATGTGAGAAGGGAGTGACATAAAAGAGGAAATTGACACTTGGAAACATGAATGTGTGTTTATTCTGAGCATTTAAAAGTGGGGGGAAGGAATGTTGATAGGGCAACATAAAGTGTACAAGGCTCAACGGCTTCAGGGTTGTAGTAACACTATGAAGTCGTTTCTCCCAAACGTATTAATTAAGGGATCTCCCTGTTTGGTTCCAATGTTAGAAATGTGGACCACCCGAGTTTGCGTAGTACCCATCTCCAATGGTAGGGAGCGGGTTATAGTAATGCCTATGGGGCACGGAACAAGAGGGAGTTAACAAGGGTACAAGGAGAGGGAAGCAGAACAAATCAAATCCAGCGGAGGACCTTCTTCATAAGGACCTAATGTCTTGGGCCCATCCCCATACTAACAAAAGAATTCCTGAGCGACCACCCAGTGCAGTGTTCAACAAGTCACTCACAGTCATAGGAAGATTTTAAGTATCCCAGTAAATGTTGTCATCCTTACCTGTGACTTGTTCATTTCATAATCTTTGCCTTTGGTCTTTGTCCTGATCTTGACATTTGTTCTTGCCTGTTGCCTTTTTCTTAAAATGACTATGGCTCTCTTTATGTCTCCTCCTGGAAGGAGTGTTGGTCTGGAATCTGCTACCTGGGCAAGACCTGTAACGCATTCCTTTTGTTCCGGGGGTCTGTGGCGGGTTGGAAGAAGGACAAGGACAAGGAATCAGGTCCTCCATTTTGGAATAGTCTTTAGTAAAAGAAAAGCAAAAACTCCTAATCTTTCCCTAAACTATGCGCTTTCCCTACCTAACACAAACTAACTAGGGTGCTTGTCAGTCATCAGTGAGTCTAAAAGGAAGATCTGTCCTCTGTCCAAACTAAATTAACCTGTCACTGCCACTATCAAAACAACTGAGGCACAGGGGAATAACTCCTGTCTCCTGTGGTCTGCTTTTCAGCAAGTTCACTTTGGTAACGTATTTGAAGGTAGTTTTTGGTAACTACTTTGATCAAGTCATACAGTTCATATATAGGGCTCTCCAATTTCTCAAATGTGTCCTTTACACTTTTGTCCCCTCTTTCGATATGATTCTGCTCTCTTTTCTTGTTACTTAAACTTGCAACTTTGTCTCTACTCAATATCCACTCTTTTGCCGGACTGGGCCAAGTAGGACTGTTTCCATAGTGTTTCTCACTTGGAAGTTACTGGGGTGAGTATGAGGGTTCCAGTAATGATTCTCATTTCTCACCAACACTTTAGTTTTGCTAGGACGAGTATGAGTGCTCCAATAATGATTCTTACTCGTCTCCGCCTCTTTGGTCTTACTGAGATGAGTATGAATGTTCCAGTAATAATTCTCACTCTTCTCCACCACTTTAGGCATACTGGAACGAGTATCAGTGCTCTAGTAATAATTTTTAACTTTCTCTGTTATTCTGTCGTTATTGGGCTGTGTATGATTGTTCTCATAAAGATTCCCTTTCTTCTCCGGTAACTTGAAATATTCGGTCCCCACCTGGACCAGCAGGATTCTTCCCTTCGTTAGTCTCGGTATCCCTCCCGGGTCTCCCACCTTCCCAGTTACCTTTAACTCTCAGGCTTAGCATTCTAGGACCTGAATTCTGGATTGGATTCTCTCCTCTGTTTGTCAGGTTGGCTTCTCGAAACTCGGCTTGCTTCTCTCCTTTGTTGTGCATGCTTTGTGCTGTAGTCGGGCACGATGTCTCGGCATCGTTTTTGGTCTTCTCAGCCCACCAACACTCGGTCACGCCACCACTGTGGGTTCAGTTGCGTGTCTGAGACTTACATCCTTCAATATCCCTCGCTTTGAGTTCCCCCTCAGTAGGGTTCACACGTCAGCTAGGAAACTGTGCACCCTGTCTCCTTCAGCTTTCCTCGCACAGCTGACATGAAACCTCCGGGCTTCTCTTCTAGTCCGGTCTTCTCCCCTCTGATTTATGATGCAGCTGTGGGACTTCCCTGGTGGAGCATCAAATTCCTTCTTCTCTGTTAGATGAGTACTCTGTATTTGTTACTCACCGGACAGTGAATGACCGAGGCAGGAGACCAAGTCTGTGTTACTCTGGGTTTTGATTGAAGAGCTCGGGTTGGAGCCTCCACCCGAGCCTCCTCTCTCTGAGGGAAAAAACATCTTTTCAATGATATGAATCTCTGCTGTACGAAACAGTAAGAGAGACTGATCACTTAAAAGAGCGGGGAGAACACACCGCCACGGAACCAGTTGCAAAGAAAGAACAAGAAAATGAGGTACAGTGGGCAGATAGGCTAACAACAATTCTCAAGACTCTATAGGAATATACCTGATATATTCTCTTTCTGATTGGTCACTAGGAACACAGAGACACTTCTTCCTACCTACAATACAGAGTGTGGTTATGAAAGTTATCAGGAGAACAGGATGTATTATGAGGAGAGGTGTTTAGTCTTACCACTTTGTGAACTGGGATTATTTCAAGGAAAGACAACAACAGTATAAAATAACAAACAGGAAGGTTAGTGAGGGTACATATCCGATCGGCACGAGGAGCGCGCTACGTATGGGTTGGTGCACACTCTGCGCAGCGTCTCCCTGTGCACTTGTAGAACCAGAGGGTATTCAGTCCCAGTAGTTTGTAGGAGAAATGCAGGAGTAAAAGATAAAGAATTCCTAGGTAGCAAGGTTCAATGGAGTAGGTAACTGTTCAAACCAGACTGATTGTGATTCCCCTCAGTATTAGTCAAGCATTTATTTTCATGTTTACTTAAGGTTTCTGCATGACAATAGCAAACATCAGCTTGCTCTTCCTGTTTTCTTTGGGTAGGTGTTGCTGGTGAATTGTAGATAAGTGGCTTAGGGAGTTCCTCTTCAGAACGGGAGTACTTGCCCCAAGGGGGGAGTCTCTTCTGGTAAGGTTCCACTTACCTCTACCCCTATCGAGAGTATCACGTAGCAGGCACACCTCCCTAGCATCAAAGGAAAAGACCCCCCACACCCCTGGGGAGAAGTGACTGAATCCCGCGATTCGCCACAGGTCTTTAATTAGGCTGTTGGTAGGAATCCCTCCTACCATGGGAACCTTCAGGTTTTATTATTAGCCACACTAATTAAGTTCTCCAAATAGCCCTGCATAATTTTTTGTTGTGCTGGCGTTCCTGCAGGTTGCACCACAATATGGTTACTCCGCCAGCTAAGGCCTGCCTCCCGCCAGACCATAAACACAGGTTTTAAGATAATGGGCCCCATTATGAGTTTAAATTGGGAAGGGTGGGCACTGCTTGCGTAGAATTTCCTTCTTAGCTTGAATTAGTATTAATTAAGTATTTGGGGCACACCTTAAAACCCTGGCACACGGTAAAAGTAAGCATAAACAGAAAGGAATCAGAACTGAATGTGATCCTAGGTGTGCTACCCCCTGATCTCCAGACGGAGTTGCTCCAAATCTATTGCAATGTAGTTATGTTGATTTTGAAATCATCACTCCATACTTAGTTGGTAAAATCATGAACATTTTAATCTTCTATTTTATTGCTGAGGCTTAGACGTCATGCAATCATTCAGTGCCTGTTAGTGTATTATGCCAATGCATTTCGGACATTGTCCGTCATCAGGGCTTTTGGCGCTCTCATCATCTCTTTACACTCTTATGTATAAAAAAGAATAAACCAAAATAAGCCAAAATATTAATAAACAAAAATGATGATAATCAAAAATTATTGCAACCATTTGTCATATATCCAAAAATCATTTTAAATTGCAATTAGGGATTATATTCACCGGTTGTTTGTTTCAAAATATTTCCATCATACATGCATTAAAACGATCAATTCAGTGCAACAACGTAATCAAATAGGTCGAAATTCAAACCCATATAATCAGATATAACAAAATCAAACACATACCATTTTTGCAGATTTCAATTCCCCGGGTGTGTATCACCATAGATAAACAAAAAAATAATCATAAATACACATAAGTGACTGAGTCGGGCATTTTGTTCAATTGGAGCTACTGTTCAATCTATGTTGTGTACCTGTTAAGTGGCGGCCGGGCAAGCCTCACTTCTCTTGTTCTACTCCGTAATGCCTCAGTATCGTGTATTCAAAGTTAACCTGTAAGGAATCATCATGTTTATCTTTATCTGTCTCCCGTGTCTATTTACCCATTTGCTGTCCCATATTAGCTCCTGCTTACCTGTGTCAACCTTGAGTTCCTTGTAACGTCTCGTGTTGCGAAAACCCATGTCCTCGCCAGACGCTGCTTTTCACTGTTTGGATGCTGTTGTTTTGACTAGTCTGTCTCTCAAGTTTCTGCTTCTCTTGTATGCGAAAATGGGTTTATCTTCAAAGAGATGTTCCACCCTTGAATCATTCCTCAATATCTGCCAGTTTTTGAGTAATGCTGTTTTTATTCGACTGCTCTGTAGGGAATAGCATGATACAAATACCATAGGAGTCTCCAATTTCTTAGGTTTTTTGCTCTCTTGTGATTGAGGTATCAGTGATGACAGGCGTTCTTTCGCTGATGTTATCTCTGTTTCTTTATAACCCCTGGCCAGAAACTTCTATATATTTAGGGTCACAGTGTTCTGAACTCTATATTAAAGTGAGATGATGTTGAACTAAATGCGCAGTGTCCATAATGAGGGAACACACCCGGGGAATTGAAATCTGTAAAAAGGGTATGTGTTTAATTTTGTTATGTCTGATTATATGGGTTTGAATTTCGACCTATTTGATTACGTTGTTGCACTGAATTGATCATTTCAATGCATGTATGATGGAAATACCTCCCCATTCTCATTCAACCCTATGGGGCTGAATGGGAATGGGGAGCATCTTTTTTCCGGCACCTGCAAATGGGCAATTACCGGGTCCGGCGGGGCTGGAATACCCCGGTAATTGCCCATTCGCGGGCACCGGAAAATATTGCATGTTTAGTGGCAGCCTGCCGGTTTTACCCCCAAGGCTACAGCCAAACTTGTAATGAGGCTGAATGTGTTGAGAGATTTTCAAAGCAATTGGGCCTCATTACGAGTTTGGAGGTAGCCATGCCGTTTTTAGCAGCATGGCTACCGCAAACCGGGTACGGATCCCAGAAATAGGGAATTACCGGGCCATGCCTACTTTTGCGGGCCCGGTAATTCCCATTCCCGGGACCCGGTACATCCCCTTTCCCATTTGAGCCCCCATAGGGCTCAATGGGAATGGGGAGGCTGCTAACAATGGGCCCATTAATGACAGGCCCGTTGTTAGCATCCTGGTCTGCTGGCGGGTGCCGCTAAGGACGTCTGGTCTCACCAGACGTCCTTAGCAGAACCCGCCAGCAGACCTCGTAATGAGGCAGTAGAGTGATAACGGGCCGCCAGCTCTACTGGCACCGTTATCACTCTACCACACTCGTTGTAATGAGGCCCAATGTCTTCCCTAAATGTGGCTTGCTCTAACTTATGTCCCATTTGGCCTAACCACCTCTGGTTCCAACTGCCTCACACAATTTGGCCCATATGGCTTGGGCAACAAAGTTTTACACTAACTAGCTTTTCATCTCTCACTTCTGTTTCTTCACCACACCACTTTCTCTGGAATGATGTCCGAACATCCTCAGCACTCAGAGATGTATATCTCCTTTTACATGTGTGATGATTACTGATGTATCTAACAAGCATTCTGATGTGTGGGTACGCTTACTCATTATAGTCTTGGGTGGTGATATGTCACCCTCAGCTGGATCCAACTCCTCTCTAAGTGTTGGTATTCTTTTGTGCACTGGGAACAGGTGTGGTTGATAATTAGATGAGTTAAACAGATCCTTGCCCTGAGCCCAGCACCCCAACTTCATACAAGGCATGCCGGCCATATTAAGACCAAGCATCCCTATAATGGAGGATGGCAGATTAACTTCTTCTGCTTCCCTCACATTTTGAACATTTTCCATCTCGGGTTCAGGTGGGCTTGTGTTGAGTACAACCTCTCCTTTTGTGTGTTTTTTGAGAAAATGTGATCTGCTTTCAGCTCTGGTCTGCGCTCCATGTTGAGGCTCAAAAACCCGTCTTTTTCCATTTGACGGATCCTGATCCCCAAAAGGCATTTAATTGAGGCTACATGGAGTGCAACATGATCCGTGGATTTCTCTGATTTACACACTTGAGCCAGGTCTGGTTTTCTGGCATCTTTCTCTATTGGTCCGCTGGGATGTTCTCTAGGCCCCATAATAAACCGTCACCCGAATTGTTCATCACATATCTCCCCAATAAATATGGCGTTTTTCAAAGGGGGTGCAAGTTCTGAGGTGACCGGCGTGAGGACAGGGGGTTCACCATGGATCATACGTGTTCTGCCTCAACGGGTGGAATCATGGAGCATGTGGTTCTCTTTTGGAGTGTGCTGTCCCCAGTCCTCTCCAAGGTGTGACGTATTGGTGACCTCGTCACATGAGTGATATATGGGGCATATTAAGGGGGTTATGGAGTTTGGTATGGTTATGATAAACTGGGTCTGGCATTGGTCCTGAAGCCAGAGGATGGAAAGAAAGGTTTTCTGTGCAGGATGGTTAACTGAATGAAAACATGTAATTTCAGTGTTCTTGTGAATATGGGTTTGAAGGATAGGCTGCTGATTACAATAAAGTAACACAGTGATTTAGGGCTTGAGAGTAAACGTGGTATTATGAACCCTTCATGGATCATACTACATAGACAGGTTTGATAATATTTTGCTCGGCAGAGTTGCTGAGGAGCACAATCTCAGTTTTCGTGCAGTTGAGCTGTATGTAAGTGCTCAATATTTAGGATTGGATGAGTTTCAGCTGTGAAATGTCTTGGGTGCAATTGGCCTTTATGTGTAATTGTGTGTCATCCATGTATCGACGGACTGTAATGTCAAGGTGGTTGAGGAGATCTCTTCAAGCCTACATGTTTAGATTAAAGCTGACTGGTGGCAAGGTGGACCTTGGGGGACCTCACATGTGAGTGGGTTAGCCGCAATCTGAATTTCCCCATCATGTGTCTGTCCACTAAGTAGGAGGTAGACCATTTGAGCATGTAGCCTGAGACTCCCCATTCGTTATGCCAGCATCGTGAATATCGTAGTGTGTATTACTGTACCAAAGGATGCGGAAAGGTCGAGTTTGACAAGGAAACACAGATCCTATTTTTCCATGATATGCAGTGAATAAGAAATAACTTGTATTGTTGTTTTTTTCAGTGCTGTTTCTGGGTTGGGACCCATATTCGTGATGTTTATTCGACTGTCTTGCTCCATTTTTGTGTGCAATTGTATGCCTATCGTTTTCTCAATGGCCTTCAATGGGAAGGGGCGGGTGTTGGTCAGGCAGTTGATTCGGCTGTAATTTGGCAAGCTCTCCAGGTCCAGATTATAGTTGTAAAGAATTGGGCTTATTAAACTTGTTTTGAGTGATATGGGGAAGGTGCCTTGTGAGACAGATGCATTCATGATTTGAAGGAGGGGGCAAGAGCGTTGGCCCGCAATTGATTTTAAGAAGATAGCAGGAAGGATGCCATCATTCTATTTAATGGGTTGGAGTGAAGCGCATTTATTGGTAATGATGGGCCTGAGATTTCACCACTCAGGTACAGTCTTAGAAGGGCTATAAAGGGGGACGTGCAAGTGGAGGCAGTGAAGTCAGTGTGTGTTTCCATTTTTGAGATCTTATCAGTAAAGAAATTGTTGATGATGTTATACTTGTCCTTTTATTTCGGCATTGGGGATCCTAGGAGAGAGATGCAACAATTCTTTACAGCCTGAAAGAAGGTTTTGCTCTTGTGGGAATTCTCCACTATTGTTGTTCTGTAGTATGAGACTGTTTCGGTTTCAATGAGGACCCAACAAATGCTGCAGAATTCTTTAACCGTCTCGAAATCCGTTGGAGTTTTTTTTGTGTCAGATCTCTGCTCGGCAGATGCTGTTTTTGCTGTCAGAGTGGTCCTCAGTACACAAGGGTGTATGTGCTTTCACACACATATGGCACTGTTTCCATGATGCATGGTTACCTATGACAAGGACACAATGGGCCTCATTATAAGCATGCCTGTCTGGTAACAACGGCACCATTGTTACCGGAACAGCACAGTGCGACTCTGCAGGCGGGTGCCGTCCCACCCGCCAGGGTCAGAGCTGGCGGGTGGAACGGCAACCGCCCACAGAGTTTCACGGAAGCAACAGCACCGTTATTAACAGTGCCGGTGCTTCCGTGGTCCCCATTTACATTGAGTTCTATGGGACTCAAATGGGAATGGGGATTTACACTTTACCAGCGCCTGACTTCCCGGAACGCCAGGGTTGTAATCCCCCGGTGTTTACGGCAAGCCAGGTGCCGGCAAATATTGCAAGTCCGGCGGCAACCCGCTGGTAGCACTGGCAGGGTTACCGCCGGACTTGTAATGAGGGCATGGCTTCCTCCAAACTCGGGTCCGGGTTCCCTGAATGGGGAAATACTGGGCCATTCCGACCTTGGAGGGCCCAGTATTTCCCCATTCAGGGAACCCGGACCCGGTACATCCCCATTCCCATTCGAGCCCCCATAGGGCTTAATGAGAATGGCGAGCATGCTAACAACGGGCCCGTTAATGACGGGCCCGTTGTTACCATGCTGGGTCGCTCACGGGACCCGCTAAGGACTTCTGGTAAAACCAGGCGTCCAGAGCGGCTTCCGCGAGCAGACCTCATAATTGGGCGGTAAGGGGTTAATGGCTCCGGCACCTTTACCGGCGCCGTTAACCCCTTACCGCCCTCCTCGTAATGAGGCCCACAGTGTTTGGATGAATACAATTACATGGAGCAGGCATAGTAAAAAGACTTCTGTTCACTGTAGAACGTGGTGAAGGGAAGTCTGTTTACATTGACAATGCTCAATACAATAATGTACAAACCCTAATTTGCACACACTTTTCAGTCTTCAAAGGTATTTACTGGGTATATAGGCAATATTTAAGTACTCTTAAAAATTACAAGTAATTTTGAAACAGTGATGCTACATCTCAGAACGCGTTTCATTTGAGAAAGAATACTTAAAAAAACATATACCCAAACTAATCTTTAAATCTGAAAAACGTTTGCAAGTTAGGATTGACACACAATTACATTAAGTATGGATACATTCAAACAGGTCTGTTCAGAAAGGTGAACAGAAGTCTTTCTACTATGTCTGTACTTAATGTAACACATTTCATATTCTTACATGGGCACATTCTGGCATGTTGGTGCATAGCCATCAGAGGTATGTTCTTACAGGGGCAATTAATGCCATGTTGGGGAAAACCCATCAAAGGTATTCTAAGGAGATGCGTCCCTCCCACGTGTATTGCCCTTTTAATAAAAGGTCCCCTGCAGGCATGTGCAGCAGAACAGCTGTAGGCTCCAAGATGGAATGACCTCAGTTTGTGTCTCATTTCAGGCCCGCAGGCCCACGCCGTGTAAGCACGGCCTGCAGGCCATGTTGCCATAGGGCCCTCTTGCCAGCACGCTGGCCAGGGTCCGCATATGCGGCTTAGGCACACCCACTACCCCATCCAAGACCGGGTGTTGCCTGGCAACCTCTCGAGGCACTGGGTCTCCTTGGTGCTGGCGTCCAATAGCATCCACACGGGGCTGGTGCGATGTCCATGACCAGCCCCCCCATCACAATGGCAACAAGGAAGTTGTATACCTCAAAATCAAAACAAACAAAAAAAAGGAAAGAGGGCGAAGAACCCCGCGACGTACCATCCCTGCTGTCCCTCACTTGGATTGGTGAGGGGAAAGGAGGGAGAGAGAGAGAGGAGGAGCGGCATTCATTGCCAGGAGGACAGGACCATGCTTGCGGATCCTCCCTGGCCGGTGCCCTCTGAGAAGAGGGTGCTCGGGCGGCCAGGGATGGGTTAGCCGCAGCCCCTGTTGGCCTTGAAGCCCCTGCAGCATCTGCCACCGTAAGAGGAGGAAAGAAGAAGAGGTGAGTGCCCGGCCCCCACTGCAAGCCATGGGATTGGCCTGTGCTGCACTGCTCAAGTTTACAGTGCAAGCCCAGGCCACCCGGCAGTGAGATGTATGAAGCCCCGGTGGCCGCATTTGGGAAACGAAGGTGGTGAAGTGAAGTAAGCGTGGCGTGCCCGCATAAGGAAATAGGAAGTGGAAAGCCCTGCGTGAACCAGGGCCACTAGCGGTGTTGAACATGCCATCCGCCACCGGGGGGGAAAAAGAAACGGAGCGGCCATTGCCACAAAGAAAAAAAACAGATGCCCGCCCCGCCACACAGTGCAGTCAGTTACCGTGGGGTAAAATGGAATGGAGGAGAGGGCGCTCAACACCCTGATGGTTGCTTTGCCAGGGCCGTGGCCCTCATTAAGAGGGTGCTCATGCGGCTGGGGGGCGGTGCAACCGCAGCCCCTGTGGCTGCCGCCAAGTCGACGATGTTGCTCCCGCAAGAGGGAGGAAACCAAGCCCCACCATCGGTGCTCCCATGAGGAAGCGACAGGCCGAACCTGCAATAAAGAAGAAAGACACCACCCCACATGTTAAGCCGACACACTGCTGCCCATCGCAGCCCTCGCAGGACCACAGGCCAAGGGGGCGGCAATGAAGAAAGTGCTCCCTGGGCTGCAATAATGGTGCAGCATCTGTGCCCAGACCGGTGTCAGGGGAAAGGAGGCAGCATGGCTGACTGCACACCCACAGGGTTGCCCAGGCCGTGAGGCCATGATCACGACATGCTCTGGGTCGGAGCAAAGATAAAATGTACCTGCACCCTGCTCGGCAGCCAGAGGCACCGTCGCCAGCGCAGCCTCCCATGTTTGGCTGAGCAGCATCACACTGCCACCGGAGAGCGAGTGCCACCCCTTGCAGGCACAACTAGTTGGCTTAGCAGGCGAGTGAACAGGCGAGCCCCCACGATCCCGGGCCGCATGGCGGTGGTTAATAACACGCTCCGCGTCGGAGCAGGAGACAAGGACAAATTAATATTGCCGGAATCACCCGCTGAGATTCAAGGGTGCCTGAGAGTGAGAAAGAAGACACACTCTGTGAGTGCGCAGCAAAAGAAAAATTTTACGAGAGCGCGCAATGAGAACACTGTGTTTGGTTCCCTACATACGCCCCCCGCAGACCCCAGGCCATGACAGCGGTAAATGGTAATGTGCTCCAAGTCGCAGCAGAATATCATCCTAACGCTCCATGCAGGCACTCTTACTATGCACCCAGGAGGCGGTGACTGTTAGCACATGTAACAGGATGAAGATGGCCCTCTACAGAGCCTGGGCCCGGCGGTGAGTTACAGAGGAGCCCCAAGTCAGGGTGATGGGAAAAGTGCAGTGCTCCAAGTCAGATAGCAAACGTTGCCCAATAGAACCCGGGCCCGCAAGCAAGGATGTGAAGTTCTAGCCAAAAAGTACAGAGCTAGGCAAGAATGTCCTATTAAATGTATTACAGACTTGCTCAACTGCACCTGGGGTCTCACTGCTATGGCCTAGCGCTGTACTTTTTGGCTAGCTCATGCCTATTTGTTCCCTCCCTCTCTTTTTCCCCAATTATTGTCCCAAGATTTCAGTGGCCCTTTGGGGACGGACAGCAGTCACTCCATCTTCTTTCCATTCTGGCCGTGAATGCTCATACATATGAGGTCCGTTCGGTTGCACATTTGTGCAACCCATTTGTTGATAGCTAATGGCTTATTTTTATCTTTTATATTCTTCAAATTAAAATATTTTCTGTAATATTGGTTTGCTGTGGTGCAACCCACTTGTTACGTCTAGCACTGCTCTTTGGGCTTCACTCTCTTGCTTAAAAAAAACTCTGTAGTTGGGGGGTTTTTGTCACTTTCTTTACTCCCCTATTCAATTTTAATTCTATTCAACACATGGTCTGTAACAGGGAGCATGTGGTGTAGACATTTGTGTTATTTGAGTTAGGTGTGGGATAGGGCACTGCCGCATATTTATGCAGTATTGCTCTTGCCTTGCAGCTTTTCATGACATCTTTCTCCTGATTAAGACGTTGTCCAAAGTACATTCTACGTCGAAACCGGTTGAGCCTATTCTCCAGGGATGTGATCTACATAATAATCTTTTTCACAGATCCATCCTTGCGATAGATTGTTTTTAATCATTTCTATTGCTGTTTGTGTAAAAACTTCAAATAGTAAAATAATCAGATGAGATGTGAGGGAAGTTTACCTCACCTCCTACTGTTACTCAATTGTGTCATGTTGTTTAGCAATTGTTGTATGGTTGAATGTCACTGAGTGTTGTGAATGGTCTGAATGCTGCACTATGAATGGTTGTTGTGGTGGACGAATTTTAGCCAGTTTTATGTATACCCATGCTGTCGTGTTATGTGATATAATAATATAGTGTAAATTAATATGTCATTAATTGACTCTTTTGTATCTTTTGTATCATGGTGAATATAATTTGATGCACCTTTGTGCTTAATATAATGTGCACTCTGGATACTTCTTCAGATTTGTGATTTACAGTAATACTCTGGTCCAGAGTACAGAGTCTTCCTGATTCTTTCTGTAATTGTAATATTTGGGCCAAGACATCATACGTGTTTTGGTACGGGCAAATGCAGCCAATATTAGGGCAAACCATCATGAGTGTGTTATTACAGTGCCAGTACTGGTATTTTGTTGTGTCTATAGTGCATATCTACAAAACCTTGCAACTAACAGCTGGTAGTCTATTTGTTTTTCTGCATGATAATGCATGTGTATTCTTGTGCGGAGTTACTCTTTTCTTTTTGATATGCTCTGATGGTTGACATTATGCCCTATCAATAGCCATTAATATAAAATAACTAGCAACTAAGAAAGGAAACATAGTTTTGCATTAGCTTTGATTTGATATTGGCACATGATTAATTGTGTTTCGTGTGGCTGGCCAACAGTACCAAGAAATAAAGCATCAACTAAAAGTTAACTTTGCAGGGTTTTCACGACTTAAGATTTCTTTGCTTCTTTAGTTTCTCAGGTTAGTGTAATCCATAGCAATAAAGTTCATACGTTGAAATGCCATCATTTAAGGGTGCAAGTTGAAAAGAAGTGAGCTACAAACATAGGATATGTTTAACAAAATCATTAAAATATGAAGTTTCTTGTTTAAATAAAATTATAGCTTTGGCATGTCCAATCCATGGTATAACACATTTGCCATGGGCTTGTATATTTCCCAGAAAATTGAATACATCTACAGCTGAGAAGACTATGGACATTTCAATATTAAAATATGTCATGATTTACAGAATACATTTGTGCAAACGTAAATAATAGAATTCACCGAAAAAACAAATCCTTCAATTCATCCATATGCGTATTTTTCCTATTCATTAATACATTTGCATTTGTAAATCAATAATGCACCAGTGGAGCTATATGTGTGTACAAACGACAGGCCTAAAAGAGATTTAAAGGAGGTGCTGACTCACAAAGATGTTTCTATGAGTAACTCTGACTTACCCCTGACTTACTCCTGGAGAAGGCTATTCAATTTAAAAGAGAAGTAACACGTGATTTACTAATGGTTACTCAGAGTAAGTCAAGATTATCTCATAGAAACATCTTTGTGATTCGGCCACATAGCACCTACGAGAGATTATTGCGTTTCCACATTTTTGTGTGAGATTTATATTACTCAATTTAAGCATTTTATCTGAAAGCGTTTTAAGAATGCAGTTACAGATATTTGCCCTGTTAAGACGTTGTTTTAACTAATTTGGTTTGGCAATGTCTGAAGTTGTAATTGATTCGGGGGACCTAAGTGTATTCGGACCTTGGTGTTTGCTATACACAATATTTAAATTACCCTTGATGCTGTTTCCAGTAAATGTTATTCAATTTATATAAAATCAGGGCTCTGCATTCAAGAAACAGCAACTAAATATGCACAGACCATGTAAACAACGAAAAAATGCATGCTTTAAAATGCAAGGAGAGAGGTCAGACAAATGGGTTGGTCAAGACAGGGAGAGAGTGTTCTTCCTATAGGGACATCTAGTATGAATGTGCATGAGTGATAGAACATTGTTTGCAGCTATGCTACTTATCTGTTCTATGTAACCGTTTTTAGTGTAAATAAATGAAAACATTATATAAGGCAAATTATAACCAAAATCCAACTTCATAGGTACTCACAAAAACTGGATCTTGGGTGCTTTTCTTGAAAACCCCCCAAAAAATTAGTTTATAAATATTACAGATAAAAAACCTGATAATAATGTAACTAAGCTGCACTTGTTATGGTTGTAGTAAAATAGACATACCTGTGCTGGTTAATCAATTCAAACAACCTTACTTTTAACTACACAACATGTACACATATTTTTCATTTCTTTTTCTACATTTGAGAGAAAAAAGAAATATTAATTATATTGCATACAAAAAATCTTTATGTATAAGGTACTACTTTACTTTGGATTTTTTCCCCTAAGTTTACATTTCTATTTGTTTTGTGGCTTTCAATCGCACCTCATTACAACAAATAATCAACAATCGCCTACACCTGTTTCACTCTTTTTGTGGTACTAATTTTTCCCACAAACTAGGGAGCTTCTTGAGGGCTTAATCTCCTCTTTATCTTGTAAAGATCTGTTTCTAGTAGTTTAAATCCAATCAATTTCATCTGTTGTCATGATCCAAAAATATTCCTAGAGTTGTATTGACATTGGATAGCCTCAAGTTCGTATTGTCTCTTTATCAATGTTTCGCTTGTTTGTTAAGTTACGTTTCCATATCAGCTTGACCTGTGCTAGTAAGCACCATGGAATAGTAATCCTCCTCCTCAAAGCTAACCATCCTTCCTGTGCCCCCACTGTCCCTACACATTGTGATGCACATAGCTCCCAGTGTTGCTCCACATCATGCTTCCCTCCTCACCTACTCTCTTGACAATGCCACTTTCCCCTCATCTTATAAGACATCTCTGACATCCCTCTCCTTAAAAACCTGGTCTAGATCCAAACTGTCCCACCACCTTTCCCCCTGTCTCTTTTCTGCCACACAAATCCAAAATCCCAGAGCGAGTAGTATTCAATGGACTCACTGAGTTCCTTGATACTTACAACATTGGGGACCATTTTCAATCTGGCTTCTGACCTTTGCATTCTACTGAGACAACTCTCCTCAATGTCAGCAACATCATCTCTCCCGCTCAGCATGCAAACCTTTCATCTAGCCTTATTCTTCTTGACCTCTCTGCTGCCTTTGATACGGTTGGCCATTCTGACCTTCTCTCTACATTATATTTCCTTGGCATCAGAGATAAGGCCCTTGCTTGATTTGCTTCATACCTTGTCCCCGGACATTTTCAGGTGTCCTGGAACAGCCTTAGCACCCCACTCACCCCCCTTTACTGTTGGAGTTCACCAAGGATCTATCCTTGGTCCACTTCTCTTCACTCTCTCTACTTCATCTCTGGGCATCCTGATCTCCTTTTACGGCTTCTCCTATCAACACTTCACTGACGACACTCAGATCACTTTCCTTTCACTCTTTATGCGACAAGCTGTTGTCACAAATGTTGAACTGTCTCTCTGCCATCAAATGCTGGATGACGGCTCACTTGCTCATGCTCAACTCCACTAAGACTTAAGATTTCTACTTCCCAGCCAAACAGGCTATCGCTCACTCTCCCCATCATCTTCTACCTTTCAATACTGCTAAACAGATAACTTCCTCCTTCGTCCCTTCTAGATCTGACTACTGTGCTAGTCTCCTCTATGGCCTTCCTTATCCCTGGGTTATGTTTCCACTTTCCCCTGCAACATCTGGTCTACAAGTCACATTTTTTCACCTCATTGTAAAGGACCAATGTCCTGTGCTCTGTTATCAATGGTACATTTTGTAAGTGTTTTTGTGCTAAAAATGCATTGCTTTCTCTGTGGCTTTTATAAACAAATAAAAGCGAATACACTTTTTCATGATTGTCAATCTGACTTCCACACTCAATATGGCATGGAGGAAGCCCTGTTGAGAGTTTGGGATCCTATCCTGACTGCTACAGATGACTGCCACTTGACTTCGCCTGCGATGCTGGATTTTTCTGCAGTATATGATACAAGTGATCATAACATCCTAATATCTAGGCTTACCAGCAGGTTTTGAGTCACAGAGCATGCTATCAGGTGGTTTTGCTCTTTTTTAGTGTAAAGGATGCAATTGTTGTAAATTGGATCGTTTTGCTGTTCAAAGGCTGAAATCAATTGTGGTGTTTGCTTGTTTTATTTATTTCTATAGTGCAACTTGACCCGGAGGTATCTGGGCGCATAGGAAAAGTTACAAGTGTTACAGGTATGCAGTTGTCAAGGAATACAAGATTACAGTGTATACAATCAGATGGTAATAACGACAAATTAAATTACCAGCAAGGTGCAGTCCTAAATTCACAATAGGCGGTACACAGCAGGAATCATATACAGAAAGTAGCTGGAAGGTGGTAAAATACAGTTATTTGTCTTTTTACAGTTAGTACTTCTCAGTTAACCATTTGATGGGGTTACTTCTGCAAGTTTGAGAATGACTTGGTCATTTTCAGGGAGAGAGGGAGCGAGTTCCATAGCTGTGCAGCCATGACTGGGAAGCTAGTCCTTCCTGACTTTTGAAGTTTATATCTAGGGACTATCAAGCCAATGGCGTTAGAAGATCTAGTGACTCTGGTAGATGAACTGAGGTTGAACATTTCTGTTAAGTACAGAGGGCCGCATGGTTCAAGGATTTATGCGTAAGGGACATAGTTTTGATTTGGATCTTATCCTTAATAGAGAGCCATTTATACTGTCCTCTGGTTTCAGAAATGTGAGCTCTCCTTGAGATGCTCAATGCAGACTTGAGAGCGTTATTTTGCAGGATTTGTAATTTATTGAGAACATATTTACTTGCTCCCAGGTAAAGTCTGTTGCAGTAATCCAACTTGGACAATATTAATGCTCTAGCGAGGGTGATGCAACTCTCCTTAGAGAGCAGAGGTTTGCATGCCCTAATCAGTTTACCCGTATAGGCAGTAGCCGAGGCCGAAGCGTTCACCTGTTTATGTAGGTTCAGTGTAGCGTTGGGGTGAAAACCTAGTGTTTCTACTTCTTTGGCCACTGGGATCTTATTCCCATCGATGTTAAAGGAGGCATAGTCTGTATTCAGTTTGTTCAGGTTAGCTGTAGAACCTACAATCAGCAACTCAGTTTTATCGTCATTCAGGCAGAGGCCGTGAGTGGCCATCCATGCCTGAATGATTAGATACATTTTGTTCACTAGTAGTACATTACTGTCATAAATACCCGTTAGAGGAAGGAGGATCTGGGTGTCATCTGCATAGTTAGTGTAGGTGACACCCAGATAGTCCATTTCATCCACTAAGGGCTGTGTGAAGATGTTGTACATTGTAGGTGATACACAGGAGCCTTGGAGGACTCCACATGTGATGGGAATAGGCTCAGCTGCTGCTGCGGGAGAGAAGACTCTCATTGTCCTGTTATTTAGAAAAGATTGTATCCAGGTAATGGCATTTTGAGAGAAATGGGCTGCTGACACGAGGGGCCCATGCTTTTCACTTCTAATGATTACTATCTATATGAGTCCACAGTTTGATATTTTTAATCTGTTTTGTGTGTCATTTTATTCTTATGCTGATGACACTCAAGTGTACCTCACGATAGATGGCCCTAATCAGGATCTCACTTATCTACTTAGTTGTTTAGCTGAGGTTGAACTCCCGCTGCTTAAAAATGGCCTACAGTTGAACCCTAGAAAGACGGATGTCCTTCTGCTAAGATCGAAACACAAGCAGGTTTAGGCTATTTCCAACTGCCCACTTCCACATCTGTTTAGTCTACCAGTTTGTTATGCTTCCAAAGTCAAGAACTTGGTCTTCCAATGGCAAGCCGATCTTGATTTAACTTTCCAGATAAATGAGATGGTGACAGCTGCGTTGTTTGCACTGCGTATGATGAAGAAAATGTATCTGTACATTTATAAGAATTATCATTCATTGTTATTAGGGGCATTTGTTAATTCTAAACTCGACTATTGCAATTCCCTCTAATCAACTATTTCTGAAATGCAAATATCCCATCTGCAGAGTGTTACAAATGCAGCTATCCACCTCATTTTCAACTGAGCAATATCTGATCATATCACTCCATTGCCTTTGACACGTTGTCAAAATGTTTTTAAGGTTTCAAGATTGCTTTTTAAATGTCTCTATGACCTAGCTCCAAGATATCTAGCCCAAAAGACTAATTGATACCAACCCCCGTGGGCACTACACTTGACTAATAAAATTCTGCTCAGCTATCTCAAATCTAAATTGAAAACTTGTGGAGATCAGATGTTTGCAGTAGGAAGTCCTCGGATATGCAACGGCTTGCTTCTACATCGTCAAAAAATTCATGACTATGACAGTTTTCAAAAATCCTTAAAGACGTTTCTTTTTTTGCTAATCATACTTTAGTCTTTCATGTATGTGTGCTCCTTGATGTAGTTAGGTCTGCCCATGGGCGTGATAAGTTCCAATGCATTACATTACAGTAGAAAGAACATGTTTTAAAGTATTTCTTTTTTGTTTAATTAATACATGCAAACCTTTCTACACCTATTGAAAGTAATTATTCATATTTTTGTCTAAATCTGTCTGAAATAGATTATTTTTATTCTCATAACAAATTGGTTCAAGATACCATAAGTACTGGTTTAGATGTGATTGCCCAAAATGGACAAGCTTCTGTTGTTTATTAATGCAATTCCGATTAATTTCAAATATAATCAAGTGAAGTAGGAAATGCCTGAATGTCTTGCTGTTGAAGGCTTCTTTTTCCATCTTGCTGACAGATTTTATCCATCAGCAGTGATTATTGGATACCGAGGCTTGAACCTTGCTACTCGATCCTCTCGGGTCGAGTGTGTAGTCATGGGTTGGAATTTGTCATGGTCTGTTTGGACTTGTCGCAATGAGGCTGGTTTCGCAGGATCTTCGCCGTGACGTTGATGGAGTGCAGAGAGTTATTTGCATAATGCAATTACTATGTTGCCAAATAAGGAAGTGTGACGTGTTTGTATTGGAAGGCTCTTAAGGAGTACATTTGTGGAAGAATATTCTATTTTTGCTCTGCTTCGGAAATAAACTCATTTGGCAACTCAGGGAGGTTGACAGGCTTATGAATAGGTCATTTATAGCTACTGCCCTTCCCCACCCCAAAATATCACAGATGAGAAACGTTACTCATAAAGGTGACCATACCGCCCTTATCACAGGCAGGTGCAGCAGGAAATTGATATAATGTAACTAAAGATGACGGGAACAAGCACGCTCACAGTGAGATAACATACATACATGCAATAGACATGAAGAAAATATGCACTCCTGATGAAGAAACGCAGACACTAGGTTAAATATGCATTTATGCACAAAGATTATAGCTCGTAACCATAAAGACACGAAGAACATAGCATAAGCACTGTATAAGCTGAATGCAATATGAACTATCTATGTGTATAGCTAACTAACAAAGAAGTGCAATAGTACTCATCAGAGAGGTTGAGAGAGGCAGTTGGGGCACAACGCTGGACTTTTCCTGACATACAGAATCTATCTTCAGTGTTCGTTTTCAACAGGAGGAGCCTGCCTTCAAAACCTCCTGAACCTCGCAGGGCATAGAGGTTCAGAGAGGCAGTCAGGGCAAACTGCTTGACTTTTCCTGACATGCAGAGTCTGTCTTCAGTGTTCGTTTTCAATAGGAGGAGCCTGCTTCCAAAACTTCCTGTACCTCGCAGAGCGGAGAGGTTCAGAGAGGCAGCTGGGGCAGTCTGAGCAGGTTGAGCAGGCTTGTGGGCCCCCTCTCACACTCCTATAGGAGTTGGTCTGGGAAGGCAAGCAAAAAGCTGAAGACGCTGAAGCTAATTGTGCGCCAACCCTCAATAAGGGAGCGAAGTATCAGCGAGAGTAGCGAAAAAGACCTCTTTGTGTACTTTCTTTCCACTTACTGCTTGGCTGCACGGTCATTGGGGCAGCTGCAAAGTATTGGCACAAGAGCATTGACATAGCGCCAAGCTTTAAGGAATTCTAAATCAGCCGCTTGGGTGGTGATGTGGGCTGAAAAAGCCTTTGTGCCACCCCCTTTTCGTGCTCTTATAAATCAGGCAATCTTCAAGTCGATAACTGCGGGTTGTGGTGTGTCCTGCAGCTGATCTTCTCTCTTCTTTATTTTGACCACAAAGCAAATGTTGCGTATATATAATTTAAGGAGCAGTCCCCTGGAAGATGAATTGCGGCCCACAGAATTGGATGGTATTAGCTTAACAAGTACAACTACGAGCCAGTTGGGAACGGCATCGGGGAAAACTGCTAAAAACACTCCCCCAGACCAGCAGCATTTGGAGAATGACGCTAGGACATACTCTGATGCAGTAATAACCGCGCAGTCAAGTATAGTGTGCACCAATACTGAAACGGAAAAATATTCTGAGTACTAGAGAGGGACAGAAGACGGCACTGAACTGCTCCCGAGAAGGAAATACCTCAGCACGGGCAATGAGGAATTGCTCAGATTGGAGGACCTAGTCACCCGCTTTGACCTAAGTGATCGTTCTCTGGACAGCAACATCGTCCATGAAAATTCTGTAGAATCATTGGCCATCAACTCACCCGCTTTCCAGGGTACAGTCTCACAAGTTACTACCCTAAGCCTGGTACTAGGGCATTCTGATCTATATGCGGGTCTACCGGCTTAACATATTAAGGGACAATTAGGACCTGATTGTGGAAACCTCCCTATGGGCCATGAGAAGGAGCTAAGTGATCCTACATTAACAGCTCTGAGTTTCGTGCTGAACTCTCTTGTAAATGTGTTTGAGTTGCTACGGACTGATGTACAAACTCATTCAGGTATCCTCAAACTGACGAGAGAAGTGAGTGAATGCGAAAGTTCACTAGTAGGCCTAAAATCAGCAGTAACTCTAACCCTAGGTAATCCCATTGGTGATTTAAAAAATGTATTCATTTATGAAAAGACATTAAAATGCAGACAAGGGCTATAGAAGTCCTTCAAAGCAAATGGGTAAAGGCCCAGGGGTCTCTGATGCCTTAAGTACACAGATTCTTTCTCTCCAGGAACTCTCTCAAATGAGGGCTGGAAGGGAGGTCGATCTTGAGAATTAGATTGTGAGTAAGGGGCAAATGGACTTAAATAATACACTGCTTTCAACTTCCATGACGGAGGAGTTAATCTGATTGGCACAATCGTGTGAGGACCCCGCAGTGAGTGAAGAATGGAGCCCTGATTCGGCCCAGGGGACTCAAAAAGTGAACATAGAGGCAGACACCAAGGAGCTCAAATCTAATGGCAAAACTAATAAAAAGAAAAAGAGGAGAATGCTGGAGAGTGAACCAAAAGGGGGTCAGTTGAGTAAGAAAATAAAAAATCAGAAGGCTAACACTAAGAAGAAGTGGGCAATGGCCCATTTTGTTCTGGCCATTAACATTCCCTCAACACTAAGAACTGAAGTCAGGGCCTAGAGTCCCTCGAAAGCAGCGAAGAATGATCTACCTCCCGAAAAGGACTCAGAGGATCTCCTCAAACAGCCCAGCCCATCCCACAAAAAAGACCAAGCAATTAGGGTCGAGACACTCGGGGCCAGACCAACACTTCAGTAGCAGTCCAAAGAATGCCACCACAAAAGGAACTAAGAGTGTCTGCAATCTTCTTGCATGGTAAGAAAATAGCCACTAACAATTTCCAGCTTATTATATGGGGAATGAATGCAAGAAACCTCGGACCTCTGATCTCAGGGTTGGATGACCCCAGCGGCAGACTGATACTCGAATCAAATAGGGAAACAGATACTCTTCAAAGTTTAGATGACCCTCCTCAGGCTAAGGACGGCCTAAACACGAGAAATTGCTCAGAGGTAAGCGAAAGTGCAGAGATGACCACTTACATGGGAAAAGCTCTAAACGTGAAGGCGAAGCCATCAAATGCTGCTGATAACTTAACCTCAACAAAGTCCCATGATGAATGGTCAGCTAGCGAAGGGGGAGGTATCACAATAAATAAATTCCCTAATGACAGTAACCCCAATCTCCACCCGTTTGTAGTCTCCAAAGTTAGGGCTAAGAGAATAACTGGGAGAAACAATCAGCATCCCTTGAATAGAACTGGCATTCTTTTTGAATTCCATAAGGTAGATGAGCTCTTCTTCTTTGCATCAGAAGACATTAAATATGTCAGATTTCCCTATTATAAGAACATCCACATTATGGAAGTGGGACTGAAAAAAAACTTGGGAGCAAGTCCAATCTTAATCTCAGCCCTCTGCTCTGCGACTACAACGTATCGAGGTGTCTGCAGAACCGCTTTATGATTCAGAAAGACTTTCTGTTTCACCAGTAGACCAGAGAGAGCGTTTACTTGACCAGGAACGTATTCTTGTTCCTCGAGGTCCAGCGTGTCCAAACGTAGAAAATAAAGATGCTATGAAGCAGAACTGACAAAAAGGTAACCCCCAGAACGCTTGGTCCCTGGTCCCTGAAATAATCTTGTAGGTCTTTCAGAAACTGGGCCTAGCTGAGTTGTCCTTCTAGCCCACAAGGGAATATAATTCTTAGGTTGGAACACAAAGGGCTCTAGCTCTTTCAAGATCAAGACAATGAGAGAGGAGATTTTCAACTGCCACAACCTAATAGTCTTTGTAGTGACCTAGTTAACCATGAGATTCAAGGTAGACAGTTTTCCGATAGTCAAACAATTGGCACAAAGCCTGGGAATAGGCAAACCGGCATGGGGTCTGCTGCTAGCCTTAAGAAATTCCATCTTTAATGCCATTGAAGTGATGAGTAGTACGATCCCAGGGATCCTAGCCGTTAAAGCCAGACAAAGAAATGGAGACTCTTGGCAGAATATTGCCGTGAGCAATGTCTACTGGAATCCTACAGCCTCATCACTCCTTGCTTTCCACGAACAGTTGGCCGATGTCCTTACAGAGATCAAAATGACCCATAAGCTGGAAAGTATCCTCCTAACTGGAAACCTGAATGCCCAGTGCATCCAAACATCAGACTCAAAGGGACTTCTCAAATTTCCTTCAAGGAATGGGAAATTATGGACAATGTTCCTGTCAGATTGGGACTTGACGATGGCCAATGGTAATATCAAGGGCGATGTTCCACCAGCATGCACATGGTCCAGGGGTACACAAGAGTCTATGATTGACTATCTACTTTTATCTAAGGGCCTGTTTAATTCCTGTACAGGCTTTCAGGTCAAAATTATGGGCTCTAGCGATCACAATATCCTAGAGGGCAATTTCCTGAACGATAAGTGCCCCCTCGATACGTCCTTCGCCTCAAGTGTCACAGTAAACTATGGGGGCAATAGGCTGTCTAAGTTTGCCTTGGGGAAACACTTGAATGAAGGGCTGTCTGCGTTTGTGATATCCTGTATGGATGTGGAGTTGGACAGGTTATGTCAACCAGTGTCTTTTATGGATTATTTTTGGGATATAAGCCGCCCTAGGATGGTAGGTGAGTTCAAAAAGTTCAATCATGTACACTCTTTTGATGAAGAAACTTTCCAGAAAAGAGAGTAATGAGGAGAGACTTAAGAAGGATAATAAATAATTCTCGAAGTAAGGAAGAAAAAAGTGCGCAAAATAAAGACACTCAGCAAAAATACAGAAACTGGTCCAGGTATGAGAAATGTCTCTGTCTACAAAAAGACGGTGAGATTATGTTGAAGGCTGTGGGGAAGGTAAACTCTAGGAATTTTTGGTCCATCACAAATGCTAGAGAAAAACCACAGGCAAGCTCCCAATGTAATACAATCCAAGAGTCGGAGTGGCAAAAACACTTCTCAGCCCTCTACAGAGAGTGGGGGGAAATGTATATATGAAGATGTAGATTGGCCCCTAGACTTCACACAAGACACAATTAGGGACTTGATCAAGAGATCCTCTGGATCCAGGGCTTCAGGGCCCAATGGGCTGACTAACCAGATATTTAAATCAGATACCCCCTTGTGGTCGTATATTCTGTACCATCTATTTTCGGATGTGCTAGGTACGAGATCCATCTCAAAATCATGGTGGGAGGCAATAGTGATCCCTATCTACAAGAAGGGAGATCGAACTGATCCTACAAACTACAGCCCAATCTCCCTCCTTGACGCAGATAGTAAGATTTTTGCAGGCCTAATACAGATGGAGTTGGAAGCGTGGATTGAGTTGTCTGGAATCCTATCAAAAAACCAAATAGGGTTCTGAAGGGGCCTGTCAACTACGCTAAATGGCCTGCTAATTAGTACAGTATCAAGAGAATCCTTCTTACAGGGCATTTATCCCCACTTTGGAGCATGGCTAGTCCTCTCTCAGCATTTCAACACAGTTAATATAACTCACCTGTGGGAAAAGTTAAGAAGTTGGGAACTGCCTACAAGCTTACTAGCTATAATAGTAGACCTTCATGAGCGCTCCTATTTGAGGGTAAGGCTGGACAGGCAGGGGTGTCTTTCTGTGAGCTTCCAGACAGAGCGCGGGGTAAGGCAGGGATGCATTATAGCCCCTGCTTGTTCAAACTCTACCTGACCGACCTGGCCGTAAAACAGAGGGAATGTAGTCTGGCAAGTCCGAACGTGGGATCGGCGTGTTTGGACACGGTAGCCATTGCTGATGACATAGTACTGCTCGATAACACCCCGGTCGGACTCTATTTGCTGGATGCACTGGGAGAGTACGCCGTAGCAAATGGCCTAAAGATTAACCGAGCTAAGTCCTAAATTGTAATCTTTAAAAGACCATTAAGAAGGGGTCCTACTTTCACTTGGAGACTGGAGGGGGAGGTCATGCCAGTGGGACAGGAGATATTACTGAAAAACTGGGGGATTCACTGTAAACAACCACGATGAACAAACCGGGGCACAGCTATAAGCAACTCAATTGCAATTTTTCTCTAAAGCCCAAAAGGCAAATTAAATCATTTAACAACACAATGATCCAACATTTGAATTAAAGTATTATTATTATTTATGTACTTTTTCTATTTAAATCATACCAGTGTATTTCTACATCATACACGTGTCTTTACAAATCATAATATTCCATGTTCTAACAAAATGTTTCACTAAGAGCCAATCTCTCTTGTTCTCAGCACATTTGTTGCATAAATACATAACTTCACATTTACATTTGTATAAAATCCCAATATTTGGATAGGAATGAGTCACTGAATGTTAATGACTACTAATGTAATTGGTACCCTATCTCTATCTATGCGTTTTGGGCGCTTCCCGCCCTTCTTCAGGTTTGAATATTGGGTTATATTCCTTTCTGATTTCCTGCAAAATATATAATAAAAAAGCTAAATGAGTGTACTAATTAATAAGAACATTCAATTGAGTACTGAATTTGTAAAAAGGAGCCTAAAAAAACTAACCTTCAAATCAGTCTCGGAGCCTGGTCAAGATGCCTCTATTCATGAAGTTCAAGATGATCACTGAAAAATATATATATTGATTTCTAAAATGTCACTTCAGGTGTAATATGCGTGGTGCAGGGGGATCAGGTGCCGTATAATGCGCTGGGTCCCCCTGCCTCACGCCTGATTTCAGACACGCTACTAATGCCCTTATACCTGTGTAAAAAATGCTTACCCCCGTTGAGTCGTGGTTAATTAGCATGCAGGGATGATCGAGTGTTTCTGATGGATTTCAATCTTCCTGGTGGACACAATCCTGAAAACATATCAGATGTGTATTTAACCATGGGGGCTCTCATATGACTCAATCTGTTATTAGCATGACAGTACAATTCTAAGTTATCTCCTACCTGTATGCGTGTTCCCCACATGTAAGCACAGCGTCTGCTAACATCTAGCCTGTTCCTGTGGCTCGGCTTCGTATACCCGAGGCTCTGCGCTGACGATCACTCTCCTATAATAAAGGATGAAGGATCTCTTATTTACTGTGAATATTATCGCCTCCTCTATTCCTGAGAGTGTCCTATCATGTAAATATAGTTTACCTTCTCTGTATCTTGATTGGGCGGCTGAAACACTGCTCTGCAGTGGCACTCTCTGACTCCAGGAACTGTCGCTAAGCAATGGTTGGCTTGGTACGTTGGTGCGTCCCTTTTACTATTTCCATAGCCTTTTTTGACGCGGGCACCATATTGGAATGGTGCCTCTGTCTTGAAACCTAGGCAAAAGGGATAGAGACCTCATTAGAGAGGACCATGTTCTCATGTTCTTAAACTAACACTAGTAAGAGAAATTACTACTAGCCCATTTTCTGTTTTGGAATTTGAGTTTCTTTAGATCTTTGAGTACCAGTTTCTGAAAGGCCTCTAATACTGAATTCTGTACAGGAGGTGAAAATGTGCTTTTTGGTTTAATCTCTAGATATTTAAATTGTTGTGTTTTTTCTGGAGCTCCAATTGTATCGAAGAAAAGTTGTAATTTCATTTTTCTCATAAGTTTGAAGAATGCTATCTTTTCCTTCAACAAGGTGGTATTGTATTGGGGAACAAATGAAATTCCATTTTGTAACGTCTCACATTCGAATTTAGACAGTCTATAGCTTGAGATATTTACCACTAAGTTTTCTTTTTGGGGTGGTTCACTTTCCTTGTCGGGTTTTTCTTTTTCCCTCTTCGTGTCTTATTGTGTTTAAAAAAGAATAAGTATTTGTTGTGGTTTCTGTAGCTATTTTTGAAGAACTTGGAGTCTGTCTGCTGCCTCTAATTTCACTTCTTTCTTCTGGTTCGATTTCTGTGTTAGCCTCTATATGCTCAGTTTCACCACTTGACGCATCCGAGGATGTGGGTGCTGAATTTGAGATATCACACCTGGGTTTCAATCTGCACTCTTATCCATCACAGGAGCACGTAAACGGGACAATGGACGCAAAAGCCTTACAACTGGGCTCTGAAATGAAGAAAATTAAACATGATCTATGTAAATTCTCAGTGATGCCATTAATAACATGTTACACTGAAAAGGCCATCCCAGTTCTACTGTATGGGTGTTAAAACTCACCACCGGATTGCAAGGACAGTAGGAGAACGAATAGCAGAAAACTCTGTCGCTGTAGAATTCTTCCCACAATTGTAACCCTCTGCTGTGCAAGGTTTACAGACAGAAGGATCAAATAGTTGGAAGAGGAGACATACACACCCGTGGACACCAACTTGGAATAATAGAGAAAGCACAAGATCATGACTGTTGTAATCTCGTACAACCAAAAGTAACAGTATACCAACTACACCAACCTGAACGGTGGTAGTCAGCGCTGATATTACAGACGGGTAGCAGAGGTTTCCTCAGTAGAGCCTGGGAATTCCTAAGCAAGTAAGTACAAGAACAAAACAAGAGTCTATTGAGGAATCTAGGCATAAGAATTCTTAGGGTACAATATACATAGAAGGGGGAATGGCTCTTACCATTAGGTGTTTTCGTAGTCTGTCTGTGGTCCCAGTTCTAAGTTCCCAAGATAAGGTCCAAGGTCCTAGGTCCAATATACTACCCCGACGACACAAGGAGGCCTGAGAGTTCCAACAATCCAAATGTCCAAGGACTACCCCGACGGCACGAGGACGCCTAGAAGAAACAGAGTCTCTAGTCTCTAATATCCGATGCGGTGGAGGTTGAGGCGTTTTCCTACCAACTGTTCCAAGAGTCCAAGGAAGGTAGGTCTTTCTGCAGACAAGATGATCAGACTCACCAGGCAGAGGCAATCCGGTATGCAGAAATGGGTTGGCAGCGTGCAGGCAATGGAAAGCAGAATCACAAGGCAGAGGCAATCCGGTATGCAGAAATGGGTTGGCAGCGTGCAGGCAATGGAAAGCAGAATTACAAGGCAGAGGCAATCCGGAATGCAGAAATGGGTTGGCAGCGTGCAAGCAATGGAAAGCAAAATCACAAGGCAGAGGCAATCCGGTATGCAGAAATGGGTTGGCAGCGTGCAAGCATGGAAAACAGAATCACAAGGCAGAGGCAGTCCGGTGAACCATGAAAGAGTTCTGTAAGCGAGAGAATCAGCAGCAAGGACGAGAATAGGAAATGGGAAGACCAAAAGCAGGAAGACAAGGGGCAAGGACAAGGCAGATCCAAAAAGCAAAACAATACAGGTCAAGGATACGAGGAATCCAAGAATTACGAAGCGGTTCCAAACACTTCAGTCAGAAGCGATGTGCAGCAGTCTGGGGGCCGGCTTTATTCTATGTGTGTCACGAGCCCTAGTCACGTGACATGCTGACGACAGCGTGTCTGAGCCAGAAGCGTCCTCCCTATTGCCAGGGCAACCAGTAACGAGCGAGAAACGGAGCTCGATGTTGTAACTTCTGGTGACATCTGCAACGTGCAAAACGAACACTCAACGATTTCTTTTTGGATGTAAAACGTGCCGGCAAAGTTCTTTTCTCAAGTACTTTAACCGCAGATCGCGTTGAACAGCGATTCCTAACAATGGGAGAGATATCAACCCAATGTTAAGTACAATAGACTGGGTAAGGTTAGAAGGTAAAATATGGAAGAACGTTTTCTCCCTCCCACAGTCACTCCCAATAGCTAGCGTAAGATATGAACTAGCACTACAGTCCCTTCTCTTCCAAGAGGAATGGAGTATATTAGTAACTTACAGGTTGATGTTGGTACCTTAGCCCACCTCTCTTTGTGAGGAGATTAATACAGACCTCCAGGGATGCAGAAATCCATTTTTAAATAAATTGGAAAAGCTGGCGGAGGGAATCTTGACGTCGTATGATTGTACAATGCGGGTGGAAAATCCATTGCAGGTTAAAAATTCCCTAAAATAAATGATTGGATTAGAACTATTGCAGAAATGTGCAGCCAGGAAGTACATCAATCCCTGTCACTGCAGGATAAGCCCCTGTGGACAGTAATGGGGTACCTATAGCGATCTTCTACCTGCACGGTCAGAGCAGATTTAAGATTTCCGCTTGAACATTCTGCCTACACGAGAGATTATGTACATTAGGCATAAGGACCTCTTCTTCGATAATCTCTGCAAACGCTGTGACAACCGGTGTGTTGAAAGTCTGAGACATGTTCTGAGTGAGTGTGTGGGAACAAGGGAACTGAGAGACAGAAGGCTCAAGAAATTTGTAGATAGGAATTGGTGCTTGCAATTCTGGTACTGCAATTCTGGTACTGCATGAATGCAGGACATGAGTCTCCTTACGTGGGAAGTCATTGCAGTATTGAAAGAACTCAATCTGGTGTGCAAGCAGGGCTAAGTTAGGACAGTTAAACAGGTCTTGGATAAGTATTTATCAATATACTTGATTAGCAGGAAGAGTAACCTGTGTTTCGTGTTTTCATCTTTTTATTGTCTAAGTTGTCTTTTCTTTTTATATGTATGTGCAAAGCCATATGTATTGGCTGTAACACATTAAATACAAAATAAAAAAATAGTACTGAGCATCCATCTTTTTCAAAATGGAAGCAGCAGCACACATTGAAATGATTGAAAGGCCTTGAGACTTCATGAAAACTCAAATTGCTGAATTTACTGAAATACAGACCCATGCAAGGCACAGACAGTAGCTGCTTTGACCCAGCCAAGCTTACTGAGAAATTAGGGAGGATCTGGATGGCTCGGAGAGAACACGAGGTAATAATTTCCATGCACAAGATATATTTTTCTAAGATTCATTAAAGAACATCCAGCCTTTGAAAGCCAGGTGCAGAATAAATATAAGCTAAAACCTTCATAAGGAACAGATCGACTAACTCACTTGTGGCTGAGAAAATAAGAACGCTCACACTCACTTATGTACAGCTAAAATCCCAATAAATGCATGGTGAAATAATTCAAAATGCTGGCCTCTCACATGTGACCCATAATTCAAGAACACTGTCTATTGATTAGCCTCGGACACAGATAGGGCCCCACAGAAATGAGGTGCATTACAAGGTTGACTATAAAGAAGTCCCTCTGGCTCATGGCCTAGGAATAAGGGATATTATCTTTTTTAATTGAAAGGAAAACAGTTCCTGACCTCTCCACCCCAGCCCCCTTATTCCTGTCTGGCTCAAGTTTGGTGACCTGTCCATTTCCCAAGGTTGGTCAGTAAGATGCCATCCAATGAAAACTCTCAATACTAAGCTGCTTAATACATGTTGCACTAACCAATCACATATTGTAGAGATTATGTGTATTCACCATTATCAATGTAGAGGGGGTCTCCGGTGGAGCCATTAGATATGTAATGTCCAATTAAAAGACTAACCCCTATATAATACATATATAGTCAATTCCCTTAACCAATCCCTTCACCCTGTAGGTTTTTGGAACAAAGATTCTAGTATTATGTCAGCAGTGACAGCAGTGACAGCAGTGATGTGTTTTTGATTCATAATCCGTTGTTTTGCATGAAAACTCTGAGAGATACAAGAATTCAATGCTTGTATGCGGTCCCTGCTTTATGTTGGATTGTTAATAAAGCGGGTTTTGCCTTTCACTTCTGCTATTTCCGTTATTGAGTGCAGGATTTCTTAACCTCTCATTTCTGCTTAAACGGGGGGTTTCCAGACCATTTTAACAGGGATATGTTGTCTGATGTTTGGAGGCAGAAAGCATTTTACTACAAGGAAGGACTTCACAAAGCTCTGAAATATGGTCGGACACAGGTGGAATTTGCAATTCTTAAGACTAAGCATATATATTTGTCGACTACTGAGAGACATATTGTAGATTGAAGAATATAGGTTATAATAGGTATTTGTAGGTATTATAATATGCCAGAAGTTGTAGGAAGCATACTAAGTCCACAAGACAGATTAATTATTCTTTTGGGAAATATTCAGAGACCTTATTCTAAGCATAGACAGTAAAGGACAGTGTTAAATGGAATGTTTGTTTTCTGTTTTTGAATTATCTGACACAGATAATCAGATGTTGGAAAGGGAGATTAGTAATAGCCTCCTATAATTCCATCATGATCTCTCCCTCTCTATCACACACACATACACACAACACAAAGTCCCCGGTAAACACATGAACACACTGAACTGCTTACTCTCTCTCACCAGCTATCCCTGAAAAGTACTAATTCATAGAACATTAGAAAACGAGACTAATGAGAATACACACACGACAACAGACTTTTTCCAGAGCCTGAAACGGTCCCATTTCCAACCCTTGATGGTCACCCTAAAATGGGGCTTATAAAAGTGGAGCTTTCAAAGGTCAACCTGCTGTTTTTGCTATTTGGTTATGTAGCCTTTCAAAAGTCACAGCAACTTCAAAGTCAACCTCTTTTTTCAATTGTGCGTTTTATGGGCGTTCACCTCCTATGTAGGGGTATTGAAGTAGAGCCACAAAAAGGTTGTTGTGGATCTACTTCAATATCACTTTTTCCAAGGTAACCCCTTTTCGCTTCCTTTTATTTGCACATGGAAGCACTTTTCTTTCTGTTTTCCTAACCCATAGCCTCTGTACTTACCTTATACCTTTTTGTGCCCACATTTGCACCGACATACATAAATATTGCCAGGTCGACCTTTGGACGCTCCCTCCTTTAATAGGCTCCCTTTCAGTAGGTTCTGTTTTAGACGTCGACCTTTGAGCCCACTGCCTCTGTAACACAGTTTACTGTGCGCCGCACCAAGAATCACACACGCAAGAAATCAGTTTTAATACTAAAATATGTCTAGGGCTATTTTTTAGGGTGTGTTGACAGCTTTCCCCGCGATTCGGTATTTTGCCTATGACTAACCCCGCCAAAATGTGCCATAAAAGCATATATCATTATTTAAAAGCACATTGCTAGAAAAACAAATTGTTCTTTTCAACAAACCGTGAGGGTTGTAGCAGTAGGCATCCCATCTCTCGCTTTTGTTCAGCCGATGCCCGTAGTCAATGATGCCAGTTTTTCCGAAGCCACAATTGAACGTGGCTTTCACGATGGGGTAACCGACCCTGCCCTTGGCCATCCAGCCAGCCGCACATACGTGGAAACCTAAAAGCACAGAAAAGAGACAGCGTCAGCTCAGCGTGGGGCCAATCCTTAAAGCCGCCCTCATTCTGTAAAACCCAGACGCGTGTGGTTCCATAGCTCTCAAGTCATCGCAGCCGTTAAGGACAGCGGGCAATTAAGTGAAAGGAAATGGTGTCATGCGAGTTAATCCTCGGGTCTCTGCTGAGAGGGCCATTGGGAGAAGAAAATCACTTCGTTCAGTACACAATGCAATTATTCACTGTTCCTCAAGGATAAAATGAAAGCAGACACATTGGACAGCTCTCTGCTCTTGGGACCTCTGCAGCATTTCTTGGTTTTACGTCACTTGTCCATATACAGGGAATACGTTGTGTTCATTGGCCGAGTAAGTACACTGTGTTCCCATTAATCTGATAGTTCTTATACTGTAGTGCTTTCACAAAGCCATTTATAGAAACCCATGCAGTTAAATAAAAGGAATTGGATGTTTTCCATTATCCAGAAGAGCACAGAGATTATGGGAGGTGGTGTTTGCAATGAGTGGGAAAAGTGTGCATATAGGCAATTGTGTATTATTCTACCAAAACAGTATTTTTTGTGCGCATTTTTATAGAGCACTGACCAGATCCTGTGCTTCGGTGAAGAACAGCTCTGGTGTGTGCAGGACGTCAGTTCACCAAAATGCCAGGTAGAGCCGAGTTGACATCACCCAGCGGATATCATAGGAAGTGACATCACATGATGCTGGAGCCCAACAACAAACCAGAGGGGAACCCTGTTCAAACCCGCGCTGGGTGAGCAATTCGTTGGAGCATTCCATTAAATCCAGCATTTCTCTACAGATGAATGGTTCCATAATCCACAATTAGAATGACATTGTCATAGGATAACTCACCAGGAGACTTCCATTGCCCCTACTGGCCCCTCGCAACTATATTTTTGGCGCAACCAGGCGAGTCCAATATATATAAATCCTTGGGGACATTGCTTGCCAAATATATAAATGCATTTAGTAATTGGGCATTTTCTGATGTGATACCATAATACTGTCCAGAACAAATATAATCCAACACAATACACTGAGAAAAGTTAGTGATCTGTCTACTTTCTTCCAGGAGAAAATAAAGTCCATTCGAGCTTCCATGACATCAAGCAGATCTGACCCTCATACACAGAGCACACAGAGCTGCCATTTTGCACAGACCATGTACCCCTCCTTCCGCACCATTTCTGAAGAAGGAATCATACGGAACATGAAAGTACTGGCAACACAATGCCAACTCTGCCCAGCTTTACTCATCAAGGGCCAGCTCCTCACTTGAGCACCCCTCATCACTAAGTTCTGTAATTCCTCCTTTCAATTTGGAATCGTATGGGGTCTCCTAAAACAAACACTGACCGTGCCAATCATAAAGAAACCTAATTTGAACAGCTCACTCATACCCAATTTTAGTCCTATCTCTAATATTTATTTTCTCGACACAATTCTCAGAAGCTTTACAATAAATCAGCAACAAACGTTTATAAGCAACAAAGGTACTGCAAAACAAGCAACCTTTCCCATTCCACACAATCTGTTTTAAAGCCCAATAAAAGCACAGAGAACGTTACTCAGTTTCAAAGAGTACCTTTTTATTCACATAGACAATGACCAATTCGCTGTTCATGGCCTACTTGAGTTCACAGCAGCGTACAATATGGCTGACTATAAGATCCTTATCCACAGAGTGGACCACCACTTTAGGGTGGAAGACATGACTCTCAATTGGATAAAATTATTTTTCACTGGCTGATCATCCCAGGTGCAATCAGGGCTATTATTGCCCCACCAATCCTTGTCACATGTGGGGTTCGACAGGGTTCATCCTTCTCACTGTGGCTCTTCAATGCACACATGCAGCGCTTGAAATATAACCTGGAAAACATGGCCAATTTATTCCAGCTCTATGCTGTTGACACCCAGAATAATTTCAAGGCTAGGGAGGATAGCTCAGCAGCAACATGCTCGCCTTGGAAGCAATACGACACGGAGTAATACAGGTTCGATCCCCGGGTCTGCGCTTAGAAACCTCTGGGTATTGAGCGCGTTATAAATAACCCATCATATCATATCAAGGCCTGTGATGATATCCCCCTACAGATCCGTAAACGCTTTAGTATGGCCCATGGTTGGTTGAATGGCAACAAACTCTGCTTTAACACTAGCAACAAAGTACATAAAAGGAAAAGAAAGGTAGCAAGCACGCCTCTCTAGAAAGAACATGGCATGATAACCTGTTCTGTGTTTTTCCCCCACTTTGAGAATCCGTAGCCATCACTTTTTGCGCAATGTACTTTTCACAAAGGAGGAAAATCCATTTGCATATCAGTCTTTTTGCCACCCACAAGGGAAGTCTAGCACCGAAATGCCAGGAAAACTTCCTTTGAGCAAAAAGCACCAACAGCAACACCTCAGACATGTGTTTCAGCCTTGTTGGGCCTCATCAATGAGGTGGAGCTGTGCCTCTCTGAGCACAGTGAGCAAGGGGTCCACGCCTGGGTTCCCCCAGGTAACCTAGGGTGACCAACCCCAAGTTCCTTGCAGAAATACAAAAAAGGAGGCAGGCGCCCGTCTCTATAAAGAACATGGCATGATAACCTGTTCTGTGTTTTTTTTCTCAAACTTTGAGAGTCCGCAGCCATCGCTTTTTGCTCACTGTACTTTTCACAAAGGAGAAATATCCATTTGCATATAAGTCTTTCTCCCGTCCACAAGGGCAGTCCAGCACCGAAATGCCAGGAAAACCTCCTTTGAGCAAGAGTACCAACAGCAACCCCAGACATGTGTTTCAGCCTTGTTGGGCCTCATCAGTGAGGTGGAGCCGTGCCTATCTGAGCACAGTGTGCAAGGGGTCCACGTCTGGGTTCCCCCAGGTAACCTAGGGTGATCAAACCCAAGTTCCTTGCAAAAATACAAAAAAGGAGGCAGGCGCCCGTCTCTAGAAAGAACATGGCATGATAACCTGTTTTGTGTTTTTTTTCTCACACTTTGAGAGTCCGCAGCCATCGTTTTTTGCTCACTGTACTTTTCACAAAGGAGAAATATCCATTTGCATATCAGTCTTTCTCACGCCCACAAGGACAGTCCAGCACCGAAATGCCAGGAAAACCTCCTTTGACCAAGAGTAACAACAGCAATCCCAGACATGTTTTTCAGCCTTGTTAGGCCTCATCAGTGAGGTGGATCTGTGCCTCTCTGAGCACAGTGCGCAAGGGGTCCATGTCTGGGTTCCCTCAGGTAACCTAGGGTGACCAACCCCAAGTTCCTTGCAAAAATACAAAAAAGGTACTAGACGCCCCTCTCTAGAAAGAACATGGCATGATAACCTGTTCTGTGTTTTTTTCCCCACTTTGAGAGTCCGCAGCTATCGCTTTTCTTTCTAGAGAGGGGCGCCTGCTACCTTTTTTGTACTAGCAACAAAGTGTTTCTTAACGTAGGTTCCCCCAACCCACAGTCTTACCTTTCCAATGACCATGCTGCCTGTGGAACCCTCTCACTTCTGAAATGCCAAATTACAAACAATGAAATCATTTCTGACTCTCAGTTATCACTCATTCAGCAAATTAATACTATTCCAAGGAATAGACATGAACTGAAAGGCCATGTTGGGCCAAAATGGCCAGAAATATCTTTTGTCATGGAAAGGCACACTAGGTGCCTACCAACTGCAGAGTGTATGTTTTTCTGCAAATGAAACAAGGCGTATGTAAAAAATAAAACCAGACTGCAGAAAGGAATGAATTTAAAATGCACATTGTGAATGACAAAATGAACAGCAGTGTTTCATTTTCAGTTTCCCCATTAAAAAATAATAAAAGGCTTCACATGAAAAACAAATGCAACAGATTGAAAATAATGTATTTTCTTTAAGATGCAACATGTAAAGGTCTTATGGGCCCAGGAAATGTATGATTGTAAGGTTCAATTTCCTGAGAAGGAGTCAGTTGCTAGGCAGAACACTCATTCCCCCATTACAGATCTGCTTGGCTCTCTATCTGAAAGTCAAATCTCTTTGAGGCCATTGCAGAAAGAATTTATGGTGGGGTAGCTAAATTCGAAATGTGGTGTGGTCAAGATTTAAATGTCAAATTACAGAACTGCCTCATGATGTGCAGATGGCAAAGGTGATCCTTGTGGCCTGAAAGATGAGGATCACTCCTAAAGACTCTGACTTGCAGGACTGATTAATGACTGTAATTGCAAGCTACAATAAACAGACAGCAGACAGCAGAACGCTAATGTCAGAAATGAAAGTAGTTTGAAATTAATGAAAGAATATATATTGTATTAGCTGCCATTGAGTTACCTATAGAACAACATTTTATTGATAAGTCGCCCCAAAACCATTCAGGTGTCATTTTAAAGCATATTCGAAGGCTGTTGTGTTGCCGCAATTTTCATCAAAATCAGAATTTTGGGATTCTAGTTATCATGTAGTGACTTTTCCAGTGAAAAATCAAGTGTAAATGGTAACTTTGGTGGGTGTAAGGAACAAAATGTGTCTAGTGAAACATTCATTAGACCTGGGGACGCCTAGGGTGTAGTGAATGCTGCTATACATTAAATCATGTAAACAATGGTGATACAGTCAATCAAAATCAATTGATACTTTAGTCGCTTGGTTGTATGTGTGAACATCTTAAATAAAAAAAATAAACATTTTCTGTTTTATTTTTCAGTTTTGGTGTGCAGAGACCCTTGCCGATGAATTTCTGATTTTGTGTCCATCTTCAGGCCGGGCTCTGTTGGATCAGAACGAGTGAATATGATCTTTTCTAGATGTCTGAGTGGAAGGTACCTACTAGGCGAAGCTGCTCAGTAAAGTGACTTGAGGCAATGATATCAAAAGGCAGGAATATGGACCAATGGATGGAGGATGGCGGATCACACTCATTTATCGTTTCACATATATCGATAAACATTTTTTCAAAACAATTTTCATTTTATTATGAATAAAACATTCAAACTACCCACTCGACGGCTTCAAACCGCTGCTTTTAATTTCCTGTCGCCCGCGATGGATTGAAGCCGCTGAGTGGATAGTTTGAATTGAAAGAGATACAAGAGAGTGGCGTGCTAAGCATGAGCTTGTATGCACCAGCAGATGCACGCAATTAACCGCAAAGAATGCAGAAAAGTGACGTTAAGGCGGATGCCGGTTGCAGTCTTTTGACAATTCAAGTTCGAGAGGTTATTTACTTAGACTGAGGAGATCCAAGTGAATAGGAAGTCTATATGTTGGCCAATGATTGGCGAAGTATCTAACATCAGATTGAGAGGCACTTATTGGCACTGATTGACAGGGAATATATGAGCCTGTGAAGCGCATAGGTATCCAATACCTTGCCAAGGAAATGTTTCCATTGGGCTAACAACTATGATGTGATGATTAGGATTTGTGTACCTCCTAAATAGAAGTGGTGTGGCTCACCCTACAGTGTGTAGCAGGATCGATTTAGTGTCCTGTTTTTGTCCCGATAAAGGTTGCATGAACGAATGTATACTATTCATGAAGTCGAATATTTCACAACCGAAACACGTGTCGACCAAAATCTGCGGAGATATTCACAGACAGATTGAGCCACCTGAAAATGGACATAGGGAACCAACAATTTGTCGATTGGTTTTGTTGGGAGTGACCAATTGTAAAGGATCATTTTTGTATGTATAGAAGTAAGTGTGTGGAGATTGAATGAGAGTGAATGTAAAGTGGGGAGAGAAATGTGAGTCTAAGATAGGTTATGTCAAATTTGTGTAGACAATGTTTTTTGTAATTTGTTGTTGTTTTTAAACATTGAATATTTTATTCATAATAAAATGAAAATTGTTTTGAAAAAACGTTTATCGATATATGTGAAACGATAAATGAGTGTGATCCGTCATGCTCCATCCATTGATCCATATTCCTGCCTTTTGATATTTTGTCTTGCCTGAGGGACCAAGGATTATAATCAGACACCCCTTATTTTTGACTCGGGGCAATGAGCCTTTATGCACCCTAATAATATGTAGTAGCTGGTATCCAGTGATTGCATCGAATGCAAACCATTGAATGCCAAAGCATCGGAAATAAAATGCACCAAAAAAATGCATCGAATACATTTTTGTCATAGGTAAATGTTTTATCTTAATTATAATGGGGTTTAAGGGTTAATAAAGGGGGTTTGGTACCCATTAAAAAAAAAGAATGCATTTGATGCTTTATTTTTCATTGCTTTTTTTTAGATGCTAAGGGATTCGATGCTTTGGCATTCAATGCTTTCACTATAAACTGTAGTAACCATGTACACTTGTCGGGGGTGCTGGACAGGCTGGTCTAATGTGTCACATTGCTAGCTTTCAGTAATTTCATAGACATGGGTTACTCAGCATTAGCTTCTCTGGTATTGGCAGGAGCACTTCTTCACGGGAGTCTTATGCAGCAAAGAAGTTTCATTGATGAGGGAGTCAGTCTCTGACAGTAACTGCCGTGGTGGCCGAAACTCAGGGAGATAGTAGATTCAGGACTCATGTAACTGTCAGTAAGGTTTGGTGACACTAACTTGTATCAATTGTGTGTAAATGGCGAAAAACCACAAGGTCGCACATGCAATATCTTGCCAACATGGGAATCATCTTGATAAATCTGCCATGAGTAGCCAAACCAGAATATATAAAGATTATAATGTTTATTTGTAAATTGAAAAGTGTTGTCATGTAGTGACTTTTTCGGTGAAAAATCTGAAAAGTGTAAATTGTAACTCTGGTGGGTGTATTTATTCTTCCCAGGATTTCATTTTCAGAACTCCAAGGGCCTATCGGCAGAGAGGGGTTTAACCATGGGGAGGAGTGGTCTGTAAAGGGTTTAAAAAAAAATTCAAGGCAAATAAGTTAGCACCTCCTGATTTTAATATTTCAGAGGTGGGACTTTTGGGTTACAAATCGGCTGCACAACTCAGAGGGTACAAGACTGCCTAAACATCATCGGGGTGAAATACTGAAGGAAGGGGGCAGAATTTCACCTTGCCAGGACAGCTGCCTGAATCATCTTGGAGAGAATTGCCTGATACTACCTGAGTTGGAAAGGACTAAAAATTGCTGTAGGATTAACCTTGCCTGGGAACACAGCAATTGGGAAATACTGGAGCTGACTGGGCCCTGTGATTAAGGTGAGCTAAATGAGGGATGGATGCTGGTGGCTATCTTTGACTGAAGTGCCTGACCAGATCCCCAAAAGAGGAGCCCTGCTGACTTTCCTGATCACCAAAAGCAGAGATTTCCAATGTAAGTAGCTTAGTGCAAACAAACCCAAATGTGTGGGGGATCTGCTTACCTTAATTGTTTTACCTTAATAGTGGGTGGGGTGCAAACTGAGTAGATCCGTAGCATATTTTACTGACTGATAATTAAATTAACTCCCATATAAATTGACGCAGAGGGAGCTCAGGGGAGTTTGAGACCTTCGCCCTCTTTCCTAGTGGCAATTCAAGTAATTGGGCATATCTATTTTTCCTGTCAAACCCAGACTTCCCTAAAGAAAAGGGGTGTCCTTGTCCAAAAACGAAATTCCTAACTGTCACCAATACCCCAACCTGGCTTTTCATCAGATGGGTGTTAGACATAAGTGAAGCCTGTGTTTTTGGTGCTGGGTTAGAGAAGTGCTTTGCCAAGTGAAATCAAGTGTAATCCTCCATTAAAAAATGCACACTCTTTTCAGAGAGTGAGTAAGTGGCCTTGATCACAAAGATTTTGTATTGCCTTGGGGTGAAGTAGGAAGGAGGGGTCTATCAATCCAACGTATCCTCAGAAGTCTATGTGATTTAAAACTAAACCCTTATCAAGAAATGCTAAAGCTCATGATCTAGTAATGTTCCAAGGTATTATTTAATTTTGACATAAAAGGGGTTCGTGGGACAAGAGGGTAGAACTGTTATTTATCACAGTTATTTAGCCTGTGTTCAATGGACATGAGACAACAGTAAAATTCCAAGAAAAAGTGAGTTTTGTATTGACGCTTTCATTTGTGCCACAAAGAAGGTGGCCGTTGTATTTCTTTTCTTGGGGTTAAATGAGTTAGCACTTTTTTGCCTCTCCATGTGAGAAGAAATACTGCATTATATCCTAAAATAAAAGCCATGGTAGCATGTGGATTCCGTTACTAACCTCCTCTCAGACAATCAGAATTCTCAGAATGAAGTCAATATTCTCTGGTATGGACCTCAATCCAAATACTGACTTGAGCCGCAGCTTCTTGACAAGCAGCACAGAAACAGTTGTCTTCAGCAGTGTAAAGGCACAGCAGAATACATTCAGTTCAATTCTTCAAACCAAGAAACAGCAATGAAACACACAATGTATAGTGTATAATTACTCATAAAACTAACATCACAAGTGGCTTCTTTGTGCTCTTTTTATTCCACACAATAAAGACACTTTCCTTTCTAGTTGCATAATTCCATGTGCTAATAAGAGAGGGGTCATTGTTGCGTGGAATAATGATACATCCTCAACTTGTATCTCCGGGCTTCAACTCAGGCTATAACTTGGATACAGGAAATTATCCCACGATAATAACCCCTCACTCGTTCCATAAGGTTTAAATAAAATACTTACACCTCTCTAAATAAACTGAAAATGATCAAGTAGGACTATCAGGAAAATAATCCAGCATAAAATGTTCAGTCATTGTCAGAATCCTCTGAAATGATGAGCTATAAAGGCGCATTTGTGAAGTTGCACGGTATATACTGCAGCTCGAGCCATTGAGTGCTACTCCATTCCAGAATCCTTTTTTTTGGAAATTATCAGGCTGGATTGTAGGAATTCCAAGTGAAAGGGAATTTGATTTCGTTGTTTTCCTGTGGCCCACGATATTCCTGTTGCTATGTCTGTCCCTAAAAGGTTGTGCGTCAGTTTCTGGAAAGACAGAGAGCTATCTGCAACAAAATCTAATTTCATGCATAAGCTGGAGTAAGGCTAGTGCTGGCATGCTAGGATAAGCTCAGTACATGGCTCTATTTTTTGTTTTTGTTTTTTGTATGCTGTTTGTGCTGATTTTGAATTCTTCGGGGCGTCTTTCATAGTGGAGAAGGGATGGTGTGAGAGCAGCTTGCATGGTTTCTTTTTTTAAAATTTTACTTTGGACCTCATTTACAGTTTGGCTTTATTTCTGGAAACTCAAATACTGTTTCTGCATACGGTAAGCATGCAGAAACAGGAAGGATCGTATTATCCCATTGGGGATTGCATATTATCACATGCTTATTTACCACATGTGGTAATATCGCATGTGATAATGGTTTTGTGTGGAGCTAATTTCCTCCACACAAACCAGGCAGTTTTGGAGAGCTTCAAAATCGAAACTTTGGTAGTGTGGTAAATGTGGCAGCAAATTATTATTATTATTATTATTATTATTATTATTATTATTATTATTATTATTATTATTATTATTATTATTAAATGCAGTACTGTCTCTTTTTTTTTTACCGCAACACCAAATTTTAAACCAAGGTCCTTATTGTTTTTGCAATGCCACCCACATTGGTTGGTGGTTGATTCACAGACCTTGAAGGGCGAAAGTAATCAGAGCAGAGTCAAATAGTCTATATGTTTAAAGGAAGTAGTCAGTCTGAAGACCTTTCTGTAACTTCCTGAAGGAATTTTCAAGATGCTAAAGAGATTTACAATGTTGAACTTTGTGATTGCAGAGTTACCTCAAAGAGGTTTGTATCTTTCAGCAAGAGTTATAGACATGTTTCGCTCGAGCGTAGGCTTCTAACCAAGTGGCAGGGGGGAGTCACGGGAGGAGCGAGGAAGTAAGGTATCCAGGTGCACAGCTCTGGGGTGCTGTGTGCATCCGTCTAAAGGATGTCAATGCTCTGCTTAAGAAGCACCTATTGATGCAAAATCAATGCTGGGGCAACATAGTCCATCCTTTTAAGGCCAAGGCAGACTTTCTTGGACATTTGACGTTGTCCAAGGTTTGTCATCAAATCCACTATCCATACCAAATCAATAGTCTGTGTAACAGGGAATCAATGAAGGAAGAGGGTCAGAGAAAGCATCCACTGTGGGCAGCAAATATGGAAGCAGACATTCCTAGTGACTTTGCTGACCTGGTGTTGGTTGAGTGGGTATGTTGTCCAAGCACAGGGTCCAATCAACTTGAAGCAATGATGGGGTGTGGACGGCATCCAAAAGTAAATCTTAGTGAGGTAGTCATGAATACGTTGACAGTATCAAGCAACCTCAGATATCCTTATCTGGAGTGGAACTTTGTGTTGCGTGCATACAAATTCAAGCCAAGGAGTGTTATATATATATGTTGAATAAGGTAGGTGAGTGCTTGGACCTTTGGGGCCCTCCACAAACAAGCTCCAAAGAAGGTGACGATTAACAGCAGACAGGTTTATTAGTTGGAGTCAAGACTGTATGCATGTCCGAACAGGTGGGAGTGCAATCTTTTTTCTGTACTTTGCAAAGTCAGCCCCAAAACAATATGTCAGCGGTAGGGCATTTCAATCGTTTTGAGCCCTGGGATAAAATGAATCACTGTTCAATACACAGTTATCTAGGTGTGACAGACTCAAAAAACTAAAACAAATCCAAAACACAGAAGCTAAACTTTTACTCAGACTCAACAAGAGGGAACATATAACACCTGCTCTCAGAGCATTGTACCATGTACCAGTCAAATCCACTTAAAGGCCCTTTGCATCACCCAAATAGACCTCCCAGGCCAAGGAGCATAATTCATACTAAGACAAATATCACATTGCCACCCAACTGGAGATCCAACATCCAGAAATAACGTGCTGATAATAACCAGGAGATTCTGCAGAGACAATTGGAGGCTCTGCATTTTCCTCTACGGTGGGCAAACTTATAAGCATGCTGCAAAGCGAAATGTGCACATTACAAGACCACTTGAAACTCAGAAAAAATATAAAGGGCCTTATTATAAGTTTGCCGGTCTGGAAACTACGGTACCGGTAAGCTTGCCGGTACCGTAGTTCCTGGACCGACAAACTTTGCGTTGTGCTCGCAGGTGCCTTTCTGCCGCCAGGTCTGACCTGGCGGGCAGAACGGCACCGGTGAGCACAGCTTGTCGGATGCACCGGCACCATTATCAATGGTGCCGGTGCATCCGACCTCCCCATTCCCATTGAGCCCCATTGCAATTTTCCCTTGTACCCTTTCTCTCAATAAACCAAACCCGCCCACTCTCTTCCAGATCTACAAGAGCACGTGGAGGCCATGCAAATGCCAACAGTTTGCAGTATAAATCCTAATATAACATAGCATAACATAACATGACGTAATATGTATCTCATCTGAGAGGGAAGGTTTATTTTGGGGGGCAGAACTCAACACTCTTTTTGGTGCATATGTCTTCAAGAGTTTTGCTAGCAGTTATGTTCCCGGTTATCCACGGATTTATGAACAAGGCAGAGGGGTTTGGATTCTACCCCCTTGCATAATTTGGGGAATTTGCAGATTGCAATCTTTTTGAGTCTCGCGTTTGGTGATGTTGGAAGAGAGAGACCTTTGAAGGGGCCAGCCATAGAGAAGTCTGGTGGGATCACCTGGTCTCAGTAGAGCGACTGCTGTCTGTGATGTATTGAGGTGGCACATATTTAGTAGCATTAAGATATGGATATTGGAGAGGGAGTCCAAGACTTGTCTATTGCAGGGCTTCTTATGAAAATCTGGGTATTGCTGGCTTACATGTGATAGCCATTATTGGGGCTGTTAGGAACACCCATATGGTGGCCATGTTTTTTTAGTCTGTCACACCTAGATAACTGTATTCAACAGATCAGCCGCACGAAGGACGGGGGTCTGTTCCAGTTCTCCCTCAGACCAGCGGATGGATTGATACACACAGTCCACCTCCCGACGTACTACTATCTAAGGCCCAGCACCTCGGATTCATCTTACACACAGGCCAGCGGCTGGTATGACCTTTGTTTAGGGGAATTGGTTTCCTGCTTCTATCTGATGACGTTTGAAATCAGATAACTTGCCAACGTGCTTTCAGACTACGATTACATAGGATCTTTCACGTATACTAACTGATGTGTCCAGATGAAGGCCGACCTAACTGCAGCTACACAAGGATAGCTCCAAGGCCGAAACACTGTTTTGTTGACCTGTTTCTCTTTTCTTTTCACCACCAAACTTTTTGTACACATATGTCCACTAGATAGTGCAATTACACTAGCCGTATCTCATGTTATCCCCAAGTAGGGAACGTAGAGAATGTAATTGCAAACAATTCTGAACCCGAATACTGTTGTTTGCGTACTGTTATTCATGTACTACAGCATGTATGTTCCATGTATTGTGTTGAATATCCTACGTTCACTATATTTTTGTGTAACGTAACACTTGCTGCTCATGCATTAAATAAGAATCTTCGCAGCAGCCATTCAAATCAAAATTGTGTTGATTGACTTTCCGGAGATAGTGTTTTTTCCTTTTTGGGGTTTGTATGACCTTGCTCAATTATGTTTGATACATGTAACTGGATACCGAAATCCAACATAAATTACCAGTTACTGGCAACCCCAAGCCACACAACAAAATGCTTGGTCTTCAATTCTTCACCAGGGCCATGCCCCACAATCCATACTCCCAGAATCCAAAGCTAAACTCTCTTATCATACTGAAACACCCTTTATCGCCACACCTACTTCTTCATCTTCTAATTCATTCTCCACTATTATGTCCAACATCTCTGAAAATAACTCTAAACCCCAGATTTCAAATTGCTCTTTTACATTTCATGGAAATGTTCAGTTTAATGCAAAATAATTTCATTCTACTGCATTTTTACTTGTAATGTAATTTGTTCATCATTTTCAAACACCCTTCTACTTAAATGAACTTTCCTTACATTGTTCAATTTCACATACTGTTAAAATTAATTAAACCATTCAAAACTTAATGCCACTAATGTTTTTTTTAACCTCAGCACTTGGAACATGCCTTTTGTTACAATGGGTTTTGTTTAGTATACAATGCTTTAGTATAAAGTGCTTTTCAATGACCATATTACATGCATTTCTCACGTTGGGGGCGAATGGTGCCGATCTCTGTAGAACCTTTACACCCTCCCTCCATGTGAATATGTACAGACTCTGCCTTCTCTGAGAACAGCAGAGCTCTTGGAAACCCAAGCTCCTGTTTGCACACACCATGCACTTTACACGTCCATATCAGCAGAGCCCGGGGCTGCTACCCAGGGACAGGGGAGAAGGACAGAGCGTGGACACAGAGAGACCAGGGAGGGGCAGGGGGGACGGGCGGTGGGAGAAACGGTCGGTTATTTCCTGTAAATAATTGCATATAAAATCATTTCGTAATCATTACTACAGTTGAACTTGGGCCCAAAATGGTGCCTTGTTGATCCGTAGTAATGAAGCAGTATGTACGTTCTAGTCTTTCAAGAACTACTACGTACTGCAACTTTTTAAAAGGCACATACAAATGCCGAAAAAAACACCACCATTAGTATCCCCAGGCTTTTAACCCCGGAATACTAATGGCAATAAGCCCCTCGCCGGCGGCCTGTTACTGCATAATGTAATGCCCCTGGGGCCTTGGTTAAGGCCCTCGCTACGCTCTGGCCTGTAACTATGGGCCCCCGGGGCATTACCTTATGCAGTAATGGCCCACCGGCTCGGGGCTTATTGCCATAATCAATGTCATCCTTTCCTTTTACAGGCAGCAGATTTGCTATGCTGCAGAGTTGCCTTTGGCCACCAGCATCCTGTTGGTTTCCTGGTCCTCCTATGGTGGCCGGCCTGAGGCTGCTTATTGTGGGACTGGAAAGAACAGTGCTGAAGACTTATGAGCAAACAGTGAGTCTTGAGGAGCAGGCACCATGCTGACTGACACTAGGCACTGGTCAGAGAAAGCACTGTACTTGATGGCACAATTGTGAGAGGCTTGAAATTGCAGGACTCAAAATCAGAAGGCACATTACTCTTGGACCAATGCAATGACTGAATGGTCTCGTACGGAGAGGGCACTGCATTGACTGCACTCAAATGATGAGCATCGTACTGAGGGGGCACTGTACTGACTCCAGCCAATTGATGAGCTTTGTATGGAGGGTGCACTGTACTGACTACAATCAATTGATGAGCGTTGTATGGAGGGGCACTGTACTGACTGTACTCAACTGATTAGCAATGTACTGCGGACACTGTACTGACTAAAGTCAGCTGAAGAGCATTGTACTGAGAGGGCACTATACTGACTGCAATCAACTGATGAGTGTTGTATAGAGGAGGCACTGTACTGACTGAACTCAACTGATGAGCATTTTACTGTGGGGGCACTGTACTGACTGCAGTCAGCTAAAGAGCATTGTACTGAGGAAGCACTGTACTGACAACACCTAACTGAGAAACATTTTACAGAGCCGAACTCTACTGACTGCACTCAATTGAAGAGCATTCTACTGAGGGGTTACTGTACTGAAAACACTCAACTTGGGAGCATTGTACTGAGGTTCAGTGGCCTGTCTGCACTTACCTTAAGAGCATTGTACTGAGGGATCACTGTCCTGTCTGCTCTTATCTGAAGAGCATTGTACTGAGGGGCACTGTACTGACTGATCTAAGCTGAGGAACATTGTACTGAGGGGCACTGTACTCACTACACTAAACTGAGGAACATTTTACTGAGGGAACACTGTTCTGTCAGCACTCAACCGAAGGGCATTGTACAGAGGTGAACTGTACTATGTACTTTCTGTACTTGCCTTAAGCGCATTGTACTGAAAGACACTGTACATTCTGCACTCAGTTGAAGAGCATTGAACTGAGGGGTAGCTTTACTGAAATCACTCAGCTGAGGAGCATTGTACTGAGGTTCACTGCACTGTCTGCACTTACCCTAAGAGCATTGCACTGAGGGTCACAGTACTGCCTGCACTAAGCTGAGGAACATTGTACAGAGGGGCACTGTACTGACTGCACTAAGCTGAGGAACATTGTACTGAGGGAGCACTGCCTTGTCTGTGCACTTATCTGAAGAGCATTGTACTGAGGGGCACTGTACTGACTGCACTAAGCTGAGGAACACTGTACTGAGGGGCACTGTCCTGTCTGCACATATCTGAAGAGCATTGTACTGAGGGGCACTGTGCTGACTGCACTAAGCCGAGGAGCATTGCACTGAGGGGCAATGTCCTGACTGCACTAAGCTCAGGAACATTGTACTGAGGGGACACTGTCCTGCCTGCACTTATCTGAAGAGCATTGTACTGAGGGGGCACTGACCTGCCACTTTATTGATGAAGGTTTCACTGAGGAGCACTCACTATGGCTCTACAGGTCTGATTTTGCAAGAGGTATGGAACCTGTCAGGAAGATCCTGACTGCAACCGCTTCTGCAGTCCAAGCTCTTAGGGCTTCCGATGAGTCATCACGTGATGCAGTGTTTGACATGGGAACCCCAGGTTCCCGTACTCAACGACACATCATGCAATCAATCCCCTCTGATTTCTATCATGTGGAGACATGAAAAAACATGTCAGCCGCCATAACAATGGATCTCTTTGGATTTAGCCTGTTACAACACATACTAAATAGTAGGCAAGCCTGTAGGAATCCCTGCCTGAGCCAGTGGCGGAGGCAGCTTCACTGGGCACCACGGGGCAATCGCCCCCCCTTTCCAACACCCTGGCTCCACCACTGCCTGCCTCTCCACAGACATCGTATCTCTTTGCCAGCAGAGACCCTTGGTAATTCCCTACACAGAGTTGGGAAAGACACGCAGATCAGATTACCTACTGCGGCTCCCACTGTATCAGAGAATCTGTTGCAAAATCTTGCAGATGCGGGAAACCCCTTTTCTGCAGGTTTTTCTATATCTGCGCCATTTTGAACCAGAACAAAACGAGGGTATAAGAGCGCACTGTGCTAACACTGTTACTTCAAACAAGGCAACCTTGCCTAGGTACGAGCTAGCTAATCATTCATATGTACGTAAGAGTTACAGTGAACAGAAAACAGTGGGTGACTCAGACCCCAGGGCCACCTAACAACATTACAAACAAACAAAGTGTGTTCTCTTTCTAATTGCACACTAATCCCACTAGTAATAGTGTTGGATATACAAAGGTTATGTCAACAATGCAAATGTGTGCTCAATACTTCAAAAATATCTCAAAGTGGACTCAAAATAGTCAAGCTTGTAAATAGTTCATATGAAAATGTTTTATTCTAGAGTTCATCTTATATGTAGCTAAAACAGCCAAAACAGCCAACACATGTTTCGACCTGCTAGGGCATCTTCTGGGCAGTCAAGAACCACTTCTTGAACAACAATCTGTTTAAAAGTGCATCACTGCTTTAAATGCGAACATGAACATATACTCTCCTTCATCTGTGTCAGCATTCGGTTTAAGTACTCATATTTTAACAAGTCCTCATCTGCATCAATATGCATGCCCATATCAACCATATATAACGAGTCTCGCAGAGGCATCTCTGGGGGGGAGGCTGGAGGGGGTATGTATTTTGGTTGTAGTCCTGGATAAAAGCTCTGGGGCTACAACCAAAAATACCAGCTAGCCCCGAGTCCCAACAGTCCTGACATTAGCGTAGCCCCAGATCATTCCCAGACCTAGCAACACAATGTGTGAGCCTGTGGCCTCAATAGGCAAAGCACCAATGTACACTGTACTTGCTAGGATTAGAAAGACTAAGGTATTACAGTAATCAAAATAATCTATTAAATCCATATTTATCTACAGGAAAATCTTTTGCCGTTGCCATTTTCTGTCTCACATTCTGACTGCATGTCCTTCCAACTTACACATTATTTTCCAAAATGTGTTGTTCATTAAATCACAAATATCATAGAACATAATACAAGTACTATATGATCTTTGCCAGGAAAAAGCTTTAGGGTGTGGGGGCAGGAGGCTGTGGGAGGAACAGTCCATGATAGTTTCAATCAATATTCCCATTCAGTGCCAATTTGGTCTTTTCATGGACCCATTTGGGATGCTGGATGTAAACATAGATTGCATGCAGAAGGACTTCCAAACCCACCACATTCAACGATTCAAAGGCTTTGCTTTCGAATGTCAGCCCCTCATTTTTTATTTTCATATAATTTGAATCTAGTGGTGCAGTGTAATCTGGAAGGATTTGTACAAAGGCTCCATTGTAAGCTTTTAAGCCTGCATTGTGGATCTCTTGGGAAGTGTACGGCACACAGCCAGATGTGTCACGGGTCAGTGAGTGAGGGTTTGAGACTACGCAGACCTGCAGCACAAGTTACAAGATGTTGCATTTATCCCTAAAATCCCTGAACATTAACCCTTCTTCAAAAGTCTAACAAAGGACAATGTTAGCCATTTTCCCCAGTTACATTTTCTATCCTGTCTGCATAACTAAACACACTGTATCTGCTGGTGAACAGTACTTAGCATTTAACATTTAAGTTTAGGTGTTCTATGACATGTCCTGCCTTTTTAAAACCATGCACTGGTTTAATATAACATTTTGGAGCAATTTTATTGTTTAACCAGTTATAGCACACAAGTCAAAGGAACTAGCACTGGTGGCTTATAGAATGGCGATGTGGAGAATTAGCCTTTGACCCTTGTTGATGATTCCCAAAATCACATTTCTGAAACGGCTTCTTCTGAATTTCATAACCCTTCAACATCCCTCTAAATACAGAACTTGGAAGTCTACTCATGGATGATGCGAACCTGGCAGGTTCTCAGTTCCATGCATGACACATTGAGCCAGTCCTGAATGTTCCCACTGTATGCTGGTACTTTGAGTTGCATATTTCTCATTGCACGTATGTGCCTGGAAGCCAGAACATACAATAGAAAAACCAAGGCATCCTCGAGGTTTCATGCAAGGAACTGGGAAATTTAGCAGCTATGGAGATTTGTGCTTTAGAACCTATACTGTGCTAGGTTCTTAAGACCGTCTCAAGGCTTGGAACTGAATCTGCAGCCCAATAAATCTGGCCTACCTGAGCAATATCACCAGAGTTGGGAGAAACCTAGAGGCAGAAGGTGGGTCAGATTGGGACTGAAGAGCCCCCCCTCCAATCCCATGGCTACGTCCTGATTCCAGTGATGTGACCTCAGAGCTAGTAGACTTAAGGTTCCCAGATGACTCTGTGTGCTCAGGGACGCCAGGCCCAGTACCAGGCTTTCATTATTCCATACATTTTCTTCTAGGACTTTTAGTCTTCCTTAATTTCTGCTAAATACATTTGCCAAACGTAAAACTATAGTAACATCAAAGCTCAGGCCTGGAATATTGTTCCCTGTGACATGGAGCCATCTGCCAATCTTAAAGAGACTTAGGGCCTCATTTGAAATGGGGAGGAGCATTAAATAGAAGTGTGAAAGCGAGGGGTTATGCTTTTATGCCTCCATTTCCTCTGAGCAGTGATGAGGCATAGGAGGGGCGGAAAGCAGTAATAAGATCTCTGTCATGCTTACCTCCTCTGTATCGTCAGTGTGTCCCATTGTATGCCTACATGAGACTTTCATGCTGGTGTACAACTGATAGATTCTTATGGAACCCACCTCATTTTGGCTCAAAATCAGGCAGAATCTATAGTAATCCATTAGTAAACACCACCTGCAAGGCATGTTTTGCAGGCAGTATTTACTTTTTCACGAGTGAGAGAGAGGAAATGGGAAAGCAAGAGTGAGTTTGCCTACCTTTTACATTTTCCATCTGCCGTGTGAAATTTTAAAATTGCACCCCGAGGACCCAACATTGGTGTCCCCTGTATGCAATGTCCATTATGTAGAAACAGAGGCTGTTAGAATCCAAAGTTATACCCTTTTGCTATGGTCAGTACCCCATCCCTAGCTTGTACATGCAGGTGGGAGAAAGTGATACCAACTGTGGAAAAACAATGGGCTCAGGCAATAACTGTGTCATAGGATATCCAGAAGTTAATTTGCTGTTAACTGCATGAATCCAGAGAAACTGACAAGAAGATTGCCTAATGTGGCTAAACAAACTATTATGGTAAGTACAGTGGCATGATAACATGCCCCACAGGACCTCATGTGCCAGGGAGGCAGGGTCCATGATGTGAAAGGAGGAAAAATTGGCCAGTGAAACAAAAAAACATGGAGAGATTTAATCTGCAGCATGCTACTACTGAGGCATCCCACACATGAGCCAGAATCCCCACAAGCATAAGTCCAAACATTGCAGAATCGGAGTATGGTAAATGCATCATCACAAGACAGAGGGAATCGTGGAAGCCTGCAGGCCCGATGGAGCGGAGGCAGCTAGTCGCAGTGGAGAAACAGAGCTGGAACTGAGGTAATTCTTCCACCTGATGACAAGATGGCTGTCAGGATATTTAAATTCTCAGAGTAGTGTATGGGGCCCCCTTTCACGCACATCAACATTTTGACAGATGGGAACACCCTGTGCTTTCGGCCTTAGTCGTGCCTTCCTTTTGATAGGGTTTTGTTATAAAGTGAATATAAATTTTATATTAAAATGGTATAAAAATGATATCGATTTGATATAAAATGTATATTTTATATAAAGTGGGCATACAATGGTTATCAAAATGTTTTGATAGGATGTTGAGATGATTTGATATAAAGTGAATATACATTTTATATAAAAATGTGCATAAACTTTGGAGCAGAGGGTGGTGCTGCTGCCTGGTGGACTATGGAGGGCGAAGTGAGCTCTGAAAACAGGGACTGTGAACTTAGGGTTTTGCCGACTGACACAGTGATGATGCTGGAGCAGGGCCTTTGATGTTATATGAAACGTATATTCATTTTAGATATAGTATAGATGATGTCATGATTTTATAATTTTAATGACACAGGATAGAGGGTTAGCTTCAATGGCTAGTAACATTAAACTTGGATATAACTATCATATTGAGTGCAAATAGAGGCTGGCAGGGGCATTCCTATGTGAATTTGGTTTATAGGCAAAGTGGGGATTTATAGTGCTAATATGAAAGACTTAAAACTATTGGCTTGGGACAATGCGTGTTGCTTTTAAATAATGAAAGTAATTAGCTTCATGGGAAAAGTGTGTTTCGCAGCGCCTATACAAAAGTCCAAACTATGGCCTTTAACAATGTGTGTTTCTTTGAAATAATGAAAGAAATTCGTTTTATAAGCAAATTGTGTTTCCCAGAACCCATCCAAACTATGGCCTTTGACAACGCTTGTTTATTTTAGCACTTTGAAAATAATTCGATTTATAAGCAATGTGTGTTTCACAGAGTCTATCCAAAAGTCCAAACTATTGCCTTTGCAATGCATGTTTCTTTTAAATAATGAAAACAGTTAACTTTTATCAACAATGTGTGTGTCAAAGAGTATATACAAAAGTCAAACTATTTACTTTGACAATGCATGTTTCATTTAAATAATGAAAGCAGTCCGTTTTATAAGTAAAGTATTTTCACCAGAGTTACAAAAAAGTCCAAATATTGCCATGGAAAGATATAAATGACAGAGCGCAAAGTGTCTTCACTAGAGTTACACAAAAGTCTGCAAATCTGGACAAGATGTGTTTGCCTTTTTTTAGAAGAAGAGTGAAACTTTTACATAAAACTATGGGATGTGTCAATGCTTGTTTCTTAATCATTTGCAAAGGTATTTTAACACAGGGATGCTGAACCATGTTGATACAGCGTCAACACTTACCATTGAACTCTGACTTTATATACCTAAACAAAAACACTGACAATTAGTTTTATCAATGTGTGGTTTCTTTCTAAAATTAACACACTGCATGGTCCTCATAGAATAAATGCTGTTTAAAAGGACTGCAGGTGACATGCTGTGTGTTTCACAGAGAAATGACGGCACTGATCAGCTATGAAACAGGGGGCTGCGGTTGGGGATGGGTTTTTATCTGCCAAATTCAAGACAGAAAACACAGATGACGGGCCTGATAAGGCCTGGTGAGCTCGACCGAATATAGGGGAGGAGGTTTGTAATACACAATATTGTTATCTGTGACTGGCCCGAGGGGTCTAGATAATTTTAGTTTTGTTACAAACCCACATTTTTTGCAAACTAAGCACAAAATTCATGAGTTCAGGAAATCTGGATTTGTTGATAAGAAAACTGTTAAGGCAGGGTTTGTATTTTCACCTTTTAAAAGGGGCTTCTGACTGCTGCACAAGTCTATCCCTTTGCATGGACTTGGAAATTCTGTCACAGCTCCGGCCTGGTGTTTCTACTGCTGCACGAATAACTGACTGAACATCTGATTGTAACGCTGCGAGGAAACCTTGTTATCTGGATTTAATTGGATTTGATCGTGGCTCTGGGAACTCCGGCATGGCTTTTTGATTGAAAACAGCCCTTGTCTTTTATTGATATCAACATTCAGAAAAAAAGTTGAGTTGCATTTACTGTCAAATTAAACAACTGTGTGTATTTTAATTACATGTTTAAAAAAAATATACAATTGTTTGTGGGCTTTCACTATTGAAGGACTGACAAAACGTTTGTTTAAAAGGTGTTTGTAGACTTGTGTGATACTGTATTTCACTGATATTGCACACTTTTTTTGAGGCAGGGTAGTTAAATATATTATAGTGTTTAAAAGGCACTCAAAGGCGCTAGCATGTGTTCTGTGAATTTAAATGTTTAATAGGACAATGTGTAGAGGTGTTTGTAAGTGTTTATTAACTGTAACACCATCAATCAGCACTTAAATATTAAAGCTGGGGAATTATGAGGTCAGAAATATAGAGGGGGTAACATTCCTACCTTATACCCCTGTACAATTATTTAAGCCTATACTGCTCTAAGTATACCAAATGGCTGGATGGGTTTACCTAATGCATCAAATGTAGGCCTTTCAGGTTTATAACCTTACAATCTGCAGAGATGACATTTTAGAATAAAATCTAATCTCCGGCGACCAGCACGGCTCACATGACTTCAAACACTGTGCAAGTTTGAAAATGTATTTTATAGTTCACACACTAATACATCATAATATTTATTGATGGATTTTGATGGTATAGCGCTAAATGACCTGCAATACTGAGCCATTTTTCCAAACTTTGCAGGTTTACTGTTTGTTCTTGTTGCAAAGGGCCAGTCTATAGTGAGGCAACAAAGTCAGCAATGTAATATAGCAAAGATTAACCTTAAGGAATGAAAACTGAAGATAAACTTGGTAAAATATTTCAAGCATGTGAAATATTCCAATTGTATTCAAATGCGCGCAATATAAAGTTAGTATTTGAGTAGTTGAGTTTTTTTGTCAAAGATCGCACTTGTTGTGGAAATTATATTGCCGAGATTTATTCATGCAAGGCGCTCGAGTGGAGGACATTTTTCAAGGGAGCAAGTGTCAGGTTGTTACATGTATATGGATATTTGGATTTTTTGAAACAGGTGTTTGGTAATGTGTAAAAACTTGTTTCTTTTAAAGGAGAGTTCCGGGACTTTTTTTTTATTGTCCCTACGGGTCGGCCATGTGTTTGTAAGCATAAATCGGTAGATCGTAGGAAACTTTCCTATGGACCTTACCCGACTTTTCGCCCCTTATCGCACTCGAAATCAGCCTCCATTTTGTGATAATCCTATCATTCCGCCGCATCGACCTGGCTCACCTGCCTTTGCGGCACTAAATCAAATCCCCCGCCCCTGAAACAGACTTTATCAAAACATTCATATTCCCCGCCTCTATCCGTGACGTGACTGTGCTGCGTAGGCAAACGCGCCCAGGCGTCTTCTACGCGACTCCACACAGACCCCGGAAATCAACACAGATCAGCTCACAATACAGCGCACCACAATTCGGAATATGAAACTGTACTTTGAAATCAAACCGCAAGATTGTAAATGTGGTAAAGTACATTTATTTGACATCAAATGTTTAGAGAATATTCAGCGATTTGCATTTTTATTTGCTCATGTTCCAAAAAGTTCGTATTGAGGAACGCGATGGTCCTTTGCTGTACACAGGGTCTTAGAGCATCTCACAATACAGCACCACAATTCGGAATGTGAAACCGTGGTTTAAAAGCAAACGGCAAGATTGTACATTTGGCAAAGTACGTTTATTGGACATCAAATGTTTAGAGAATATTCAGCGATTTGCATTTTTCTTTGCTCTCGATCCAAATTAGTTCGTCTTGAGGGAAGCGATGTTCGTGTGCAGTACACAGGGTGTTGGTTTACGATAAAAATAAGCTCTTCTGTCGCACTGATAATCGCATGGCTGTTCCAACAACGAGGCGCTAGGCCACCACAATGGTAGGTATGTTGCATCTAACCGTTAGTACCGCGTAAGGGCATACTTGTACTTGGCGATCGTCCCATAAAATGGTCAGGGTGGTAACGTTGTTCACGCGGAGAAGCAACTGGCGGCTGTAGAAGCCGTCCGCCGGTGTCTGGTACTCGTGACACAGACAGTAGTGAATGATGTACCTAAAAACATAAAAAATGAAATTAGTCTCACCATCAGATCCTTATTAAAATTATTCATTTCATAGCGAGGACAGCGCTACTGGGTGTACACAAGTGTTTAAAGGCGTGGCGAGGCATGGAGGGGGGGGGGAGTGCAGGTGGAGAGTGGAAGGGCCCAGGACTGAGGTCGCAGACAGTGGACCAGTTGTAGCAGGGGAGAGGGAGAGAGAAAGCAGAAGCAAAGAGGAAGGTTTTGAGGTGCTTCAGTAAAAGCAGATGTTTCTCCTCAAGATAGTGCGCGGTAGAAAACAATATGCCACATAGAACGAACAAGTACAACTGAACCCGTCTTTAAAGCCACTGTATAGTAATGAAATTGCGGTATAAACTCATCAAAAGTTACTTACATTATATTTGCATTTTCCATTGTGTCTCTGTGTAGGGCAGACCCGAAACACCACTCCTTCTTTGCCGACGTTACTTCTTCTAATGAACGTGGCTCATCGTTTCGTTTCTGAAATTTTATTCATTATCTTTTCTTAGTCTTTCAGGATGGTCCCGGCCTGTCAAGGTCAAATCACAATAGAACCTTATATTGGGTCGTGGGCCGTTCCGCCACCCGAGCAAAACATCAAAGCAGCTGACCTTCACTTTGAGCGAGCACACATTTCTAGTTAGCTGCAGTTAGTTTTAGGGACATCTTGTCTGCGTGCCTTTTTTTTTATTGTCCCTATGGGTCGGCCATGTTTTTGCAATACGGAAACATTCTATAATTTTTGTAAAAATGATTTATATTACTGTTTGGTTTAATTGCAATGGGCCTGCAACATGAGGAGACTCGAGAGAACAGACAATCAAATTACAATCATTTAAACCGTGATGTGTATTTCTCAATGAGCTCTGCTTTAGGTGGACATGGAACAGAGGCAATGTTGGGTGGCAATGCAGTTGTCCCCTGCATAGGTTCGTTCACCACTCCATGTATGTGCCTATCGAGGACATCTACGATAAGTCTCTCAATAAACTCATATTGCATATCCTCAAACACTGGTTTGATCACCCATTGTTTACTTCTTTTAGTGAAGGCCTTATTGTAGCGAAGCGTCCCTAAAGTTCCGGTCGTCCTACTTTGTTGACGGCCAACATTATGGTTATGTGCCAAGACCGCTAAAAGAGTCCGATTTATCATGCCTTCCATGCCAAAATGCAATCTTTTGGGCCTGTACTTGAGGCACATATTGTGGAACACCTCCAAATCTCCTGTGTGGCAGAATTCCGTGAGTCCCCTCAAAGCTTTTGTTATAGTTTTATCAAATACAATCTTTTCAATGGCTTTGTGAGTGGGTGATGAAGGAATCAACCACTTCTTCTTCCGTGCCTCCTCTGTGGACAAATGGCCATGTTCACATTTGTGGAAATGCTCATTTGTCGACCATCGATGTACGTTGCTACAGTGCAACATTACTGACCGCCATTTTTCCAGTAGAATTTCCAACGACCCTTCACATGTTTTTGAGCTCCACCAAAGATGGTTGCTGATTGACTTGGACCACTGTGAAATACCTTGCAATTCTTTTTTTTTACCTGCAGCAGACAATTTTTTATTGATTGATTTTGCAAGATGCCAAACGTCAAATTGGTGATTTATATTTTTGTACTGTTCTCTCATTGTCTTGGCAATTGAAACGTGTCTGTCCGTGGCTATCAGGTCGATCACCATTCCCCGCGATTGTAGTTCTTGCAATGATGCTACAAAGCCAACTTTCTCCATGGCCACTGAGGATGTACTTTGTGACACCTGCACGACCACCGAACTCACAATTTTCTTACTTTCCATGTCCTGAAAGTGGTAGGTGCAGTACTTGGCTGAAAATCCTGGGCTGTCGCACTGTCCATCACCGGCTAGCCTGAAGCGTTTGCCCGCGAATGTACTTTCCATTGACATTTTTTCCATTCTCCAAGCTTCGCTGATGGCTGGAAATAGATAATCGGTTTGGTATTTGTAGAACTGACTTTTCGCAATGAAATGGATTCCCACAAACTGAAAGAAATACTGTAACTTTTTAAAACTTGAACCACTAAAAAGTGCGGCCGCTGCACAAAGTAGATTGCCTGCTGGCAGTTGCCCCAGCATGGGTTGTGCAGACCATGCGAACGGATGATATTGTGTACAGGTGGCATGTATTTTAAGGTTAGTGCCTCGAATTGCACGAGTCACATTAATCAATGGCTCCCCACATACTTCCCCACCAACCGAATGCCCACATTTCATCATCATAATAATATCCATCAAACAGCTATCGAATACAATGAATTTGGCCTCTTTCCTTATACTTTCACTCTGCATCCCAGCTGGTTCGGCCTGTAACGTTGAGGACATGTCACTCGCATGAAAGGTACAATCTCTGATATCGTCTTCCGCTATGCTGAGTGATATTGATGGTGTTTCATTGTCGTCCACGTCATTCTCTTCCATTGCAACATCTGTTCCTTGTCCGGAGATGGGAGAAAAAAACAATGTCTTCAACTTTCGCGCGCTCTTATTTTTTGCGGGTGTGGATTCTGTGAATTGATCTCCGACTGCATCCAAACTACCAGGAGGACATTCACTATCAATGGCTGGTGGTGGTATAGCTCCGTTGTCAATCACTTCATATTCTTCCCATTGGCACGATGCATCTCCAGTCTCAAGTCCCTGCCAAAAGGTTTGACAAGCAACATCTCTCGTTCGCTTCACTGTCTGTGTAGATTTAGTTCTTACACCCACTCGCAACTAGAGGACAGATTAGAAAAGGGATGTTCAGTTTAAACACAACTTACAGTATTGAACTATTGACAGTGAAAGACAACATAATATAGTGAACAGGACACTAACCTTCTTTTGCTTTCTTTTCTTTGAAACTTTCTTGCCTCGAACTTCAACATCTGGACGCTGTTGCTCCGACTCGTGTGTGCATGTCTCCACTTCCTCTCGCGCTGCAACGACTATATTTTCATGATAAGCACATCCATCACTCACTGAGGCTCCATCGACTCCCTGAAACATAGAACTTTCATTAGTATGTATAATAATATTGAAAACACAAAATGTACTTGGGGACCAATACCCATACGTACATCTCAATAGCAAAACACGAATGAACGCATTGTGTAGAACATTCAAACGACAATAGTTCACGCATTGTTGATCTAGTTAGATTGAACTGTCAAGATCCATACCTCGGGCTCCGCATAGACTTCCATTGATGATATTATTGAAGATGACGCTTCAGCAACTCCCTGAAACACAGTAATTGCATTAGTATGCTTTTCTATTTTGTTAAAAAGAACATAAACTTTGAGCAGGCGTCAACGGCTCATCTAAATAGACCTGCACAAATGATCAGTTGTCTAAAATAAATAATGGATATGTAAATATGATTCGATTTGCTCGATCGTTGGAAGTGTCACCACCCAGAGATCTGCATCAACTACTAGGGGTGATGTTCTTGTAGAAGAAGCTCCGTCATCTCCCTGAAACATAGTACTTGCGTTAATAAAGAAGGAAGTATAGCGGATGTAATCACGTCATATGATTTCGCTTGATCGAACTGTCAGTATCCATACCTCGAAATGCATAAGAACATCAAGGGACGATGTAACTGCGGTGCACACTTCTGCAAGCTGTTGCGCCGACCCGTAACTGCATGCTCCCCCTTCTACTTGGACTAATGCTCCATCGACTCCCTGAAACATAGGACTTTCATTAGTAATGAACACAATATTGAAAAAAGAAGACAAATAGGAGGGCGACGACAGAAGGACATATCAATGGCTAAAAACGAAAGAAACGTACCTCGAGCATCTGAGTGACATCTACGGTTGTCGTCAATGCGTTGGACTCCTCAGCATCTCCCTGAAAGACAGTACTTGCATTATTTTGGATAACAATAATTATAACTGAAAACAAAGACTAGAGGACGAGTACAAGGGTGTACCATTAGGTAAAATAATTACACGATCAATTAAAACTATTGATTTACATGCCTAAAACAAGTCAGTGTCAGAATAGCTAAGTAAGATTACCCGATAGGCGCTTGAAGTGGCTGATGACTGCAATAACGACACGGATGGAGAATCTTCCGCCTTCATATTGAGTGGATACATAAATGGGGAAATTATTGTTAGCTACTGCTACACACTACCGCAAGGCCGAGAACTAGATCCGTAAACTTGACTCACCAGTGGAGGCATGTGGACGAATAGAGTGGGAATAGCGGTTGAGAGCAATTTTCGCCTCGCTCGCGGTGTTTTCTTCTTTATTAGCAATGATGTGGAGTACATGTCTGGGCTAAAGTGCCTGCTGCAGATGCGGTATCGATCACCCCTCTTGTCCGCAAAGACTTCTAGGACTCTACTTTCTAGCTCAGAGGCTGGATATCCGCAATATCGGACCCATCCTCTTATCTGATCTATTGTCTTAGGGAAAACATGCATTATAGTACCTTCAGATTTGTTATGGGTCTTCGAAGGGCAACCGCCAATGGAACAGGCAGGCATTATGGAAAGTTCTGAAAAGTAAAGATCAACAATTCTCTATGAATACCAATGTGTTAAAACAGTAAATGACACATAAAAGGTTCAATGCAAGGTCCGTTTTGGTTCTTGGAACTATACACGTTATTCACATGCGGATAAGTATTTCAATAACTTTCAAAAAATAGAAAAAGTAATTTGACTAAACTCAGAACATGTGACTAGTTCCTTGCATGTACTGTCGTGAACGAAAAGAAAACATGGATGCAATTTGATGACTACTAGCAAATAGATATAAATTAAAAAATTGGACGCAAAATGATTATGGTACATGGACTTACCTTGACGAACAAACAGTTAGATGCAGGGATCAGAGTAGTTTCTTGTCGTAGAACAGGGAGCAGTTCACAGGTTGCAAACTGACGAGTTTGCTCAAAGTGGTCACGGAAGTTCACAGAGACGAAGAGCAGATAACCAGCACCTTCACGGGTTGACTAGCAAAGCGCAAAGAAGTTCTCATTAGAAATATGAGGTGGGTTATAAAGAATTCGAACCAGGGGTGTGTTTGTGAATGAATGACGTGTATATGTCGTGGCATTATGTGGATTGCAGGGGGCCGTCCAGCGTGAGGGGGATGCTTGGCAGGAGACACGGGGTCTGGAGGTAGACATGGGAACAACAAACCCATGCTCTATAGACCACTTTGAAGTGTACATGGTCTTTGGCACCTCTTGGCCTTTATCGCTCCCTGACAGCTCCACTTGCCAGCAGCTCAAGTACCCCGGTGCGAACTGCCTTTGATAGGGCGGGGGGTGGATCGGGGCGGTGGTCGTGCAGACAAGACACAGGAAGACTCGTGAATGGAGACACACTTATGTGGATTGCAGGGGGCCGTCCAGCGTGAGGGGGATGCTTGGCAGGAGACACGGGGTCTGGAGGTAGACATGGGAACAACAAACCCATGCTCTATAGACCACTTTGAAGTGTACATGGTCTTTGGCACCTCTTGGCCTTTATCGCTCCCTGACAGCTCCACTTGCCAGCAGCTCAAGTACCCCGGTGCGAACTGCCTTTGATAGGGCGGGGGGTGGATCGGGGCGGTGGTCGTGCAGACAAGACACAGGAAGACTCGTGAATGGAGACACACTTATGTGGATTGCAGGGGGCCGTCCAGCGTGAGGGGGATGCTTGGCAGGAGACACGGGGTCTGGAGGTAGACATGGGAACAACAAACCCATGCTCTATAGACCACTTTGAAGTGTACATGGTCTTTGGCACCTCTTGGCCTTTATCGCTCCCTGACAGCTCCACTTGCCAGCAGCTCAAGTACCCCGGTGCGAACTGCCTTTGATAGGGCGGGGGGTGGATCGGGGCGGTGGTCGTGCAGACAAGACCCGTTTGCCGCAGGGCCTCACCAAGGAGAGGCCATCTAACTGAATGTAAGAGGATGGCTGCAGGATCTACTACATGGAAGGCAGGGGGGTGAGTTTATAAATACCTCACCCTCCCAGGAGAATATACACTAGATTCATTTAAAAAATCAAAACAACCATTGTTAAAATATATGTTGGGCTTTATTTTAGATTTTAATTAAACATAAATAATAAACATTACACATTGTAAAGTTGAGGTTGCAGCACATCGAGGGAAAATCCGCGGTATTGTCCACTGTCACTGGGGAAATGTTGTCTAATGGCAAGTACCGCACAGGCAGGTATTACTCTCCGAACGCGGTGTCCGAGCCTCCCGTGAAGCCACCAAGTGAAGCAACGATAGGCCACCAGCCTGTACCACCTGTGAAAAAAAAAGATGCAAACTGTATTAAACTGACCAAACTTTCTTATCAATGTCGATTCAGGTAACACATGTCATTTTTCTTAGAAAAAAATTATATCTAGAAAATGCACTATATGGAACCAATTTACATGCGTTCCAATGATATGTAAATGTAATTTTATATGTGGGAGACGACCATGAAATAGTGGTGGCATCACTGACATCACAAACAGAGTATACTTACTCGTTACTCGGATTACGCGGACGAACAGTGCCACGAAGTTCGTGCATAAGCACCATCATCATCCTCAACACTGTCCGTGAGAGGCAGGCTTCCCTGAACTCTGGCAGCTCGGTGATGCATTGCGGACTTTGCTCGCCTTCCTGCTGACTTTGCTCGCTTTCCGAAATGTAGGCCAAGCACCCGGAATTTTCACGGCAGCAGCAGTTCTCCTCCTCAGTTGGCATTAGCTCGCACCGATTGCACGTGCACCAGGTGGAGACGCCGTCCATGCGACATGGTCCAGGCTCTTCATCCGTTGACTGGTCCTCCCAACTGCCGTCCGAATCCCCATCGTTTTCGCGTGCTTGCCTTTCCAGTAGTTCTTCCTCGGTGTACTCGGGCTCGTACATATACGGCATTATTGTGGCCATTGTGCGGTAAAGATAGTAAAATAATTTATAGCGGTGGTACTGGTATCTGTTCACACGGGCTACAAGCGGCGAAGGTAGCTGACCAGAGCACTGAAACGAGTCACAGAATACTCAAAGTAACACAGAGAGAGGAATGGAATCGAAAATCTGCTGCTGTATGTTGTGAAACGGTCTGTTTATACTTATTGGGGAAAGAGGCGTCCTGCCATTTCCATGGCAACACGTCAATAGCTGAGGCGCAGCGATTGTTGACACGAGACGTGCTTGAAATGGGCAGTACGCGTCTGCTGATGTCAGGCTCAGGGGCGGGGGATTTGATTTAGTGCCGCAAAGGCAGGTGAGCCAGGTCGATGCGGCGGAATGATAGGATTATCACAAAATGGAGGCTGATTTCGAGTGCGATAAGGGGCGAAAAGTCGGGTAAGGTCCATAGGAAAGTTTCCTACGATCTACCGATTTATGCTTACAAACACATGGCCGACCCGTAGGGACAATAAAAAAAAAGTCCCGGAACTCTCCTTTAAGTTTTTAGGACTGTGTCACTTCATGTCTAGATTATGTTTTATTATTCTATAGTTACAAGTAGGCATTACATTTTATTTTACTTTGCATGCAAAGTGGCACAAAGTGTAGCAACATTTGTTTATTCTGTCTGTGTAATGGAAACGCAGATTGTTGGGGGCAAGTGCAGCAGTTTTATATTGGCCTTGATATGTTATGCAAGACGTGTTATGTATTGATGGGAATTGTTATTGTGATATTGATGACCTTATCTGATTTTATAATCTTTTTTGTATTTCTTTAGAGACAGCAAAATTTAACAGCACGATGATGCATCAGGCAGACCCTGAAGAAATGGCCTGTGCCAGCCAACAAACGTCACCCATTGGATTTATGGAAATGTGTGCATCTGATTGAACAACTGCTGGATGTTTTTAGGGGCTGAGGACAGGTTTGCATGTTCTTGCCGGATCAGCAATGGGCATGCTGGATTGCAGCCCCAGCAAGGGCTGATGGAATAATTGAGGGCCCAAACGAGTGACAAAGGAGTGTCTAAGACCCGATTGGGGTATTATGGTTTCTGTGCTTTCCCCACATTGGACTGTGACAACCAGTATATTGGGAATGAGGCAACAAATGGATGGGGTTCAAGCAAATGCAGCTACTCCCCCTGTGTTGTACCAGTTCAAAGAGCTGTGCAACACATTTATCACGTCGTCAGCCCTGGAGCGCTATAGCGGGTGGGCTGGTTTCAAACCCTGGTCATGGAGTTGCTCCCTCACCGCCGGGGTGCTCAGGGGCTCTGACGGATATCACAGGGCATTTAAACACCCAAACTTCTTGTTCCAGTGACGAAGTGGGGGCCTTTGAATTACAAGTGTCTTTAGGTACATCTTTTACTGGTTTAGGGGTGAAATGTTGTTTTAAAAGTGTACAGCCGCAGGCCAGACAGTCTCTAAAGTGGGGGCTGGGGTGTGATGATGTAAATTCTGGATGCTTCAAGCAGCAAAAGTCATGGCACAATGTTCAGAATCATTTTCATATTGTGAGACAGCCACACAGTTGTGGGTCCCGACTGCAGCTCAGGAAAAATGGGCCCAAGGACAAGACACAGGGTGTTACACCTGAGAAGGAGGGGGAGATAACTACAAACAGGTATGTACAGCTGGGGGCTGTCATGAGCGATGTGTTGTAATTTAGCAACGATGCAGGCGGTACACCAATAACTCATTTTGAGAATGTAACTGTTGGTAGTTTTGAAGGTGAGAATAATACCGCCAGCTCTGCCATTGTCAACAATTTCGGCTAATGCAGCAGTTAAACCTGTCAACAACTCATCTGTTCATTCTGCATCTATGTACCAGGGTGAGTCTGCACCGCCTCTGCAGGAAGACAGTCAGGTGGTGGTGAATGAGGGGGGCGTGGGGTATGTACAACCGGTTGTTACTCATGTTACCCATCTTGACACAATGAACGAGTTAGATGCGTTGTTGACTGCTCTGCAGGGAAGTGGGGTACAATTTCCTACTAGGCAGCCACCACTGGAGTTTTCACACAGTACGCCTACTAGCTGTTATATATCCCTTGAGGCACTTCTTAAAGATGTTGACATTGTTAATATTGTCAGTGAAACAGGTGCATGTATCTATACTGTTGACACTCAAGATGCTGGTGTCATTAATATTGTTTCTGTTGATCCTCACAACAGAGGCGTGAATAACAATGGGGAGGGGTACAATGCTGGTGCCATTAATATTACTTCTATTGCTACTCACGAGGGGGTGTAAATAATGATAGGGAGGGGTACAATGCTGGTGTTGTTAACATTGCAAATGACTGTGTTGTAAGTATAGGTATTCCAACTATTGTGCTTCATGCCCTCCTGAGCTTGTATCAACATCACACACTAACAGAGATACAACAATTCTGTCTTAAGCGGAGCATTGGTTAACCCTCTTTTGAAAAAGCCCCAACTAGACTCCTCAGTTGCCGGCAGTTACCGGACATTATCCTTATTGCCTGCTGTTATGAAAGTTATGGAGATTATAATCACGGCATCAGCTTCTAGAGGTCAATGACTGTTTTCATCCCTATCAATCCAGTTTTCGTCCCATGATGGGGACTGAATCTGTTAGGATTTCTCTTTTGGATGATCTGGCCATGGCACAGGACCACGGAGAGGTCGGGGCATTAATTCTCCTTGACCTCTCTGCGGCCTTCGATATGGTGGAACATGATGTCCTTATTAGCCGCCTTGAACAGTCTGGAGTCATAGGGGTTACATTGACATGGTTTGCTTCTTTTCTGGCCAAACGCACCCAAGTATTTTCTTTTCAAGGGTCGTGTCTCCAGTTTTTCCCCTGCCCTGTGGCATGCCTCAGGGTCTGCATTGTCGATGATCCTGTTTAATCTATATGTATGCCTGCTAGCAGATCTTATTGCTAAGTTTGGGGTGCACCTCTATACATACGCGAATGACAATCAGTTGGTGCTCCGCCTAGACTCACCTGTAACATAGCCCCCTTGTAAACAAAAAAACTGTCAGCTATTAACAGTTTTATGGCACTCAATTGGCTAAAAGGTAACAGGGGAAAAAAAGAACTACAGACGTGAAAGGGGCGTTTTTTACACTACTGAAGCATTTGTGAGATAATACTACTGTCTTATCAGTAGAAACTTGTGAGTTAGCCACAGGGGTGCAGTGCGATTAAACACAGCACACCAGTCGCAGGGGAGCCTTGTGATGCACCTTGTGAAACATTAACGGCGGCGCAGCCTGACACCACGCTAGACACGTCCCCACAGGTTGAACACAGTGCACTAGCCCCCCGAGCCCCACAGAGATTGGGAAAATCAGACCACAACCAATATCCCACAGAGACCTGTTGTTTCTAGTAGAGCCACCCCGCTGTCAATACCCTCCCCGGGCCTGGCACTATTATCAAACATACCAAGGGAGCTCAAAGACTTATGATTAGTAACTAACAGCCCCCCTGAAACCAGTATTATTAGAAAGCGGAAAGCTACTCAAACATGAGCACACATCCCCCTGTGTCCCAGGGGTGCTGGTGAAATAAAAAACACAGGTATTGTTACAGATGGGGTGATTGTTCAGAGCGGGTGTGGGTATCCGTTTCAGAAGAGCCCTAAAGACACCGCGCAAAAGTTAAAATGGGGCAGAGCACGAGCTCAGAGGCATCGGTTATTTAAAATCTTAAATAAGGCATGATTGGTTATATCCAGGCACGATTGGCATAGCCCATCACATGCACCAACCCCTCAGCAACCGGATGCTCCAATATATTTGGAAAGGGTTCAGACTCATGAAAGGAGCTATAAAACATTCTCAGCCATGGAACAATATGAGTAATTCAGATTCATGAACTTGGATCAAATGCGCTCTCTGGGGCTTGGACTAACGGTCATAACGGATGCTTTGGAAACACTGGTCCATCAGATATTGGAAACTGTCGGCCCCAATGATTTTGTTCAGATAAGACTGGAGGTGGAGGGTTTAAACAGACCCTTGTTTACAAGAAAATTCCCTCATGATACTTTCTGCGTTTTGCAGTTTCTGGAGAATTTGTGGAAGCTTCTGCAGAGTAAGATAGGGCCTGATCACGACTTTGGCGTTAATGCCGGCGGTAATACCGCCAGCGGTGTTAGCCCTACCGCCAAACTCCCCGGCGCTAATAGCGCCAGTTCACGAGTTCGGCGGTAATGTTAATCCCCATTCCCCATTGAGCCTATTCGGGAATGCCCCATTCCTCATTGGGCTCAATGGGGAATTTTTGTGCTCTTACTGCTGGCGGATTTCCCGCCGGCGGTAATAGCGCAAATTTTCAGCGGATTTCCCCCCAGGTCAGAGCTGGGGCGAAATCCGCCGAAGTCCTGATTTGGCAGACCCTTAAATCCGGCGGTAATAGTGCTTCCAAAGTCGTGATCAGGCCCTATGTGTTTTGCGCCACTAAGTAGTCAGGCCACGCTACGGCAGTGCTTATAAACCCTTAAGGAAAGTTCTGCATAGCCACATCATAAAATCGAATGGCAAATGGTTGTTAAATTTTGATCACGGGTCCTTAAATCTCTGCCTGGCATTTAGTCTTCCAGATTTAATTGAGCCGCGAAGCATAACAGATCCGATATACGTGCAAAAGCTTTGCAAGTACACAAGGAGCTGGGCCTTCCAACAGACACTCTGGTAGGTTTTGGACAGCTGGATCTCTTTGAGAAGTATTTTGATAGGCCCATCAAGATGCTCTACTTCAACAATGGGGTGTGGTGGTATTTTCCCCTAACGGCTAAAACAGCCAGAAACACTTTTTATGTTTTACACCACAAGGACCATTTCTATGGTATAATCAATCTAGAAGGTTTTCTGGGAGCAAAACATCTTTGGCAGCAGTGACATCACATTTCCAAAAAACAATTATAAACACAGTTGTCAGCATCACTGTCGCTTGTATTTAAGAGAAGAATGTCAAACGCTCAAGAACAAACCTGCAAAATGTTATCGGTGTCACGCATTAATGCGGTCTCAGGCCTGTCTATACACGCACATTTAGAAAGCTGCTTTTGGGGCTGTCGTGTGCGAACTGCGCATTGACTTCCCCAACTGTGAAAAATGTCTTCTAGAGAGTCATAAGTGTAACAGAATAATCTGTAGGGTATGCAAAGTTTCCATTGTCAACACGGCTGAACACACGTGTGACATGACGGGCGGTAGACCTCAAGATAAAACTGAGGACTACATAGTGTATGACATGGAGGCCTGGCAAGAAAATGTAACCCACAAACCAAACTATATCTGTGCCAGACATCTAACCGGTGAGAGCTGATGGAAATTTACAGGAGACTCATGTGTGGGTGCCTTTGTCAACACTTTTGTAACAGTCAAATTCACAGGCTACACATTTCTAGCAAATAATTCCACAGCCTATGATGGATACTTTATGCTGCGACAATTGGTTCGGGAAAAAATAAAAATGAAACTTATCACTCAGGGTGGTAATCACTCAGGGTGGTGAGCTTATGACTGTCTTTGTGGTACCTCTACAGATACACTTTATTGACTCCTTGAACTTTTTACCCATGAAACTTAGCAAGCTCACAAGAGGCTTTAGTTTCCCCAGTTTAAAGGGCTTCTTCCTGCATCTTTTTAACACAGCATCTAACCAGAACTACATGGGCCCGATTCCACACCCGGACCAATTCAAAACATGATTCCTAGCAACAAAGAGCAGTTCCTGGCATGGTACCAGGTGAATGAAAATGACGAAAAGGGCTTACTGTCAAGAAGATATCAAAATTTTAAGACAAGCTTGTAATTTGTTCAGGGACGGGGTCATTCAAATAACTTGTCATTGAACATCTATAAAGAGTGAGAAACGTGTTATATATCGATCCTTATATAAACATTACGCTGGCTAGTTGTTGTATTAAAATCTACAGACAACTATATCTAAAACCTGAAACAATTGCTCTGCTTCCACAGGATTCATATCATAGGTGGCAAAAATGTTATTCTATGCCGTCTATTCAGTGACGCTACAGACAATATTGGTTGGACGGTTCAGGGAGTGGAGACAGTCTACGGATTCAATGTCTGCTTTTATCATGGATGCCCCGAATGCTACCCCGCCGGTGGTTTCAACACTTTGATGGGCACTACCTATGAACAGCTGTATAGACGCACCCAGGTAAGGCAGACATTTCTCATCAGTCAGGGTGTTCGTGTTGTCAGTATCTAGGAACGCAAGTGGCGCACAATGGTGCAGAACAATTCTGATGTGTAATTTTCTTAAAGATAGAGATCTGCCTGGCCCCCTGATGCCACAAGATGCGCTATAGGCCGGGCGCACACATGTTTTACAGTTACATCATTGCATTTCAGAGGGTGAACAAATACACTACCTAGATTTTACCAGTCTATACCCCTCTGTGAAAATGGGCAAAACCCTATCCTGTGGTACATCCAGAGATCATCTGTAATAATGTTGGCAATATAGACCAGTATTTCGGTCTAATCAGGTGCAAGGTCTACCCACCCAAGGTCTTTACATTGATTTCTTCAGTCTGTCTAAACAGCCGACCAGCTTTAACCGCAATTGCGGAGCCTTCAGAGTACTTTTTGGGTATTGTCCCTTCAGCTTAAATTTCAGGCTCTATCCCTATTAAGCCTCAGATGAAGAGCCGTGGAAGGCTCGAAACATGTGTTAGGCTGTTGCTTGTACTAAACCTTGGACTTTAAAGGCTGTTCTTTCATACAAATCACTTGGACTCCCGATTTTTATTTTGCTATACTTGGCGCAGTGAAACTGGGACTTGTTTGTGTTGCAATTGTACTTGCCTCAGTGGAATTATACTGGCAGTATATCCACACTACCCAGATACCTGCAGCCTTGACCCTCTTTGTCTAATTTATACTTACAAGTGTTGTGGATCGTGACTTTTTCTGCCAATTTGTTCTTTCCAAAGTCTTTACATACCCGTGTTACCTTATAAATGCGACGGTAAACTAATGTTTCTGCTCAGTCGCACAGGTGTCAAGTCAAAACAGGCCTGTTGCGGTCACATGAATGAAGAGCAACAGCTGATGGGAACTTGGTGTCCGATTGAGCTACAGGCGGCTTTGAAACAGGGATATCACCTAGGGTGCATACATGAAATATGGCATTTTCAAACAATCACCCTCGATCCCTTCTGTGATTATATCTGCATGTTCTTAGCATAGAAACAAGAAGACTCTGGTTTTCCTGTCTGGTGTGTGAACGATGCTGCTAAACAGGCTTAGATAGGTGATTATTATAAACATCAGTGCATACGCCTGCGTATGGAACACATCGAGGACAATCCTTCTCGGCGATTGCTGGCAAAACTATGCCTTAATTCATTTTGGGGTAAGTTTGCACAAAGAGTTAATTTGCCAAACACAACCATCATCACAGACCCCAATGTGCTTCACGCCTATCTATTTGATCATTATTACAACGTGAGCAGCTGCCTGTTCATAGATGAGGAAACGGCTTGTATGTGCTGGCGCTATGCCGTGGAGTATCCAACAACTTCAGACAACACTAACATATTCATAGCTGATTCACAACCGCCTACGCTCGCTTAAAACTGTTTGCTGTAATGAAACAATTACAAGAGCGGGTTCTGTATCACAACACCAATAGCATTATTTTTATCAGCCAACTCGGCGATGTCAACCCACCCATCAATGATTATTTGGGAGGTCTAACTTCGGAGATAGCTCTCAACGAGTACATAGTAGAGTTTGTATCTCCGGGGCCTAAAACATACGCCTATCGCACATCTCTTGGAACCATCAATATGAAAGTAAAAGGTACAACGCTGAATGTTAACAACACTGTTGCAATACATTTTGACAGTTTCAAAGATCTGGTGCAAAGGTTTGTGCAAAAAGACACGTGTAATGACCCGCAGTCTATCGTCGTTACACATCCGGGTATAGTGCATGATAAAAAAACTGTGCAAAATTAGCACTGTCACTCTACAAAAGATGCTTAGTGTTGTGTTTGATAAAAGAATGCTGGCACCAGGAGGCTTGACGCAACCCTACGGCTATTCAATATTTTAGTGTTAATCTTTTACCCATCCCCTCACTATTCCAAAGTGACCCTTGCCGCTTAGACCTCTGAATCATTTATGTCCCACATGCAATGCACTCCTCATAGCTGTGTTTTCAGAAGGGATGGAGTTTGGGTTGGGAATCAGGGGTCTTCTGTGCACTGTTTTAGTCCAGAATTGGGATGTTGCCTGCTGCCTGGTACATGGTTTGTCATAGAACCAAACTCCAGGGTTCTCAGAAGTTTGTGTACTGGGGGGTTGACAAGCCTTGTTAGTAATTGGCACTGGTAGTTTGTGGTTGTCCACTTCATGTGCGGTTATCTGGGCACTAGTTGTGCGTGCATGGTTGAGGAATGTAGGCACATCAGTCAAAGGTTGTTTCTGTACATGTTTATTATGTACTAAATAACATGTGACAAATACTGCCAATGGTATCCATATGGGTGAAACAAGGAGCCAAGGAGCCAGTGAGCCTGAGCGCAAGTCATCGTTTCGAGTTGCCCAGAGATGAGCAATGGAGGGGGGCTGAGCTATGCAGGGGTGGGCGTATCAGGGGGAAACTGGTATAAAGGTGCATAGCCCTCAAGGTATGCTTGATGGGGTGAAAAAGTAATGAGTGGATAACTCAGTTCGGAAGGTTAGACCTGTAGGAGGGATGGTGGGCAGCTCATAGAGAAGGTGGTCAGTTGAGGGCAGTGGTCTCAGAGGGTGTAGTGTTGGGTCAATTGGGCCACACTGGGTTGCAAAGCACGTATCTCTGTGTGGGGACTGGTTCTATTACGTAGAACAAGGGTTATGCTATAACCGATCATTTCCATACCACATGTGCTGGACGGAGTTGGGTGGGTCAGGAGCCAGACAGGGGTACCAGAGTCATAGGTGTAGGAGGAGGGGAGACAGACAGATTAGTCACAAAAATACATGAAAATCATGGTCACTGTTAAGTCCCACAGTAACGCCTCTGTAACTGCAGATCAGTCTGGCTTCTTTCTGTCATAGATGCAGTTCTCTGTCGCCTCCTCTGACATCTGCTGGTATTGTTTCCAGTCCCATGAACGAAATGGTCTCTTTTTTGTCCCACTGATGTTTTTCTTGCCAATGTGTTGCAAGTGGGAATTTGGCATCTTGCGAGTGAAGCGTGCTTAGGAGCTCCCGGATTCTCGTTCTGAGCTCTCTTTTCGTGCTGCCAATGTATTTGCAATCACACACACATATTATTGCATACACTACACATTTTGACTTACAATTGATGTATTGTTTAATTGCATTTGTGTCTGCATTGCTGAAAGTCACAGTCTTGGTGTTTGTGGCATGTTTGCACATAGAACATGTGCCACATTTTCAAAAACCAACCGGTTTCGTGCTTGTGAGCCAGTTTTCAGTTGTTCTGGGTGTTGAGGGCATGTATGAGGGGCTTAGAATGTTTTTGAGGGTTTTGGCCTTAGTACAGGTCAGGGTGGGTTTGTCAGGTACCCATTCCCTGATGTCGTCATCAATTTTCAGGATGTGTCAGTGTCTATTCAGGATTTTCTGCACTTGATGGCTGTCACTGTAGAATTTGGTGATATATCGTATTTTGCTGTTGTCCTCATGGGTTCCCCTGATGGTCACTTTGGGTGTGAGTAGTGTTGGGTGTTTCCGCTTGTTGGCCAAGTCTCTTGCTGAGTCCACAGTGTGTTGTGGATAGCCTCTTTCTGAGAATCTTCTCTCTAGTGTTAGACTCGCATTCCCGTAGTGTGCAGAGGTACTGCAATTACGTTTTGCAGGTAAAAACCCACCGTTGGGAATGTTGTGTATCACCGATGTTTTGTGACAACTGATTGTGAGTTGCACCGTGTTGACTTAGTCGGTTTCCTGAAAGTAGCATTGGTCTGTTCTGTCCCAATTGGTCTGATTGTGATGTCAAGAAAGTCAATTGATGTATTGCTTGATGTTCCAGTCAGTTGTAGCCCAAAGTTGTTATCGTTGAGGTATTCTTGAAAGGAACCTAGCTGTTCAGTTGTTCCAGACCAGATCATCAAGTTGTCATCTATGTAGCGGAACCATTTGTATATATGTATGTTGTTGAAGTCCGAGTTGGAGAATGCATGCACCTGCTCAAAGTTGTGCATGAAAAGGTTAGCCATGGATGGGGCATATGTGGCCCCCATGACTATGCCCTTGGTTTGCTTGAAATATTGTTGGTTGAACAAGAAGATTGTGTTGGTCAAGGAGAATTCAAGCAGTTCTTTGGTGAGCTCGGGATGCAAGCAGAAAGATGCTGATGCTTCGGTGAAGGCAAAGTCAATTGCCTGCAGTGCCAGACTATGGTCGATGGCTGTATATAGTGCCTTGACATCCAATGTCACTAGAGTGTAGTCTTCTTGCCATGTAATTTCTTGTAGAAGTAGTAATGTGTGCATGGTGTCTCTCAGGAATGTTGGTATTTTGAGGACATCTGGGGCCAGTACGTTGTTAATGTATTTGTTCAGAGTTTCTGTAATCCTACCAATCCCACTCAGGATTGGACGTCCCTCAGGGATCTTGTCGAAAGTCTTGTGGTCTTTGGAAAGGAAATAGATAGTAGGCATTCTTGGATGTTTAGGTTGGAGGTATTTCAGTTCTTCATCTGTCAGTAGTCCACGTCGATGCCATTTGGTCAGAAGAGTGTTTGCTGCAAGTATTATATCACTTGTAGGGTTGATGCTCAGTGTTTCATAACACCCTGGTGTGGTCAGGTGTGTCATTGCCATGGTTATGGAGTCATCTCTGTCCATGATGACCACATTGCCTCCTTTATCGACTTCCTTGATGATGATCCTGTTGTTATCCTGTAGGGCCTTGAGTGCATTCCTTTCCTGGTTAGTGATATTGTCACCTTTCTTGTTAGGGGTAGTTTTCATCCGATCTTTCAGTTTCTGCAGGTCCCTACTCACTGCTTGGGTGAAAATCGCAATGGCATTCTCCCCTTGTAGATTTGGGGTGAATTTAGATTTGAGTTTGGTTTCAGGGATTTTGAGATTACTCTCCTCTATGTTGAGTTCTTGTAGTGTTTGTTGAATAGCCTGGCCCTGGGTGCCCGGTGTGTCATCCAGTGTTGTTAGTAAGTGAGTACTCCTTAGATGTTCCATGCTCATATCGCTAACTGTCACATGGGTTTTCCTGGGTGGGTGGCAGCTGATCTGTTTTGCGAAGAATTTTTTTAGCTTGAGCTGTCTGGTGTATTTGAAGAGATCGATCTGTGCGTCCACATAGTTAGTGTGGGATGCAGGAGCAAACAATAAGCCTTTGTCGAGTATGTTGATGTCACTGGTGGTAAGGTGATAGATGGATAGGTTCATTACTAGGTGCGTGGTCTGGCTGGTCTCTGCTTAAGCTGGGTTTTTGATCTTGTCAGCCTGATAGCGCTTTCTTGTTCTAGTGCTTTTAGTGGACCCCACTCGTGTACCTCTCTTTGGTCCAGTCTTGGTGGTATGTTCCCACCAGGTGGGTCTAAAAAATGCACTCTTTTCTTAGTTGACGACCGTGTACCCTTTTTGAAACGTTGTATTTCATCTAGAAAGTTGTAAACAATGCTACAGCTTCATTCATGCTGTCTGGACAGCCTTGGTGCGGCTCTATTGCTGCAGGGGTCCGTTCCCTGAAATTGTGTTTTCAAAACAGATGGAGTTTGGGTTGGGAATCAGGGGTCCCTTGCGCACTGTTTTAGTCCAGAAATGGGATGTTGCCTGCCGCCTGGCACATGGTTTATCATAGAACCAAACTCTAGGGTTCTCAGAAGTTTGTGTACTGGGGGGGTTGACAAGCCTTGTTAGTAATTGGCACGGGCAGTTCGTGAATGTCCACTTCCTGTGCGGTTATCTGGGCACTAGTTGTGCGTGCATGGTTGAGGAATGTAGGCACATCAGTCAAAGGTTGTTTCTGTACATGTTTATTATGTACTAAATAACACGTGACAAATACTGGCAATGGTAGCCATATAGGTGAAACAAGGAGCCAAGGAGCCAGTGAGCCTGAGCGAAAGTCAGAGTTCCGAGTGGACCAGAGATGAGCAATGGAGGGGGGCGGAGCTATGCAGCGGTGGGGTCTCAGGGGGAAACTGGTATAAAGGTCCATAGCCCTCAAGGTATGCTTGATATTGATATTGATATTTTATTTCTATCGTGCTCGTACACAAGTGTTTCAGAGCGCGACAAGGCAAGGGAGGGGAACTGGGGAGAACAAAACAGCAATCTTACTAGGCCCAGTGACATTGAGAATGCGCAAGTGCATGGGAGAGGGGGAGGGGAAAAGTGCATGGAAGGGGAGAGAAGTGGAAAGTGCGAAGCAGAGGAGAAACAGATAAATAATAATAAATAAATAATAAAGGCAACAAACAGTTTTAGTGCAATCAGCAATTTGCAAGTGCTGGGTTTAAGGCAGCAGACAGGGTAAGTGCAGGAAGAAAAAGGGGGGAGCTGTCTGGGTACAGATACAGACCCCAGTGCAATGGGTGGCCCGGAGGCAGTGCGGGAGGGTGGCAGGGTGAGCAGGTACCTGGGCCCGGAGGACAGAGGGTGGCCAGGTGCACGGTGCCAAGAGAGAACAAATCAGCAGGGGAGAGGGGGAACGAAGGCAGAAGACAAGAGGAAGGTCTTGAGGTGCTTCCGGAACCGGAGATGGTTCTCCTCAGGTTTTAGAGTGGCAGGGAGGCTGTTCCAGAGGGAGGCCCCAGCCAAAGACAGAGATCTACCCCCAGCTCGTTTCTTTGAAAAACGACTGACCCTGAGGGGGTTGGAGGTAGAGGAGCGAAGAGCTCGAGAGGGGAGATATTTGCGGAGGGATAGCTGAAGGTATTTTGGACCCAGGCCCCAGAAAGCCTTGTGGACAATGCAGAGGGTTTTGAATTTAATCCTTGCATCCCCTGGGAGCCAATGGAGAGATTTTAGAGCTGGAGACATACGATCCCAGGGCTTGAGGCCAAGGAGAAGTCTTGCAGTCCTGTTCTGGATTAGTTGCAGAGGGCAGACAGTAGAGGCAGGTAGATTTAGAAAGAGGCTGTTACAATAGTCCAAGCTAAAGAGAACCAGAGCTTAGGATACCATGAGGTTCTGGGGGAAGGAGAGGAAAGGCAGAGTACCTCTGAGGAGGTGCAGTCGGAAATGTGACTTTTTAGAGACCTCAGAAATGTGGGCAGAGAAGGAAAGGGTGGAGCCAAAGATGACACGAGGTTCTTAGCCTCGCAGGTGTGGGTAGGAGGAGGGCCAAGGGAGGCCGGCCAGAGAGTGAGGGGAAAGGATGGTGAAGGTGTGCCGATGAGGAGGATCTCTGTCTTGCTGGCATTCAGACAAAGATCAAAAGATCATTGGTGGCACACCAATCTTGAATGGCAGTTAGGCAATCAGAGATGAGAGAGGGAGAGTAGGTGGCAGAGGGCTGCCTGAAAATGAGTGGTTCAGTGGTTGTGGCCAGGGCCTAGAGTCTTGGGTGCATGGCCGTAGGCCGTAGGCCATACCTCCAAGACTCTAGGCCCTGACCACAACCACAGCAGCATGTCACAGCAATGGATACACATGTAGTATTGCTTATGGATCAGATGGTTGTGGAGAGTGTGTAGAAACTTGGGTGCATGGCAGTTGTTTTTGGTACCATCTGCATTATAACGTAGAAGCATAAGTATTATGTAGTTTCTATGTGTTTGTATCAGTAAGGTGTAGCGATTGTCTGAATTGCACATAGTACATAATCTGCCATGGTTTGCATTCTGTACAAGTTTCCGAAATGGAATGGATTCACAATTAGGTATGGAGACATACACAAATTGCTAATTTGTATCAGAGAATGTATGTATCAGAGAAATTCACAAAGTACACTTCTGAATGACCCATCAGAAAGGCCCAATCAAATAGTATCAAATTCCCCAACTTTAAACTGAAAAGAACTGGAGGGTCTAGCTTCCCAGTACTAGCAGCTCATCTTTGGAACTCCATTCCAGACTCACTTAGAGCTACTCCTTCCTTTCATGTGTTCAAAGCCAACGTCAAACTCTGGCTTCACACCAATGACTGCTAAAGCCTCAACTGTACGGAATACTCTGTATATTTAATGTGAAATATCATGTGACATTGTAACATAAGAAATGTTTGATATGTGTTTCTGTAACATATGAAATGTAAAATACTTATGTACCTGTAACCTAAGATTCTATTTCTTGCAAGCGCCCAGTTGCTTAACCCTTTAAGTGCCATGGGTATTTCCCCCCAGTGCCAGGGCCTTTTTTGGTGATTTCGGTATGTGGCCATTCAAAGCCTTGTAACTTTTTTGTTACATGAGATATCTCGGCCAAGTCTGGCTCCTTTCTTTCCCACATCTAGGCGGTCGTAACGCCACCCAGGAATCCTAGGTTGCTGTATGGGATGAGAGAAAATAAGCAAAAAGGGCGAAAATTTTGGGTTTTTTCAAAAAATGCCAATAAAATGATGTACAAAGAAGCCTGTGGTTTTTTCCTTGTAAGAGCTACGAACAAATGGTTTGCTGTGCTGAATTCCCCAATTTCCTGCTTTCAAGAACAGGTTGAGTGGAAACGGAAAAAAAATATTTTGATGTGGTTATCAACCGTTTTGTGAAAGGTAGGCGATTTTGGCCATTTTTGCCAATTGGACATACATGGACGGAATGGAAGAAAAGAGTAGGAAAGGCGAATTGGAGGACAGAAAGGCATATATTTCTGAAAAGTAGACAAAATTCCAAGTTTACGAAGGAGTGATTTGCGTAGTTCAGGCAACAACTAGTTAGGGGAAACTGCCATAGATTGGGGGAAAAGCGGGAAAATGACCAAAGAAAAGGTATGTGTTGGACATGGATGGCTTGGTACGGCAATGGCTTCTATGAATTTTGAGAAAATCAATCCTCCGCTACATTCCCCCAACTCTTGCAGTTAGGAAAGCACACATTTTTTGTAGTGTTTTACAAAACAAGCAATACCACAAGCCAATCACTGAGCCATGGAACACAGGAGTTTTATGCTCACGCCCTGAACAGACGCACTTAGCATGTGTAAATCGGGAAAACCAATGTGGTGAGGAACGGCAAGCATCCATTTTTTGAAAGAGCACAGGCAGACCTTTTCAAGGATAGGTGAATTGTGCAGGTTACAAAAGTGTATGGTGCCTAAAGCAGCGACTAAATGTAGGTCACATTTGGGAAATGAAAGGGTTGTGTGACAAAGGGCCCCAGCAAATGGGTCAAAACGCTATGAAAACCACACAAACACAACAAATGTTATACCTTCCTGCGTTCCCGCAGGTGTCCTGATGAAAACAGTACTTCACATGTGTGGGTGCACCTACCTGGGCTCCAAGGGGAAAGCCTAAAACACAAGTAACCCCAAGTCTGTTTTCACACCTGAATTTCACACTTTCTCCAGACAAGCGCAACATACAGATATGGGCCTCAGGTGTCCAAGCCACCAAGGAAAATAGGGAACCCCATGCATTTCCGAAAAGAGGACACCCGTGAGAATCCTTAGAGGTATGATTTGTGAAAATCGGCCCAGAATGTATTACCCAGACACCCCCGCAAAGTCCGAAATGTGGGGGAAAAAAAGCATTTTCCCCACGTTTCACTCGGCTCACCCATCGAAACACATGGGCAAAAACACATGGCATACCGTCCCATCGTTCCCACACGTGTCCCGATGAAAACGGTACCTCACATGTGTGGGTGCACCTACCTGGGCGCCAAGGGGAAAGCCTAAAACACAGATAACCCCAAGTCTGTTTTCACACCTGAATTTGACAATTTCTCCAGACAAGCGCAACATACAGATATGGGCCTCGGGTGTCCAAGCCACCAAGAAAACAGGGAACCCCATGCATTTCCGAAAAGAGGACATCCATGGGAATCTGGAGAGGTATGATTTGTGCAAATTGGCCCAGAATTTATTACCCAGACACCCCCACAAATTCTGAAATGTGGGAAAAAAACGCATTTTCTGCATAGTTCACTCGGCTCACCCATCGAATCACACCACCAACAACACATGGCCTGCCATCCCGCATTCCCACAGGTGTCCCAATCAAAACAGTACCTCACATGTGTGGGTGCACCTACCTGGGCGCCAAGGGGAAAGCCTAAAACACAGGTAACCCCAAGTCTGTTTCGACGCCTGAATTTGACACTTTCTCCAGACAAGCGCAACATACAGATATGGGCCTCGGGTGTCCAAGCCACCAAGGAAAGCTGGGAACCCCATGCATTTACGAAAAGAGGATACCCGTGGGAATCCGCAGAGGTATGATTTGCCCAAATCGGCCCAGAATTTATTACCCAGACACCCCCGCAAAGTCTGAAATGTGGGAACAAAATGCATTTTTCGCACATTTCACTCGGCTCACCCATAGAAACACGCCGCCAACAACACATGGCCGACCGTCCTGCGTTCCCACAGGTGTCCCAATCAAAATGGTACCTCACATGTGTGGGTGCACCTACCTGGGCGCCAAGGGGAAAGCCTAAAACACAGGTAACCCCAAGTCTGTTTCCACACCTGAATTAGACACTTTCTCCAGACAAGCGCAACATACAGATATGGGCCTCGGGTGTCCAAGCCACCAAGGAAAGCTGGGAACCCCATGCATTTCCGAAAAGAGGATACCCGTGGGAATCCGCAGAGGTATGATTTGCCCAAATCGGCCCAGAATTTATTACCCAGACATCCCTGCAAAGTCTGAAATGTGGGGGAAAAAAATGCATTTTCCGCACATTTCACTCGGCTCACCCATAGAAACACGCCGCCAACAACACATGGCCGACCGTCCTGCGTTCCCACAGGTGTCCTAATCAAAATGGTACCTCACATGTGTGGGTGCACCTACCTGGGCGCCAAGGGGAAAGCCTAAAACACAGGTAACCCCAAGTCTGTTTCCACACCTGAATTAGACACTTTCTCCAGACAAGCGCAACATACAGATATGGGCCTCAGGAGTCCAAGCCACCAAGGAAAACAGGGAACCCCATGCATTTCTGAAAAGAGGACACCCGTGGGAATCCGCAGAGGTATGATTTGTGCAAATCGGCTCAGAATTTATTACCCAGAAACCCCCGCAAAGTCCGAAATGTGGGGAAAAAAAATGCATTTTCCGCACATTTCACTCGGCTCACCCATAGAAACACGCCGCCAACAACACATGGCCGACCGTCCTGCGTTCCCACAGGTGTCCTAATCAAAATGGTACCTCACATGTGTGGGTGCACCTACCTGGGCGCCAAGGGGAAAGCCTAAAACACAGGTAACCCCAAGTCTGTTTCCACACCTGAATTAGACACTTTCTCCAGACAAGCGCAACATACAGATATGGGCCTCGGGTGTCCAAGCCACCAAGGAAACCAGGGAACCCCATGCATTTCCGAAAAGAGGACATCTGTGGGAATCCGCAGAGGTATGATTTGCGCAAATCGGCCCAGAATTTATTACCCATGCAAAGTCCGAAACGTGGGGGAAAAAAATGCATTTTCCGCAAATTTCACTTGGCTCACCCATCGAAAACACACCGCCAACAACACATGGCCTACTGTCCCGCATTCCCACAGGTGACAAGATGAAAACGGTACCTCACATGTGTGGGTGCACCTACCCGGGTGCCAAGGGGAAAGCCTAAAACACAGGTAACCCCAAGTCTGTTTTTACACCTGAATTTGACACTTTCTCCAGACAAGCGCAACATACAGATATGGGCCTCAGGAGTCCAAGCCACCAAGGAAAACAGGGAACCCCATGCATTTCTGAAAAGAGGACACCCGTGGGAATCCGCAGAGGTATGATTTGTGCAAATCGGCTCAGAATTTATTACCCAGAAACCCCCGCAAAGTCCGAAATGTGGGGAAAAAAAACGCATTTTCCGCATATTTCACTCGGCTCACCCATCGAAACACGCCGCCAACAACAGATTGCCTAACCCCGTTCCCACAGGTGTCCCGATGAAAACGGTACCTTACATGTGTGGGTGCACCTACCTGGGCGCCAAGGGGAAAGCCTAAAACACAGGTGACCCCAAGTCTGTTTCCACACCTGAATTTGACACTTTCTCCAGACAAGCGCAACATGCAGATATGGGCCTCGGGTGTCCAAGCCACCAAGGAAAACAGGGAATCCCATGCATTTCCGAAAAGAGGAACCCATGGGAATCCGCAGAGGTATGATTTGTGCAAATCGGCTCAGAATGTATTACCCAGAAACCCCTGCAAAGTCCGAAATGTGGGGGAAAAAAATGCTTTTTCCGCACATTTCACTCGGCTCACCCATCGAAACACGCCGCCAACAACACATGGCCTACCGTCCCGCGTTCCCACAGGTGACCCGATGAAAACAGTACCTCACATGTGGGGGTGCACCTACCTGGGCGACAAGGGGAAAGCCTAAAACACAGGTAGCCCCAAGTCTGTTTCGACACCTGAATTTGACACTTTCTCCAGACAAGCACAACATAGAGATATGGGCCTCGGGTGTCCAAGCCACCAAGGAAAACAGGGAACCCCATGCATTTCAAAAAGAGGACACCCGTGGGAATCCACAGAGGTATGATTTGTGCAAATCGGCCCAGAATTTATTACCCAGACACCCCTGCAAAGTCCGAAATGTGGGAAAAAACAGATTTTACGCACATTTCACTCTGCGCACCCATTGAAACACGCCTCCAACAACACATGGCCTACTGTCCCGCGTTCCCACAGGTGTCCCGATGAGAACAGTACCTCACACGTGTGGGTGCACCTACCTGGGCGCCAAGGGGAAAGCCTAAAACACAGGTAACCCCAAGTCTGTTTCGACACCTGAATTTGACACTTTATTCAGACAAGCACAACATACAGATATGGGCCTCAGGTGTCCAAGCCACCAAGGAAAACCACGAACCCCATGCATTTCCGGAAAGAGGACACCAGTGGGAATCCGCAGAGGTATGATTTGTGCAAATCGGCCCAGAATTTATTACCCGGACAACCCTGCAAATTCCAAAATGTGGGGGGAAAAAATGCATTTTCCGCACATTTCACTCGGCGCACCCATCGAAACATGCCGCCAACAACACATGGCCTACCGTCCCGCGTTCCCACAGGTGTCCCGATGAAAACGGTACCTCACACGTGTGGGTGCACCTACCTGGGCGCCAAGGGGAAAGCCTAAAACACAGGTAACCCCAAGTCTGTTTCGACACCTAAATTTGACACTTTCTCCAGAGAAGCACAACATACAGATATGGGCCTCGGGTGTCCAAGCCACCAAGGAAAACAGGGAACCCCATGCATTTCTGGAAAGAGGATACCCGTGGGAATCCGCAGAGGTATGATTTACGCAAATCGGCCCAGAATTTATTACCCAGACACCCCTGCAAAATCCGAAATGTGGGGAAAAAAATGCATTTTCAGCACATTTCACTCTGCGCACCCATCGAAACACGCCGCCAAGAACACAGGGCCTACTGTCCCACGTTCCCAAAGGTGTCCCGATTAAAACGGTACCTCACACGTGTGGGTGCACCTACCTGGGCACCAAGGGGAAAGCCTAAAACACAGGTAACCCCAAGTTTGTTTCCACACCTGAATTTGACACTTTCTCCAGACAAGCGCAACATACAAATATGGGCCTCGGGTGTCCAAGCCACCAAGAAAACAGGGAACCCCATGCATTTCCGAAAAGAGGACATCCATGGGAATCTGGAGATGTATGATTTGTGCAAATTGGCCCAGAATTTATTACCCAGACACCCCCACAAATTCTGAAATGTGGGAAAAAAACGCATTTTCTGCATAGTTCACTCGGCTCACCCATCGAAACACACCACCAACAACACATGGCCCGCCATCCCGCATTCCCACAGGTGTCCCAATCAAAACAGTACCTCACATGTGTGGGTGCACCTACCTGGGCGCCAAGGGGAAAGCCTAAAACACAGGTAACCCCAAGTCTGTTTCGACACCTGAATTTGACACTTTCTCCAGACAAGCGCAACATACAGATATGGGCCTCGGGTGTCCAAGCCACCAAGGAAAGCTGGGAACCCCATGCATTTCCGAAAAGAGGATACCCGTGGGAATCCGCAGAGGTATGATTTGCCCAAATCGGCCCAGAATTTATTACCCAGACACCCCCGCAAAGTCTGAAATGTGGGAAAAAAATGCATTTTTCGCACATTTCACTCGGCTCACCCATAGAAAAACGCTGCCAACAACACATGGCCGACCGTCCTGCGTTCCCACAGGTGTCCCAATCAAAATGGTACCTCACATGTGTGGGTGCACCTACCTGGGCGCCAAGGGGAAAGCCTAAAACACAGGTAACCCCAAGTCTGTTTCCACACCTGAATTAGACACTTTCTCCAGACAAGCGCAACATACAGATATGGGCCTCGGGTGTCCAAGCCACCAAGGAAAGCTGGGAACCCCATGCATTTCCGAAAAGAGGATACCCGTGGGAATCCGCAGAGGTATGATTTGCCCAAATCGGCCCAGAATTTATTACCCAGACACACCCGCAAAGTCTGAAATGGGGGAAAGAAAATGCATTTTCCGCACATTTCACTCGGCTCACCCATCGAAACACGCCGCCAACAACACATGGCCTACCGTCCCGCGTTCGCACAGGTGACCCGATGAAAATGTTACCTCAGATGTGTGGGTGCACTTACCTGGGCACCAAGGGAAAAGCCTAAAACACAGGTAACACCAAGTCTGTTTTGACACCTGAATTTGACACTTTCTCCAGACAAGCGCAACTTACAAATATGGGCCTCGGGTGTCCAAGCCACCAAGGAAAACAGGGAACCCCATGCATTTCCGAAAAGAGGACATCCGTGGGAATCCGGAGAGGTATGATTTGTGTAAAATGGCCCAGAATGTATTACCCAGACACCCCCACAAATTCTGAAATGTGGGAAAAAAACACATTTTCTGCATAGTTCACTCGGCTCACCCATCGAAACACGCCACCAACAACACATGGCCTGCCATCCCGCATTCCCACAGGTGTCCCAATCAAAACAGTACCTCACATGTGTGGGTGCACCTACCTGGGCGCCAAGGGGAAAGCCTAAAACACAGGTAACCCCAAGTCTGTTTCGACACCTGAATTTGACACTTTCTCCAGAAAAGCGCAACATACAGATATGGGCCTCGGGTGTCCAAGCCACCAAGGAAAGCTGGGAACCCCATGCATTTACGAAAAGAGGATACCCGTGGGAATCCGCAGAGGTATGATTTGCCCAAATCGGCCCAGAATTTATTACCCAGACACCCCCGCAAAGTCTGAAATGTGGGAAAAAAACGCATTTTCCGCACATTTCACTCGGCTCACCCATAGAAACACGCCGCCAACAACACATGGCCGACCGTCCTGCGTTCCCACAGGTGTCCTAATCAAAATGGTACCTCACATGTGTGGGTGCACCTACCTGGGCGCCAAGGGGAAAGCCTAAAACACAGGTAACCCCAAGTCTGTTTCGACACCTGAATTTGACACTTTCTCCAGACAAGCGCAACATACAAATATGGGCCTCGGGTGTCCAAGCCACCAAGAAAACAGGGAACCACATGCATTTCCGAAAAGAGGACATCCATGGGAATCTGGAGAGGTATGATTTGTGCAAATTGGCCCAGAATTTATTACCCAGACACCCCCACAAATTCTGAAATGTGGGAAAAAAACGCATTTTCTGCATAGTTCACTCGGCTCACCCATCGAAACACACCACCAACAACACATGGCCCGCCATCCCGCATTCCCACAGGTGTCCCAATCAAAACAGTACCTCACATGTGTGGGTGCACCTACCTGGGCGCCAAGGGGAAAGCCTAAAACACAGGTAACCCCAAGTCTGTTTCGACACCTGAATTTGACACTTTCTCCAGACAAGCGCAACATACAGATATGGGCCTCGGGTGTCCAAGCCACCAAGGAAAGCTGGGAACCCCATGCATTTCCGAAAAGAGGATACCCGTGGGAATCCGCAGAGGTATGATTTGCCCAAATCGGCCCAGAATTTATTACCCAGACACCCCCGCAAAGTCTGAAATGTGGGAAAAAAATGCATTTTTCGCACATTTCACTCGGCTCACCCATAGAAAAACGCTGCCAACAACACATGGCCGACCGTCCTGCGTTCCCACAGGTGTCCCAATCAAAATGGTACCTCACATGTGTGGGTGCACCTACCTGGGCGCCAAGGGGAAAGCCTAAAACACAGGTAACCCCAAGTCTGTTTCCACACCTGAATTAGACACTTTCTCCAGACAAGCGCAACATACAGATATGGGCCTCGGGTGTCCAAGCCACCAAGGAAAGCTGGGAACCCCATGCATTTCCGAAAAGAGGATACCCGTGGGAATCCGCAGAGGTATGATTTGCCCAAATCGGCCCAGAATTTATTACCCAGACACACCCGCAAAGTCTGAAATGGGGGAAAGAAAATGCATTTTCCGCACATTTCACTCGGCTCACCCATCGAAACACGCCGCCAACAACACATGGCCTACCGTCCCGCGTTCGCACAGGTGACCCGATGAAAACGTTACCTCAGATGTGTGGGTGCACTTACCTGGGCACCAAGGGAAAAGCCTAAAACACAGGTAACACCAAGTCTGTTTTGACACCTGAATTTGACACTTTCTCCAGACAAGCACAACTTACAAATATGGGCCTCGGGTGTCCAAGCCACCAAGGAAAACAGGGAACCCCATGCATTTCCGAAAAGAGGACATCCGTGGGAATCCGGAGAGGTATGATTTGTGTAAAATGGCCCAGAATGTATTACCCAGACACCCCCACAAATTCTGAAATGTGGGAAAAAAACACATTTTCTGCATAGTTCACTCGGCTCACCCATCGAAACACGCCACCAACAACACATGGCCTGCCATCCCGCATTCCCACAGGTGTCCCAATCAAAACAGTACCTCACATGTGTGGGTGCACCTACCTGGGCGCCAAGGGGAAAGCCTAAAACACAGGTAACCCCAAGTCTGTTTCGACACCTGAATTTGACACTTTCTCCAGACAAGCGCAACATACAGATATGGGCCTCGGGTGTCCAAGCCACCAAGGAAAGCTGGGAACCCCATGCATTTACGAAAAGAGGATACCCGTGGGAATCCGCAGAGGTATGATTTGCCCAAATCGGCCCAGAATTTATTACCCAGACAACCCCGCAAAGTCTGAAATGTGGGAAAAAAACGCATTTTCCGCACATTTCACTCGGCTCACCCATAGAAACACGCCGCCAACAACACATGGCCGACCGTCCTGCGTTCCCACAGGTGTCCTAATCAAAATGGTACCTCACATGTGTGGGTGCACCTACCTGGGCGCCAAGGGGAAAGCCTAAAACACAGGTAACCCCAAGTCTGTTTCCACACCTGAATTAGACACTTTCTCCAGACAAGCGCAACATACAGATATGGGCCTCGGGTGTCCAAGCCACCAAGGAAACCAGGGAACCCCATGCATTTCCGAAAAGAGGACATCTGTGGGAATCCGCAGAGGTATGATTTGCGCAAATAGGCCCAGAATTTATTACCCAGACACCCCCGCAAAGTCCGAAACGTGGGGGAAAAAAATGCATTTTCCGCAAATTTCACTTGGCTCACCCATCGAAACACACCGCCAACAACACATGGCCTACTGTCCCGCATTCCCACAGGTGACCCGATGAAAACGGTACCTCACATGTGTGGTGCACCTACCCGGGTGCCAAGGGGAAAGCCTAAAACACAGGTAACCCCAAGTCTGTTTTTACACCTGAATTTGACACTTTCTCCAGAGAAGCGCAACATACAGATATGGGCCTCAGGAGTCCAAGCCACCAAGGAAAACAGGGAACCCCATGCATTTCTGAAAAGAGGACACCCGTGGGAATCCGCAGAGGTATGATTTGTGCAAATCGGCTCAGAATTTATTACCCAGAAACCCCTGCAAAGTCCGAAATGTGGGGAAAAAAAACACATTTTCCGCATATTTCACTCGGCTCACCCATCGAAACACGCCGCCAACAACAGATTGCCTAACCCCGTTCCCACAGGTGTCCCGATGAAAACGGTACCTTACATGTGTGGGTGCACCTACCTGGGCGCCAAGGGGAAAGCCTAAAACACAGGTGACCCCAAGTCTGTTTCCACACCTGAATTTGACACTTTCTCCAGACAAGCGCAACATGCAGATATGGGCCTCAGGTGTCCAAGCCACCAAGGAAAACAGGGAACCCCATGCATTTCTGAAAAGAGGAACCCGTGGGAATTCGCAGAGGTATGATTTGTGCAAATCGGCTCAGAATGTATTACCCAGAAACCCCTGCAAAGTCCGAAATGTGGGGGAAAAAAATGCTTTTTCTGCACATTTCACTCGGCTCACCCATCGAAACACGCCGCCAACAACACATGGCCTACCGTCCCGCGTTCCCACAGGTGACCCGATGAAAACAGTACCTCACATGTGGGGGTGCACCTACCTGGGCGACAAGGGGAAAGCCTAAAACACAGGTAGCCCCAAGTCTGTTTCGACACCTGCATTTGACACTTTCTCCAGACAAGCACAACATAGAGATATGGGCCTCGGGTGTCCAAGCCACCAAGGAAAACAGGGAACCCCATGCATTTCCGTAAAGAGGACACCCGTGGGAATCCGCAGAGGTATGATTTGTGCAAATCGGCCCAGAATTTATTACCCAGACACCCCTGCAAAGTCCGAAATGTGGGAAAAAAGCAGATTTTCCGCACATTTCACTCGGCTCACCCATCGAAACACGCCGCCAACAACACATGGCCTACCGTCCCGCATTCCCACAGGTGACCCGATGAAAACAGTACCTCACATGTGGGGGTGCACCTACCTGGGCGACAAGGGGAAAGCCTAAAACACAGGTAGCCCCAAGTCTGTTTCGACACCTGCATTTGACACTTTCTCCAGACAAGCACAACATAGAGATATGGGCCTCGGGTGTCCAAGCCACCAAGGAAAACAGGGAACCCCATGCATTTCCGTAAAGAGGACACCCGTGGGAATTCGCAGAGGTATGATTTGTGCAAATCGGCCCAGAATTTATTACCCCGACACCCCCGCAAATTCCAAAATGTGGGGGAAAAAATGCATTTTCCGCACATTTCACTCGGTGCACCCATCGAAACATGCCGCCAACAACACATGGCCTACCGTCCCGCGTTCCCACAGGTGTTCCGATGAAAACGGTACCTCACACGTGTGGGTGCACCTACCTGGGCGCCAAGGGGAAAGCCTAAAACACAGGTAACCCCAAGTTTGTTTCCACACCTGAATTTGACACTTTCTCCAGACAAGCACAACATACAGATATGGGCCTCGGGTGTCCAAGCCACCAAGGAAAACAGGGAACCCCATGCATTTCTGGAAAGAGGATACCCGTGGGAATCCGCAGAGGTATGATTTACGCAAATCGGCCCAGAATTTATTACCCAGACACCCCTGCAAAATCCGAAATGTGGGGAAAAAAATGCATTTTCAGCACATTTCACTCTGCGCACACATCGAAACACGCTGCCAAGAACACAGGGCCTACTGTCCCACGTTCCCAAAGGTGTCCCGATTAAAACGGTACCTCACACGTGTGGGTGCACCTACCTGGGCACCAAGGGGAAAGCCTAAAACACAGGTAACCCCAAGTTTGTTTCCACACCTGAATTTGACACTTTCTCCAGACAAGCACAACATACAGATATGGGCCTCGGGTGTCCAAGCCACCAAGGAAAGCTGGGAACCCCATGCATTTCCGAAAAGAGGATACCCGTGGGAATCCGCAGAGGTATGATTTGCGTGAATCGGCCCAGAATGTATTACCAATAACACAAAAAAAAACACACCGCCAACAACACATGACCTACCTTCCCGCGTCCCCACACGTTTCCCAATGAAAACGGTACCTCATATGTGTGGGTGCACCTACCCGGGGCACAAAAGGAAAAGGGTAACCCACTGGTAATCCCAATCCTTTCGCCACTGGCCATCTTGTTCATGTGGGCAACCTACAGATTTGGGCCCAGGATGTCGAAGCCAGCAAGGAAAACAGGGAACCCCATGCATTTCCCAAAAGAGGACACCCATTGGAATGCACAGAGGTCTGACTTGCGGTAAGTGGTCCAGAATTTATTACCCCAAAGTCACCATTGTGTTTTTTCCCCCACCAAATATCACACTTTGTTGGGGATTGTGGCTAATAAAAACTGGGGCAATTTGCGCAAGGCAGACCTCTGTGGATTCCCACGGGTGTCCTCTTTTGGGAAATGCATGGGGTTCCCTGTTTTCCTTGCTAGCTTCGACACCTTATGCCCAAATCTGTAGGTTGCCCACATGAACAAAATGGTCAGTGGCGAAAGGCTTGGGGTTACCAGTGGGTTACCCTTTTCCTTTTGCGCCCCAAGTAGGTGAACCCATACATGTGAGCTACCTTTTTCGTCAGGACACCTGTGGGAACGCGAGAAGATATGACATCTGTTGTTGGCGACGTGTTTCAGTGAGTGGACACAGGGAAAAGTCTCTGAAATTGGCTGGAAATGAAGAAAATTCTCAGACATTTTGTATGTATGTATTCTCAGACAGCCTTTGTATGGTTTTTGCAGTATGTTAGTTGAACGTCATTCAGAAATTAGTACAATTTTTAGGTTATGAAAATTCCTTGTTTTTTTTAAGCTGTGTTATCTATAGCAGAGAGGTTTGTAAGCGATATGTCATTATAGTAGATGGGAAAAATGTCACTACTTTCATATGTAAGTACGAATCCGAAAAATCGGGAGACCCTCAGAGGGAGATGTCACCACAGCAATCGGGAGCGTTTATTTTTCTCATACGATTGCATTGGAAGTAGCATTAATGTAGGCGGTACACAGTAAAAAATTGTGACATTTTCTAATGGAAAATCAAGTTTTGCGCTAAATAGGGAGAGTTGTTACGTATGTATAGGTTATGCGGGAGACAGTAAGAAATAGTGCTGTTTGTCAATGAAAAATCGGACATCTTGCACTTAAAGGAAAGGAGGAGCGTTGGTATCTATTGGCTATGCAGATTTAGTGGCATTAATTTGTTTCAATGAAATCATAAGGGTTGCACATGTTCTCAGATTAAAATATGCATACTTGTACTTTATACTCATGCATGTGCACATGCATGGAGCTGTACGTAGCAATCCGCAACACTTGCACATTCGTTTTGAAGTAGGTGCTTTGCAATGATATGCGACTTGCCTTCAGAGTGATCATTAGTACATTTGAAGTGTGAATTTTTGATGTCGGAGTTAGATGTAGAGATGTTGCATGTGATTGGTGGATGGTTGTGTGACTGCTTAGCTGTGTCCAATGAGGGAATGGATTTGCGAGTGATGTGGAAAGGGTAGAAGGACTGGCTAAGAGTTACATGCTGCACGTAGACAACGCTTGTCCGCGGGTAGGGCGTGTCACATATGGGTTTCTACAGCAAATCCAGCATGGAAAGGGGACTGTAGGCATCAGCCAATCAGATGGCCGCATTGCTCTTTTGTGTCAAAAGACGGTGCGTATACTGAAGATGGCAGAGGTGGAGAGGGTCAGGGTTTTGGTGCTTGGAGATATTTTTGTCCATGGTTTACAGCACAATGCCGAAAGTAGGCATGTGGCACACAATTTCGATGTGAGAGGAGTGGAGGTGGTGTGGAGCGTTGAGACTGATCACAATGTTGCGGCAATTCTCCAAGTTTGTAGAGACATGCGTACGATGACCACTCCTCATGTGGTACTTTTGCACTACGGTGCTTGCTATTTGGGCTACGTGAGTTCACGTACTTTGTTGGAAGATTTGGAACAGTTGGTTCAAGCAGTCATGAACATCTTTCCAACTGCGAAAGTAATTTTTGCTGGGTTACTCCCTAGAGGAAAATGGGACAACAGTTCTGTTTTCTGTCCTGATCAAAGTATTGGGAGGTGTAATATCAATCGCGGCATGCATGCTTTCATGTTATGAGCAGGTATGTTTTTCTGCAGCCACGAGAACATTGTTCCCAGTAATGCAGCTTATTTTGAAGCAGATGGTGTTGTGTTATCTTCTTTGGGAAATGCCATGTTCTTTTGGAATGTAATGCTTGCTTTGGAGAAGGTTCTGTAATGGTTGTAGAAGTAAAGTAAGAAAAAAAAATATTTTAAAAAACAAAATAACAGGTGTCTGTAAGGCATCTGACCAAAAAAAAAAAAAAACGTCTCTTTTCAGAGCCCACCTTAAAGGGGAAAAGGGGAATAATATTTAAATGTACAGTCCTCACGCTCTGATCCTGTACGTGTTCGCGGACATGGCGGTAGTTTGCAGGCAGCGCGTATTACCAACAGGGATTCTGGGGTGGAGATGCATGCAAATGAGAATGTGGGAAGGTAGGGATTGGTCAGTAAAGTTCAGTGGGTGTGTTCTGAATGGAGACATTTAGTGAGAAGTTCTTTTCCCTGACAGGAGACCAGACAGCCATGGCTCTGTGTGCTCGAAAACAGATTATCTGGATTTTGGGAGACTCATGGATACATTGGTTGAAGGTGCATGCAGAAAGTTGCGGTCTATGTGCAGATCTTGGATTTCCTAATGTGGAAGTGCACTGGCATGGCGTGCGTGGAATGAGGTGGCTGGGCTTGGTACCTCTCTGTGCTACTTTACAGACAGAGCATCATCCTGATATACTTATCATTCATTGCGGAGGAAACAGTTTAGGCCATGTCTCTTGAATTTCTTTGCAATTTGCAATGAAGGAAGGACTTGCGAAGGTCATGGACATGTTTCCAAATTGCCAAATAGTTTTTTCCCGTATTGCGCAAAGACAAATATGGCTGCGTTCTTCTGCTTTTGGTCCACAAATGGAGAAAGCGAGGCACAATGTGAATAAGGCTGTTTGTGCCTTTCTAAGAGATGTTGGCATGTCCTCATTGCACAATTAAAACATTTTGTATCGCAGCTCTTTCATTTTTTGCAAAGATGGAGTCCATCTCACATATGCTGGCAATCAGATTTTTCTTCGCAATGTACAAAATGCATTGCAACCTTTTTTGGATTCATAGTCACCTATTTGGCAATCTGTTTTTTCCAATCTACAGTTTTTGAAGCACACAAAACACCACCGAAAGGCTCTTTGCAGAGCCACCACTTACTCCCAGCGAAAATTCCATTGGTTTTGCTACGCTTGTACCCTCCATTTTTGTGTGTCCTTCGACGGTCCGCAGACTTTTTGAAAAATGCACGGGGGCCTACGACGGTCACTTCATATTTCTATTGTTAAACTGAGAAAGGCGGCTCTGAAAAGAGCCTTTTTTGTAAAAAAAAATTCTTTTCTAGTTTACTGCTTTTGAGCACACAACACACTAGGAGAGGAGGGCAAAGGAGGGTAAGGAAGGGACACCAACCACGGGGATAAGAAGGGGCAGGTGGAGAGAGAAAGATATAGGGTGGGCTTAACTTAGGTAGGGGGCAGTTCTTCTGGTGCTCCGTGACTGTAGCCTCAAAAGCACTTTGAAGACTCTCCCCCCTACAGAGTACTGCGTCGCAGTACATACACAATATTATGACCTTCGAAAGGTAAGGGTCAACAGCATCACGAATGGCTTGTGAGGCAGCTGGAGTAATGCGCTCCCCCACAGGAGTGTCTCTTGTGGTGAGAGGATCGGACACAGAGGATGCTGTGGAGGAACTCAGTCTACTACGTTCTTCACATGGCACCACCTTGCGAATGTCCGCACTGTGGAACGAAGTTAGGTGTCGCTTCATGGTTGTCGTACCAAAGCTGTACGCACCAGGTCTCCCGCGACTCAGTACCAACTGGCACTGGTTACACCTGAGCAGGTTCGCATGTGCTTTTGGTACGTTCCCAAAAATGGAAAACAACCGCCACACCCACGACTCCCAGCGAGTGCTTGTAGTGCGGAGTTCCCCCACCTCATTCTCTTCTTCCTCTTCTTCCTCGATCTCTACATCCTCACCCGTATATCCATGTGCAGGTCCTTGGGGAGGTGGTGGTGGTGGACGGTTTGGGGGGGGTGCTGACGCTAATGAAGCAACAGTAGCCATGGATGCCATAAGAATTAGTTGCCTAATGGTCGCTACAGCAGTAAAGGCAGCACAACTCAATCTGCTATAGCTAGAAGCACAAAGAAGATGAGCTCGGGGTGTGTGGCCATTAATAGGGGTGGAGGGGTGTGGCTCGTGACCATATTGATCACTCAAAAGCATTGCAAAAATTCTAAACAATACGTTCACAGGTAGAGCTATTGTATGGGACATGTGAAATGGTGATTTTATACTGTAGAAATAATTTCCCATGTGTGTATAAGTTCTTTTGCAATGTTGCGGAAGCAGACAAACTGCGCAAATTAGTCCACACGCTCAGCGTAGGTGCGGTCATATGATGACGTCCTGAACACATCCGCGAGGGAAATGGGTGCCCGCTGGACAGCAAATGCAGACTAACAAATATGCGCATGCCCGCAAGTGTTCTACGGACAGTGTTTGGGTGGTAACTAATTAAAAGTGCGACACAAGTGAGACGGACAGTTAGGGACAGGCACGATGTTCGCAGTACTTATGGGTGTACTGCACATGTGCATACATGATCTGCTGACTGTACGGCCAGGTACAGTGTCCTTAGGACACCTCCATTTTGTTTGACTACGAACATGCCGGCCACCGTGCCTGTTCTACGGACGGTTCCATCTTGGCTGTGGAGGGTACGGACAGGTATAGTGTCCTTAGGACACTCCCATTCTGCTAATTTACAGACACCCCGGACACCTGGTGTGTTATAAGAACATGTTTTATCTCGTTTGTGAGCGGTACGGAGAGGTATAATGTCCTTAGGATGCCCCATTCTGTTCATTTATGCACAACTTGAACAGATGGTGCGTTCTAAGATCATTTCCATCTTGGTTGCCATTGGTACGGGTAGGTGTATTGCCGTTAGAACATCCATATTCTATTGCTTAAGGCTAGCTCGCACAGGCGCGCTGTTTGCGGACATTTTAAGTCTTTTAAAAAAAATCTTTTTTCCTCAAACCCTTCAACTACAACTAATATAAAAAAACTTTCGAAAAAAAACACACACACACACATCAAGCAACAGAAATACAGGGGAAGCAGATACTGACACGAATATAGGGGAATTAGGGTTTAACACAGGCTGGATGGGAGGGGATGATTTGTGAAGGGATGAAGGGATGGATGTTTCATCAAAACGTTTATTTTCTTCTTGAAGGTTTGGGGATGGTTCACTAGGAAATGGAGAAGGGGGGAAGGTACAGGTGGGACAGTGATAACGTATTTTTCCTCTCACAAATTGCCTTAAACTGTTAAAATTGTCATTTAGTATGTGCATTTTCAGTTCTATCCTTTTCAGCCTGTCTTCCTCTGTGTAGTTTGTTGGCCTTTCTTCTTTTTTTTCCTGGTCTGTTAAAAATAAATATATATATGTTAAATGCCCATAAAATACTGACCATGATTTTGCTTATGCAGAGCAGTGTGTACCATTATTATCGCTATCTTCGGGCATTTCCCCATGCAGAAAATTCTCCTCCAGCCACTCCAAAGTACTGCACATTTCTGTGTCAAAACAACAGAAAGAAATAATTTTTTCTGCCCCTTATACAAAAAAAGTACACACACATATAAGAAAAATTAAGTTCACTTACTATTTTCTTGTAATTTGTCTTCGTTGTACTGCGTGCGTCTACTGTCGGTCCTGGCTGCAGAGTTTCTGTGAGGTAATTACATTGGAGGCATACTATTTTTGTTATGGTATAATCCGTTTAATTCTACATGGTCATTAAATGCATGGTTATTGTTTCAGAAGTTTAGGTTTACCTATTTATTTGTTAGTACTTATAATGTCTTTATGTGTCCTTTTTCAAAGTTGAGCATTTTTTGTGTAACACAATAGTACAATTTCAGATACCCCCTGACTGTTTGGGTACTGTTGACCTCGTCCGTGCCCGTCCTCAGACAGGCGCTCAGTCCGTGCCATTCAAATATCAATAGCGAGGGGGTTCTGTATGTTCTATGTTACATGTATGTAAAGTAAGTAAATTATACTACATATCTCCCAAGATCACATGATGAAAGTGTATATTCAGCAAAAAAACTTTATTAACGCGATGTTATGATTAAGTTCCCCTTCAAAAAACCTGTGAAATTCAGTTAAAAAAAACGTTGTTAAATGGACGTTATGGTTAAGTTGCACTACTAAAAACCCGTAAAATTCACTAAAAAACGTTGTTAAGGGGACGTTATGGTTAAATTGCCCTACCAAAAACCTGTGCACTTCACTAAAAAAACTTTTCAAACGTGCCATTATGGTTCAAAGTAAAACCGAAAAACTCCTGAAATTCGCCAGTTATGGTAGGCTAAGCGACCATAACTGCCCGCACCACTATGCACTCCTAACACTAACACCCAGGACATGAAATATGGCATCACAAATGTCATTGATGACATCACTGATGACATCACATGTGTAGCCCCTTTGTTTTTGTTCACTGCCATATATATATAATTCATTAAACACCTTTGATAAAGGGACGTTATGGTTCAAAGTAAAACCGATAAAACCCTTGACATTCGCTAGTTATGGCAAGCTAAGCAACCATAACTAGCACCACCTACGTGCACTGCTAAGACTAACACCCAGGACATCAAAGATGACATCACATGAATTTTGCAACACCTAAGATAAAAGGACATTTGGCCATCCAGGGGGGTTTCCCACCTACAAAAATCTCCGTCACTTTTTGATAAAGTGCAATAACAATGAATTAATGAATATATAATGAATAAGCAACAAAGGTGGAACCGCCATTTATTAATGGGCAACTAATTACTAATTATCGGTTAACGTACACTTCACTACTGGACCTGGGATTCTTCTGTAAAGAAAAAGTCATTCACTTGCGATTTACCTGTTTTATAGTGGGTATCCCTAATGGTTGTATCGAGGCCAAATGTTTGTCTTATTTAAAGCTCTACATAACACACAATTGGCATCACTGGCACATTTCACCATTGTGAAGTATACAAGATCCAACAGGCACAGTGAAAGGGAATCATCAGTCCGGCTTTAATAGAATCATAGCGTTGAGATTGCCACGCTCCAGGTGATGGATGACATCCTATGCATTACTGATACTGGCGGGGCCAGTTTGTTGATCCTGCTGGATCTCTCTGAGGTGGACGACACACTGGGCCATGGGGTGCTCTTCAACATCCTATCAGAGTACATTGGCTTGGGGGGTTTGGTCCTCAAATGTCAATCTCCATAAGGAACAGCTGGCGGGACTTGGTGGGGAGCAGGGCTCAAGTCGAGGGTATACATGGGCACCTTGATATGCTAATTTCTGGTGATGCCACATTCAGTTGGGTATGTTAATGAGACCCCCCACTTTTACTTTTAGGACTTGACCCCTGGTGGAGAGCCATGGCATCTCCATTCATCAGTATGCAGTTGACACTCAACTTCTCAGTGTCGTCTGAGGTTGATGTGCAAGACCTGGGCCGTCGCCTCTGAGCTATTGAAAGCTGGAATGGTTCAGTGCTTTTAAAATTTTAGAAGCAAAAACTGTTTTATTTGCTGCATTCTACTTCGCTGCCAAACTAATGGGAGGAGACAGAAAACTGACCCGTTCTCGAAGATTTTAGAATATCGGCACTCTTTGTCTCGTTTAATGCATACATTCTCCCCAAACTCCACTGTTTGATTTTTAAAGCTGTTTGTTTAGGTTATCCTGCTTATTTTGCTTTGAAACTGCATTTCTTAGGGAGAAATACAAATTCCCGAAATCAGCCGAAATTTGTCCTTGAAATTCCAAAGGTATCCCAGACCAAAAAACAAGCTTTTTCCCATTTGGCTCCGTCTTCTGGAACATTCTAACCCTCTTCCTTATGTTCTGCCTCTTTCTTAATTGGGTTTTGAAAGATATCATAGATAACCTTTTTGAAAATTAATGTATTTTTTTTGCAGGGTTGAAATAATTGTAGTCTTTTATTAGTTTTGTTTCCTTTTTTAGGATGTGTGTTTTTTCATGTACTGTATTTTTATTGCTTTATTACTTTTATAACGGCAAATCTCCATAAATCATCTCTGATCAGGTTTGTGCTACATAAATATCTAAAAAAAAAAAAAGAAATTGAGCATCCTGACAGTTTGCTGTAGACTCAAGTGGGATTCCCTCTTGAACACTGGCAAACTTCCCATTCTGTACAGAATGAGCCAGTTGTGATGTGAATGTTAAAACAATAGTAATTAGTTATGTATAACAGAAGTGCTGTTTCACATTTGTTGAATTAGTTACTCATCAGCAAATGGTTCCTACACTTTTGCTGCTTATTAATTATCCATTAATACATTCATTGTTACTGCACCTTATTATTAATTGATACTGAAAAGAAATGCCAAGTATAACATCGATGAGTAGGCTGCTGGTCACGTGACCAGGCCCTGCCTCTCGGTTGCTCCACCTACCACCTATTTAACCAGACCTCCTTAGGCTTCCACAGCAAAGGTCAGATGAAGACAAAGACCTCACCTGTTTGTGTCTGTTCGGGCCTGATAGGCCAAGGTCCAGACCTGCTATCCTGCATTTCACATACAAAATAGTCGCTACTACTGCTATTCGCCAAAAGACAACACCATGTGTCCCCTCACTCAAGAGCCCATCCATACTCTTACTAGGGTTCGAATGGCCAAACACCCTGACCATCCTCTGCAATATACCCTAGCGAACCTCATCAATATCGCCCTTTCCCCCATCCAACACCCACGGACCACATGCACACGCCCTCTCATGTTGATCAATGCTTGCAGCAGTCACTCACGCTGCAGAGATCGCTGACCTCATCTCCTGCAACAACCTTGATGCCCTGTTCATCACTAAAACATGGTTTACCCTGTTCTCCCCACGTTTTCAATGTCCTCCTAGACCAAGCCTACTGCATCCAACATGCTGACCGGCCAGGAAAGGCAGGAGGCGGAGTGACAATCATCCACAGGAGCGATTGGCCATGCTCCATCATCCTCTCTCCCAGAACAAGCTTGTTTGAATCACTCACCTGCCAGTTCCTTTTATTGTATAAGGAATCCATCGCCTTCCACCTCATCTACAGACCACCTCACAGGAGTGATTCTTCCATTGCTAACATGCCCAACTTACTCTCCTCTTCCAAATTAGCACATTCTAATAATGTCTTTCGCAGAAATGTTAGTGTTCCAGAGTCACAGGCTGACAGGCACACTCAAAGCACACTTATCGCACTGACCAGTCCCATGGACCTTAAGCAAATTGTGCTCTCCCCCACGCACAACAAAGGAAAAACCCCAGACATAGTCTTCACATCATCCCCTCAGATCACCTGTGCCTACCCTATCCCACTTGACTGGTCTGACCATGCTGCCATCCCATTATCAGACACCAGTCAACTACAGCCCACAATGGTCAGGCTAAACGACCCCACACTCAAAGCTGCACCTTCAAAACCTTCCCGGTCAATGAGCTAGAAGCCAACTTTAAACACTTCCCCACAACAGGGAATGCCTTGGGCTTCCTAGAATTATTGAAGAACTCTGCTATGACACTGGTGGACATGCATGCCCCCCTAAAAAACAGCCAGGCTAAGATCAAACCATCCGCTTCTTCGTACACCCCCAAGCTAGCCTCCAACAAATGCTCAATCAGAGTCCTACAGAAACGGTGGCACAAAAAACGGAACCTGGGAGACCTCACCAACCTCAAATTTCTCTACGCCAACCATAGGATTCTGACTACTGAGCAACTTGACAAGGGGGGTCCTGGGAGTCTCTCTGCCAGACATTAGTCCTGGTTACGAGAGACTTACCCAGAGTCTTCAGCTCACTATCTTTCACAGAGAAGAAATATCCCAAACATATCAGTCTTTGTCCTGCCCTGGGGCAGTCCAGCACCGAAATGCTAGGCAATTCTCCTCTGAACAAGAGTACCAACAGCATCCCCAGACACGTGTTTCGGTCTGGTTGGACCTCATCAGTAAGGAGGAGCTGTGTCTCTCTAAGAATAGTGATCAAGGGGTCCACGTCTGGATTCCCCTAGTAACTAAGGGTGAGACCCAAAGTTACTTAAATATGCAAATTGACAAGGGGGGTCCTGGGAGTCTCTCTGCCAGACATTAGTCCTGGTTACGAGAGACTTACCCAGAGTCTTCAGCTCACTATCTTTCACAGAGAAGAAATATCCCAAACATATCAGTCTTTGTCCTGCCCTGGGGCACTCCAGCACCGAAATGCTAGGCAATTCTCCTCTGAACAAGAGTACCAACAGCATCCCCAGACACATGTTTCGGTCTGGTTGGACCTCGTCAGTAGGGAGGAGCTGTGTCTCTCTAAGAATAGTGAGCAAGGGGTCCACGTCTGGATTCCCCTAGTAACTTAGGGTGAGACCCAAAGTTACTTAAATATGAAAATTGACAAGGGGGGTCCTGGGAGTCTCTCTGCCAGACATTAATCCTGGTTACGAGAGACTTACCCAGAGTCTTTAGCTCACTATCAGTCCAACTAAGAGTAAATGCAGCCTTTCCCTGAGCCAAAGAATGGTGTAGGAAATTCTGGGTTGTCATTGTTGCAGACAGCCAAGAGTGGCAAAGAGGCTGCCCCTTTGGAAAAGGGATATTTAGAGGAAGTGTACCTTGCTTACGTGAAGGTGATGAAGTACCATAAAGTGAATCTTGTCATATCTGGAAGCTGTATAAAATCACAAAGCTTGTTGCAGACAGACAAGCGTGGGAAAGAGTTTGGAAAAGGAATATTCAGAGGAAGAGTGCCTTGCTTACTTGAATGTGTTGAAGTACCATAAAGTGAATCCTGTCATAGCTGAAAACTGTTTAAAGTGACAAAGTACTGAAGCTGTGGTGGTGTATTTGGTTGTCAGTAGATTTGATACTTCAGTAGCACAATTGAAGGTGGAATACTATGAGGCAGAGGAGTAGACCCTCATGGTGAAATCTTTCAGACGTTAGGCGCAGTTCAGAGTTGCTAGGATGAAAGTGGAAGTGCTGTGAAGTCATCCTAACAAAGATACAAAGCTGTGTTTCATTGACATTACCAGAAGTTGTGTTTACCTTAACCTAACAATGGACTGTGGTATTTCTTCTTGCACAACTAGAATTTGTGGCAAATTATGTTGACTGGAAATAACATTGATGCTATTTTGATGAAGTGGAAAGTCTTTATTCCAGCAAGAAGAGAAGCGTTTCTGTTGTTTGAATTTTGGTTAACAGAACTTTGTTTTGACATTGAAGCCTTAAGCCAAGAAATGAGTTAAGACTGTATTACAAACCCAGATTTCCTTGTTTCTTTTTTTGTTGAACATTGGAACTGAATTTACCTTGAAACCTGGGCATGGGGAGTTCACTAAGGTTACCAAAGAAGACAGTGAATATCATTGTTGATGTTATTATGAATTGCCATATATTTCTTTACGTATTCAATGTGTAAGTGTGAGGGCCATATATCCTATAATCGAGTGTTTTCCTTTAGTTTTCCTTTAGTTTTGATAGGCAGGGAAATCCTCGTTGGAGTAGGGATGGTGAGGCATTTGATAAAACTTATGATTTAATAAAATGGCATATTTTGAGAAATCATCTAAAAGTTGTCCGCCTCACATTTCTGACCCCTCACAGACCATGCATTATATGAAAAGAAAAACAAATTACGCTTCAACCTTAGATAAGTGCAGAAATCCATTATGTTGGGAGAGAAGTTTAAAAAGAGGTGTCTAGAATAAAACAGGAGTACAAAAAGTGGCTTCTAGATCATAAACATCTTATGCTACAAAGAGATAACCAAGCTAGGCTACATGTTCTCCCTAACAAACAAGACGCTGTCTTTTGGGCACTGACTAACTATGGACAAGAGAGAGAGACTTACCTACACACTAATGTGATATCTGTTGAAGTTTGGATCACCCTTTATAAAAAGATATACTCCAAATCAAAAAAATCTCTTGAAAATCCTGCAGGTTGCAGCCGAACACAGTTGTCTCTCCGAATGGATCGGGGGTACTTAGAATTCTTAATTATGAAGTCCAGGAACTCAAGAGACTCGGGTCCAGACAGATTGACCAATTGCATTATAGAAAAATATCCACAAAATGTGGTCTAAGATATTGACAGTTCTTTTAACAGAAAAGATCGGGAGGGGGTCCTTGCCTGCTTCTTGGCATAGCGCTCACGTGATACTGATATTCAAAAGGGGTGACAGGCCCAATCCTCAGAATTATAGACTGATTGCACTCCTTGAAGTAAATAGCCAAATTGTGCTTCAGCTGTCCTTAGAGAACTGGAGGCTTTGGACAGTGAAAATAAAAGAATTCAAAGATTGCAGAACAGCTTTAGGCGTTGAGTGGGTACACATTTAAATGGCTTTGTGTTAGCATGTCCGCATTAAAAGAAACATGGTAGTGAAGTACAGTGCCATACCCAGCATTGATTTATCAACCACATTCTATTATGTTAATCGTTCTAACTTGTGAAGGAAGCTTGCAATGTGGGGTCTACTATTGGGATTATTAAGTATCCTAATTTACCTCCATGAAGAGACCCATATTAGAGTGCCACTGAATTTACAAGGGGCACTGTCTAACATAATACAGACTCATAGAGGTCTAAGGCAAGTGTGTGTACTTACACCTTGCCTGTTTAATCTTTACATCTCTGATTTAGGCCCTGAGTTGGCAAGTATACACAATGTTCCCGCTAGTCTTGGAAAACTGGAACTTCTTGGGCTCGCATATGCAGATGATGTTACACTCCTTGATCTAACCCTGATAGGATTACAATGCCTACTAACGGGTTTGCTAATTTTACATTGGCAAATGAACCGGAAATAAACGCATGTAAAACGAAAATAATACAATTTTCTAGGACACAGCATTTGCCAATTTTTTTTTCCATAAAACAAATATAAGCTTTTGTATGCTTTATTGAAGCCCAAAAGGTCTTTATAGGCAGCTCAAACGAAACGCATAAAATTGCAATTCTGCCAATTCTCTTTAATTCCCCTTATAAATTATAATAATAGTAAAGTGATACCAGGCCTAAGTTATGGCACTGAAAAATGGAATTTGGGTGACTGGCACACAGTGTGCGTGTTTGAAGTCCTTCTCTGGGGGAAAGTGTTGTCTTTGCCTAATTGTGCATCCATTATGGCTGTCGGATATCAGATATGAATTGGGCTTCACCTCCCTGAAAGCATGTGAACAATGATATGTATTGTTGTTATGCCACTAAATACTCTATGTTTGAAGATTTACACTGCATTGTTGGAAGGGTTCTTACGAGGAAATGAATGGGTTTGTAGAAAAATGTGATAATATTCTTTTTCGTCTAGCTATTGCCAAGGAGGCTTTTATTATAAATCCGTCCATAATTAAGTACAGATTGTGGGAATTCGATCGAATGAATACTAGGATTGTAATTGGCAAGTATCAGCTATATAGAGAATTCAAGGTCTACTGAGAAAAAGTGGTGTTTTCCCAAGATATCTGATTAAGTTTCCAAATGCAGTATACAGAAACATATTCATGAGATTTTGTCTGAACATACTGCCAGTAGGCGAAATCATCGATATTTGCAATGGGGCTAATACAAATAATACTCAATACAGATATTGCAATGGTAATGGAATCTTGGAAACATATATTTTTGGAATGTTCGGGTGTTTCAAGCTTACAGTGTCTGCATTTCAGACCTTTTGTCCAAAATTAGCTGTGCTTCAATCCTGAATCATTTTGATACCGGGTGTTGGCAGGTAATCTGAATTTGAAGTCTTTTGCAATGATGACATTCATGAATGCAGTTTTAGCAATAACGAAGATGTGAAATTAATGTGTTAACTGTTTTATTAATTGTTAATTGCAATATGTTCTATTAATTAACTGTTGTGGCATGTTTGTATGAAGTCTTATGTTGTAATTTTTGTGAAGAGCGTTGAATAAACCAAAGCACAAAAATAAATAAATAAATACACATTTGCTGTGCTGTACAGTGAGGAGTATCACACCAGGGGCCAGATTACAGAAACGTTGCACTGGTGCAGGTGCAAAATTGCACGTTATTAGCACTAGGGCAAAGTTGGCCCTATTTCTTAAAACACTTGTCAATATTAGAAATCATTGCACCATGACAAGTGCAGTCTGACATGGTAATGCACCAAGGCAGAAATTGCCCTAGTGCAAAAAAGATACATTTTCGATGCATTTTTGCACTGGGGCAAAATGTGTCCTAGTGCTAATAACATTCTGTATTAGCACTAGGGCAAACTTTTCCCTGATGCAAAAATGCAGTGAAAATGTATCTTTTTTTGCATTAGGGCATTTCTTTCCCCTACTGCTTATAACATGCCAAAATACACGTGTCATGGTGCAATGGTTTTCTAATATTTGCAAGTGTTTTTAGAAATAGGGCAAACTTTGCCCTAGTGCTAATACTCTGCAAACTTTGCACTTGCAACAGTGCAAAGCTTCTGTAATCTGGTCCCAGCAGTTGGTCAACATCAAACAGTACTACAAAGGGGACATTCACAACGGTCTATTAGACAAAGACCATATCCACACAACTCTCCCAGATGTGCTGATACGAGTTGGCAAGGGAGAGGCAAGACTTGATTGTAGTGAAATGAAATAGAAACGTATCAGGGCACTCTAGGAAAAAACAAAAATGCCTATCAGATACATTTTGCAACGCAACTGTTTGCTCAAAGCCCTGTGTTCTAACATCGGTGCTAATCTACAATTGTGTTACTGTTGATAGGATATTAGGACATATTACGTACTATGGGTGGAGATACACATTTGAAACACACCCCAGTGCACCGCCATTACATAGTTTTCCTTTAAACTTCCCTTTTGTGTCTTTTCTTTCGATTTAAAAATTCCAAAAATCAGGGAGTCAAAAGTGAATAGCAGCGAACTATCACATCCCACTCTCGAGGCATCCTTATCAACCCACATGTTGATTGGCAAATATGAAGTGTCAGCACTAGTAAACAAGATCAGTGTTTAATTTAGGCAGAGCACTATGCCTAGCGTCATACATAAAGGAATTCTTCTCAACGCTCATGCCCTGACATCCTAGAATTCCTTAACACACCCCTTAGAAAGTGTATAGTCGCAGGCACTTAAAAACATACAATCATACCCCTCTCCAGAAGAAAACCTGTGCCATCCAAAGGATGAAGCCAATGACCTGTCAATCGTTAATATCGCATAATTTAGTGAAGTACTACAAAGGCAACTGTAACACAATCCATCAATTTCAGATCCTTGAGATTGACAGACGAAGAGGAACTTTGTATTTCCCTAGATGATGGAAACCAAGCAGTGGTCTCCTCTTGTCAGTTGAATGTGTGTGTCTGTTCGAAATGTTCAGCATACTTCCCAACATGCTACAAATCTGAAATTTGGCATGTGGCTAGGTTCCATTGTGAAAGCAATGTAAAAAGTATAAAATATACATTTTGCAAATCTTTGCGTTCTGCAATGCTTGGATATCTGTGTGTGTCTGTTTGAAATGTTCAGCATACTTCCCAACACACTACAAACCCGAAATTTGGCATGTGGCTAGGTTCCATGGTGTAGACAATGGAACAAATATAAAATATGCCTTTTTCAGATTTCTTTTTTTTAAGGGGTCTGCAATGCTTACCCCTGCCATGTGGCTCTTCGCGCCATAGTTCTGCTGTAGTTCTATATTCATTGTTCCTAAAGTTCAGCAGTTCACGAAAACTTCAGCAATTAATTGTTCCTAAACTTTCCGCACTATCAGCATTCTAGCTGACATTAGCAGTGCTCGCTTTTGAAGTAATGCAGGTGACACAATACAGTGCTTTTGTAGTGGTGCGGTTGACAGGAAGCAGTGCATGTCTCTTCAATAATGCCTGCAATGACATTGTCCGTCATATTGTGGCAAATCTCTCATGATTATTACAGAAACTTAATTTCTCACGGAAGTTGATGAATGTATGGCATCTCAACAGTATGAAACTTACATGCTTCAGCAGTACACATACAGGTATGGCACTTCAAGCTTACACACTTCAGTCTGGCACGTACAGCACTTATGTTGAGGTCGCTGCTGCCTCGGCTGTAGATAGGGACACCAATAATGTTGCTGCGCAATCTCAAATCTCCAACTCAAAGTAGCTGGAACCGATTTACATGATTCATGCTTTTCTCCTGTGGCTTTTTCCAGATTTGGAAACAAAGACAATTTGTTCACACTAGCTCCTACCGGAAAGACTAGCAATATTGTCTACAAAGAAGCATTGGTTTAGTTGATCAAATAAACTTCAAAGTATGACTGAAGTAGGAAGTACCGTGTGAAGCACGGGTAGACCTGCCATTTTAACATACATCTACTGTGAGAAACCTGAGGGCGTCCTCACATCTACTGCCCGTGGCCAGGGAAAGGCCATGGCTTTTGGATCCTGACCCTGGAGGTGTAGAAGCAAAGGAAGATCACCTGGGTGGAGGGTCCTTGGGGATTGGGGAGCAGATGTCCTTGGGTGGGATGTGGTATGCCTCATTTCCATTTCAGGAGGAACCCTCAATCCCAGATGCAGTTATGGGGAAATGCTACCCCTGTCTGACTGACTAAGAAAACACCAGGAGATATTATCAGTATAGAAGTACCAGGAAGAGGGTGAAGAACAGAAGGTTTAGCAGTGAAACAGGTTATCCCCTTTTCCTTTTTCAGAGCCAACCTAACCATCCCCCGGCCTTTATGGGCTACTGTAAAACATCTCCCTTAATTTTCCCTCATTTAGCCTACTAGAGTACTGGGACAAGGAAGGGATGACTAGGAGTAGTGAACAATAGTAAGTAATCTCACCACTCTTGTACTGAGATGAGGAAGACGCCTGCAGAGTTTTGTAAAGGTCACGCATCTAACATATTCTCCTCTAATTGCAATCATACAATTACAATTGGGAACTCCCTCCTGCAACCTGTCAAGTGGTTGCATGTGTATAAGAAGGGAGGAGACCAGCAGCAATCGGAGCAGCAGAGAATCCTGTTTGCAAGGAGGCAGCCATGGTGGGTCCTGCTGGAAAGCCAGGCCTCTGGCACACAATCACAAGGAACTGCGTAGCCCAGGAGCAGACAGGCTATAAGAAAACCACAGTTGTGTGAGCCTCTGTGGTTGGAGATACGCAGTCAGAGCTGCAGACAACGAAAAGGAAGCAAAGTGGCTGCCAGCATACGTGGAAAGGAAGCAGAGCTGCCCGCTGCAGCTGAAGAGAAGCTGAAGTACGAGCGGGGCTTGTGGTTGAAGGAAAGCCAGCGGGCAGAGCTAAAACCGAACAGTGCAGCTGTCCAGAGGGAATGCCAGGGACCAGTGAGTGAAGGGAGAAAGTCACTCCAACTGGGGCGCTCCTGGGGGCAGTGGGGAAGCTAGACGAATGCCGAACGAACAAAATAGCATGCGCATAATGAAATTAACCCAAAGCCGCTGGTTGGGTGAAAATTTAGCGGCAAAGCAAATGATTACCAATATTGAATACCGAACTGAATTAAACTTTTATGGGCAAAGTTTTGACCTGATGACAAATGAATATGAAGTTCAGATATTGCCTGTTTGAAAGCAAAGAACGAGGCAAGAGAGCAAGTGTGGAGGATTGCGAGAGAGCATGGCCGCAAGGTTGTAAAGGAATAAAACCACCACAAAGTGAATTTTATGCGTGAATACAGTGTGGCAGGGCCAACGACTGGCAAAGGATATGTGACACATTGCGGCAAAGCCAAGAGGCTGCTGACAAGGAGAAGCCAAGTGAGTGTGAACATTCACACAGGGACAGATACAGAAGAAACTGCGTGGGCTAGAGAGCCTAGGGTTCCTGGTTGCATGACCAGTAATGGGTGGACCGTGTGGTCTGACAATTGTGCCTAGACCAAGGAACCCTCAATTGTGAAAGCCAAAGATATTGTTGAAGTAAACCAAGAAGAAGTGAGCTGATTGAATTGTTAAGACAAGCCAGAAGGAGTGTCCAAGTTGATCTGGGTTGTTTTGAACATTGAGAGTCTGAGACTAAGTATAAGTTGGCAAGATGAAGTCTTGGGGAAGGAAACCCTGAAACTTAATGAACTTTAATGCTGCTAAACCTGAAGACCATTTTCTTTGGAACTGTGATGCCTTGAACTTGGGTACGGGAACCTCTGAGGATTTGTGGAACTGTTTTGAACTTGGGAAAGGTAATTCTGAGACTTTTTTGGAACATTCTTGAACCTGGGGAAGGGGAGCTGAAAAAAAAGCTAGAAGGTAGAAGAAGCTCATAACTTTACTTTGATCACCATTTCTTTTATTGCCGACATCCCTACACATTGTTTAGCTTTAGTTGTGAGGGCAAGGATAGGTTCTGGACACAGACAGACTTTTAAGTTGACATTTCTGAATAAGACTTTCCTTAGTTTCTTTAGGTAGGGAAATCCCACCTTAGCTTACAGCAAGTTTGGCCTTCAACAGTCCGGGCATTTAAGTTGATAAACTATTTTATTTGAACTTTGAATCTGTTGTCTGTGTCTTGCTTCATGATGCTTTCACACTATCCCTTGACTCAGGTATTTTATCAGCAACGTTTGTAATTTCAGATGAACCTAAAGACACTGTTGCATATGGCACACAAAACACTCCAACACTCAGCGATGGTTCAGGGGTTTTCTCTAACACTGTCCCTCTGGCTCGTCTTGTTGCAAACCTCCTCCCAAGCCCAGGCTCCTGTAACCCTTGGTTAGTACTACCTAATATTGACCCCCCTACAGTCTAAAGACTGACTTGTGCTTAATATAGCACCCTAAATGTTATTTGTCTAGGCTCCCGCAGGGACTTTCTAACTGTCCCCACTCTATCCAATTGTTAGTGTTATACTGTTATATGGAATGTGCCGGGCAGACATCCTGTTATAATCAGTCACATTCATACTCTCCTTTTTTCTGTCGTCTTGCTACTCCTCAACCTCAACCCACCTTAGCCTTCCATACTTCCTTTCCCATCCCTCTTATATCACTCACTCCTAGACATTACCTCCATCCTTGGATGTTACTACTGTGATGAATCCCTCAATGTCGTCACTGCTCCCCCAGAGGGGGACCCTTCCCATGGGGCCATGGAGATGAGGCTGCTACCCGATAGTCCCCCTGGGGGTGGAGCTCAGTGGGAGAGGTGAAGACTATGGAGGGAAAACGTGGTATGTTAACCACCATGCGTCCAGACACTGTTCTTCGGCCAGCATGAATAGGGCCCAAGCACCCTCACCCTCTCTGTCTCCTCCTTATTCTGCTAGTTACCTCATACATAGCAGTCCTGTATATCAGGTAGAGGATACTGTGATGAGTAAGAATGAGGGAAGAGTGAGTATGGATGACTACAAAAGTACTGACACGAGGAAGAGCAGGGCAATGAAGAGACATACGCGGAACCAATACAAACATGTTAGCTATCCGAGGCTCGAGAGTCAAGCTGCCATAAAAACTGATGAAGGACTCTCCTAAGTCTCAGTCCCAGTGGGGAGTGAAGCCCAGCAGAGAGGATGCGCTGCAGACCCAAATGCCGGGAATGGGAAGGCAAGGAACAAAAACACAGAGAGGAGCCAAGACTTACCCAAAGAATGTGGAAACCGATGTCCGGTAGCAGGAAGGCAGCCATCTGAGTGGTCCAGGCGGGACCTGAGTTGCGGGGAGAAGCCAGCGTGGCAGAGGCACCGAAAGCCGAGAACAGACTGCGAGAGCCTAGGGGAAGCCGGAGAAGCTTACCAGTGTTGTGGAGCACCAGAACCCTTGTGGACCAAGTTGAAAAGTTAACCGAGGGGGTCCAGGAAGGCACTGGGAGACCCCAGAGGCAGTGGATGGGAAGAAGTGCAGGCCCATCTTCCTTATCCCAGTGGGATGAAACAGAGAGATCAAATAAGGACATATTGGGGGAGAGAGCACCCCAGAGAGACCTGAAGAGAGGCCTAGCAGAATAGTGAACCGGGCCTAATCAAGAGACAGTATTAAGCTAAAATAGGAGTCTGGGTCCGGAATAAAGAGAAACAGAGAGAAATGTACAAGCGAGATAAAGCCTGTCAGGATAGTGAGCCGGCTTAATTAAGAGGCATTACAAAACTGAGAAGGGGTTCTGGGACCTGTGAGAAACCTGAAGGCGTCTCACCCTCTAGTCCGCGGGGATCTGTCATCCAGGTGGCCGGGACACAGCCATCGCTTTTGGATCCAGTTCCTGGGGGTGGAACAGTGCGGGAGGATCACCTGGATGAGGCGCGGTATCCCATTCCCAATAACACCTTATCCCCAGCGTACCAGGTAGGATAGCTAGGAACTCAACCCCCCACCGCTTTCCCGACATGGACACTTTCTCACGGACAGCCCACCGTGAGCGACAATGGACTAACACCAGAGACACGTCCCAACATCATCGTCAGGCAAGGTCAGGCATTTACGGATCATTACACACACCCGACTTCCATCACACTTCCTCACATCGATAAAAGGCGGAGCACGAAAACATACTCTGAGCGACGCAAAACACATGAGGAAACAGCAGCTCCAAGATGGCAGTTTAATACAAGGAGGAAGACGGCGTGACCAGAGAGGGTCGCAAGGACGGAAGTACCTTTGACCTCTAAAGACTGTTACTTTTGTAAGCCTTGGAAAGTAAGAAACTGAAGACCAGGAACAAAGGCTGATCAAACTTGCACAGTGTGTCAGGGGTACCCGGGGCTCTCCCACATCGATAAACCAGGCGGGGAGGAGCGATTGCCGCAGTCAGTGGTACTGTTCTTGGCTCTTACAACAAAGCAGCGTCATAAAAGACAGCACAGCCGATGAGTCGGAGAGACTGATACCAAACTAGCTTATGTTTTGATCAAAGGTTGCAAGCGGCAACTTTGTATAAAGAGAACAGTATGTGAGGCGTTTGTGATGAGCGACGCAAATATAAATATATTGGAACCAAAGGCGTATTTCAATTTAATAGTTGAACTTTGGGAGGCCAAGAAAAGATACCATACAAAGAGTGGTCCGGGGGCCACATGGGCACTCATTCAAAAGTCTCTGTTAGGTATCCAACTGATGCTGAGTGTGAGAAAAAGGAATATTGAGATTGAAGTGGTTATGCAACGGGTCAAGCTAAACCCTGTGCACAAATCGAAAGTCTTCGATAGCTTAAGGTACAACAAAATTAGTCGAGCCCGGCGGAGGGAGACTAATTGACCGAAAGAAAAGGATCTGAGCCCAGCTGATGGGGATCCGGGGTGAACCGTGAGTCGCCAGAGAAAGAATTCTCTGAACATTTGGTTTGAAAGGGATCTGAGCCCGCAAGAGGTGGATCTAACTTGGAACTTTTGAAAAGGATCTGAGCCTGGCCGAGGGGGATCCAGAGTGCACATCCAACTTGAATACAGGTAAAAGAAAAAGAATGTTTGTGTGTTGTTTCTACAAAGCAGGCCCTCTGAGTCGAGACGTGCAAGATGTAAAGAGGCTTGCACACAGAAGGTCCTGAACTGTATCCTTGTGCTGCAGAAGCCAGAGTTTGTGCTTTGCTCGAGTGAACCGCCTTGCCCGTACTGAAAACATGGGGAAGGGAGGCCAATGGCCCAATCATCCTGACTTATCATTTTGTGAACACTTCTTTCTTTTTCATGAAATTCACCCCACACTATTTGTAAATTAGTAGTAAGGATTGGCAATCGGTTTTTTTGTATAGGCCCTTTCATGTTGACAAGACTCCACTAGGACTGCCTTCATTATTATGTGATGGTGTTAGTTTGCTCCCATCTTTAGATTCAGGTTCAGATAGGCATTTATCACACCCTTGCGAAAGTTCAATAAACACCCTTGAACTGTGTTCACTTGTGTCTGTTTTACTATTGCCACCATGTGTTCCTTACACACCCGAACATTGAGAAACTGAGAGAGTTTTACATACAAAATAACTACTGGCAGGTTAGTGAACCAGGCTTTAGTAAGAGACATTACAAAGCTGATAAAGGGGTCTGGGACCCACATAATGACAAGAGAAGACCAAGGGATGAGAAGGATATTGTTTGGCAAAAGATAGAATAGAAGACCAGGGGAAGAGAAAGAGATCATTTGGCACAAGTTCAGAGAAGGCCAAGGGAAGAGAAAGAAATTAGTTGGCACAAGTTATGAGAAGATCCTGGCAAGGAAGATACAGCCTTTGGCAGAAATCCAGACAATGTTGATGCTATCGAAAGAGAGCCTAAGAAAGGCTTGGGGAAGGGAGACATCTTCCCAATTTTGTTTTTGGAACTATAAGCAAATCACCTGAGAAGGTCTGGGGAAGAGAGAGACCTCCACTGTGGAATAATACAGAAAAGCCTGGTGACGGCTAGGGGAAGAAGGATATTCCCCCATTGTTCATGAACTATTATTATTATGTATTATAATTATTATTCCCCCATTATTCATGAACTGCCTAAAGTAATCCCGAAGGAAGGAGTCATCCGGTTGGAGTTAGGGGGCAGCCTACTTTAAAGATTTATTTTGAAGTGTAAGGGACGGAAATAGGTTTGGGACAGAGGACAGTGGACTGTTTGTTTTTGACGGACATTCTGATGCCATTCTTTGTTTTGTTTGAGGCAGGGAAACCCCGCTTATTTATAGGGACAGGTAGGGTGCTTCCTTATTTTCTGTTAAATAAATGTCTGCGCCACCAAGCATGCCTTCCATTGTGTTCCGTGTCTACATCTGCAGCCTTTGAGAGGAATCTGAGGGCAGGGAAAGGTCGAAGCTGCCAGATTCTGACCCTAGTGGTCGATTTGCAAGGGAGGAGTACCTGGGGGGAGGTGACCTGGGGAGAACAGATGGGATCCCAGAAGATGAGACACAGTATTTCCCCATGATGTCCCTCCCGTTCCACAAGCCTTCAGGGGCTATTGTAAGTCCCTTCACTGTTTTTCCATTGACAACCATAGGGACACACATCACTTTGGTACTGGGAAGAAGAAGATGACAAAACACCACTTCGGTACTGAGACGAAGAAGAGGGATGCCGAGTACCAGGATCGTAATATCAGCTAATGAGTGTAGATCACCTTTGCCAGAGAAAGACTGGGCAGTATAAATATCCCTCTCAGGTGCCGACTGAGGAGAAGGGGAACAACCTAGAGAAGCAGTTTGAAGTAGGGCTGGAGAGGCAAGAGGATGCCAGGACTACCGAGTGGGTCTGTTCCTCTGGTTGTCCCCCTTGTAGAGTTTGCGCAGCGGAAGGCCGACATGCTGAACACAGCCAAGTTGTCCCCATGGGCCGGATCACACCGAGGACGTTCAGGAGCCGAGGCGGCTCAAATCCAGTGTGGCAGAAGCTACGGGGACCCGAGAGAGGTGCCTAATCGGGAGGAGCTGCACGTGTTGGGGTTCTACACACACCCAGGGGAACGCGGAGAACCAAGTTACCCAGTAGGTTTGAGGCAAGCGAGTCACTCATGGCGCTCCGATGTTGTCCGAGTATACTGCACAGATCCTTTCACTCTAGTGTGAGTGAACAAAGTGCAGACAAGTCACATGAATATCGTACTGTTAAAACCCAGTGCAAGCATTGCCAAGGGCCAAGAGATAGCAAGTGTTACCAGGAGTCAAGAGAGTGCAAGCATTGCCAAGGTCCAAGAAAGAGCAAGTGTTGCCAAGAGTCCAAAAGTGCAAGCATTGCCAAGGGCCAAGAGAAAGCAAGTGTTGCCAGGATTCAAGAGAGTGCAAGCATTGCCAAGGGCCAATAGAAAGCAAGGATTGCCAAGTTGTCTTCCACCCAGAAGCAGAACTGTTCTGTTGTGTTTGACATTAAGGAACTCATGGGAAATCTGGTAGGAGAATACACCAGTTCCTAAGTGAAGGAGAGAGCAAGGATTGCCAAGTTGTCCTCTAGCCAGAAGAGGAACAGTTTTATTGTGTTTGACATTGAGGAACTCTTGGGAAATATGATAGGAGAATACACCAGTTCGCAAGTGAAGGCCCATTTGCTTTGTGAACTTTTTGAGAACTTTGCCAGACAAGTGGAGCTGGAACGCACCCCCTGCTTTTCAGTTGGAAGTGTTGCAAGAACCTTTAGAGAACTGTGCTAGACAAGAGGGGCTGGAACGCACCCCCTGCTTGTCAGTTGAAAGTATTGTGGGAACTGTGTCTTGAGGAACGTGAAGATCCTTTAGTTGGACAAAAGGGGCTGGGGTGCACCTCTTGTCATTTTGAAATGCCTGAAAGCTTGGGGAAGGGAATCCATTCTCAAACCACGAGCTGTGAAGAGCCAGTGGAACATTTGTGGAACACTTAAAAATTTTGAGACTCAACCGGAAGGTTACAAGATCCTCTCTAAACCCAGGCCTAACTGGCCTGGTGGTGGAGTGGCCCTGCTCTTCCCTGAGTGTGTCCCTGCTACTATCATTCCGACTCAGGCCTACTCTTCTTTTGACTGCCTTGCCTACAGGCTTGGTGTCTCTCCTGGCCTCTCTCTGACTTTGGACACCATCCACAGGCCCGCTTGCCAGATCTCTCACTTCCTCTCAGACTGCGCTGACCTCTTCTCTCCTGGCCTCCTCCTCCTCCAAGCTTCTCTTCCTTAGAGACTTCAATATTCACCTCAACTCCCCTTATGCGGCCTCTGGGTTCTTCACCAACGTCTGTGACTCTCTTTCCCTCTCTATTCTTCACACACTGAACCGGGGTGCTCGACCCAGCCCTTTAAGACGAGGTAGCAATACTTTGAGATGGATGGGAATGCAGAAGATACTCAAACATCAATAACCAAATTAACTCAGGAAGTTGGCAAATCAAAGCTGTTTTATTTGCAATTGTCTGAAACAGGGAGTTACAACGAACATTGACAATTTGTTCGATCTTCTCGCTCTATCTCAACAAATCTTATAAAAAAGTATTTTATATAGTAAAAATGTGTCATTGCTGACGTCATCCTATGTGGCAAACTACAAAAACGTATTGGAGAAAGTGATTGGGTCTTAGGGAACATCTAGTTATACGTTCCCTACTGGTCTAAGAGAGTGATAGGGTTTCTAATATCAGTTGGGGCAACTAAGCCCTCCCCTCAAACAGGTCACTATGAACATCATCAAATACACAACGTCCCATTGCTTACACAAACCTCTTTGTTATAGTAGGGCTCTTTACTACGTGGCCCTCTATAATTGGTTGGCACCCTTAAATCCATCAGTACTTTTCCACATACGTCAGCAGCACACAGGCTGGCCTCCGAGTGCTGGTGGGTTGGTCTTGACCATAGCTTCCCACCAATTAGTTCACTATCCATCATAACACTGCTGTCTGCCAGTCAATTGGCCCTTTGAAGATTGGCCTTAAGTTTGTTCTTCATGCCTGAGAATAAAAGGGAGTATAGCATACTCCAACTCCTTGCATACGCATAGCACGTCACGATTGTCCATTTTCAGCCATCCACGTGACTGAAGACCATGGTTTTGAGCGTTTGGTGCATTTAAAATACTATATATTTTTTTAATTATTTTATTTTTTGTAATTTAGTTTCTTACACACTTTTTTTACAATACAAGACATTACTCCCTCCATCTCAATACCCCCTTAAAATCTTAGTAAACTTGAATACATAAAATTCATTTTCTGTTACTGAGTACGCTTCTCTTCCAGTATTTTTAGAGTAGCCTTTAAAAAGTTCACCGTGGAGTAATTGACTCTCTGGTCAGCTGCTCCATAAATTAGCTCCCACCATCTGTTGGCATCCAGTCCAACTTTTTTTGTAGCTCCTTTAGGAGAATACTATTATTTAATGAACCTCTGACATCTTCATTGTTTTCGTGCCCGTCTTCTGAACAGGAGTCTGTTCTTTGACGTGTTTGTAGTTACTGTCTGATCATTCCGGCCCAGAGTGGCCTTGGCTTCTTGGGGCTGGTCCATTCTCGCCCTTCTTTGAGTCACTTCTGTTATTCGATTGCTTTTCAACTGCGACACACTGAAAAAGCCTTCCTTTTTCTGGTCCAGCTCTGCTAAAATGCGTAGTGGAATTGTCCATAGTTCACACACTCCTATATATATATATATATTGGTGCATGCCGCAATCTATTCACTACATAGCTAGCCTTAAGAATACTTTGTATAGTTGCGTTTCTTTGCATCTGTACACGTGTAAAATTACTTGATATCTTCATCGTCTCTGTAGCATAAATATCTTTGTTTCGATCCCGAAATGTTGCTTATCTTCTATACTTTCTTAACACCTTATAGAATGTTTATGTTCTCTTGCCTCTGCATCTCTTCTGGGTGCATCAGTCTTGCTTCGTGTGACATCACCACTTTTCCCTTTCGCTCACTTTTCCCACTTCTTCTGGGATTTCATTCAAATGGCCATCATATTGTCATGTATGCAGGTATGGCTTTCTTAATGGGAACCTTGCCTCCAGGATTCTCCTTGGTATTGGTATCTTCACTGGCACTGCATGTATTTCACATTCTGGTTCCCAGCATATAGGCAACATGGGAGCCAGGGGAGTTGCTAGGTCTGGAAAAGACCCGGGGCTATGCTGATGTCGGAACTGTTGGGACTGGGGCTAGCTAATCTTTTGGCTGTAGCTCCTGAGATTCTATCCGGGGCTACAACCAAAAGATCAGGGGCTATAACCTCCTTAGCCCCCCCTAGCAACGTCCCTGATGGGAGCGATGCTTGAGGTGGGCGTACTTGGCGCCTTCTCTACAACACCTTGGATGTTCTCATCTCTGCAGACATACCCATGTCCAACCCTCTCATTACTCTTCTCTCCTGGTCTGATCACGCTCTCCTGTCCTCTCACCTGGACCTCCTGGATCCCCAGGCTAAGCCCCCGCCCGCACTGCCAGCCTCCTTCTCCGTCATTCGACCTATTAAGCAAATGTCAGATGCTGCTTTTCACACCACCTTCACTCCCCCTCCTACACCTGCCACTTCCACTGACTCTCACTCTGACACAACCTTACTATCCAAACAGGTGCTCCCCTGCTCTTCCAGAACTATCCAGGACAACATTGTCTTCCTTGCTCCAGCCTTGGCTGATTTCTGCAATCACTCATTTGCCACTGGATCCTTCCCCTCACTTCTCCTGAAGCACCCCTTTGTGATATGATATGATATGATATGGTATTTATAACGCTCCTATACACCGGTGTTTCAAGGCGCGATGAGGCAAGGGAGGGTAAACAAGAAGAGGACATGACAACGATCATACTAGGCCTAGTGACATTGAGATCATGCATGTGCAGGGGAGAAGGAAGGGGAAACGTGACTGGGGAAGGGGAGGAGGAGAGGTGCAAGACACAGGATCAAACATCAAAGAAAAATGAGTGCGGCCACCAGGTGGCAATGCTAGGTTAGGTGCAGACAACAAGTGTCTGATAGGTGCGGGTAGGGGGACTGTAGGGATGCAGATACAGACCCAAGTGCATGGTTGCCAGGAGGCAGTGCAGGTGTGCAACTGGCAGGGCAGGGACATGGGCGCGTGGTTCAGAGGGTAGCCAGGTGACTAGTGCAGTATCAGACAGGAGATCAGCAGGGAGAGGAAGAGAGAAGACATAAGCAAAGAGGAAAGTCTTGAGTTGCTTCCGGAACCGGAGATGGTTCTGCTCAAGTTTCAGAAGTTCCAAAGGGAGGCACTAGCCAATGAGAGAGATCTGCCCCCAACTTGTTGCTTGGAAAAGCGACTGACCTCAAGGAGTTGGAGGTGGAGGAGCGAAGATACTGCCAAAGAGAGAGTTGGAGGTATTGTGGTCCTAGGCCGCAGAAGGCCTTGTGGACAATGCAGAGAGTCTTGAACTTGATCCTTGCAGTCACTGGGAGCCAATGGAGAGATTCCAGGGCTGGAGAGATACGATCCCTGTGCTTGAGGCCAAGTCTTGCAGTCCTGTTCAGGGTGAGTTGCAGAGGACGAAGAGTAGAGGCAGGCAGATTTAAAAAGAGCCTGTTGCAGTAGTCAAGCCTAGAGAGAACCAGAGCTATGGAGACAGAGAGCTTCTGGGGGAAGGAGAGGAAAGGAAGATTACCTTTGAGGAGGTGCAGTTGGTACTTTGACTTCTTAGAGATGTCAGAGATGTGAGGAGAGAAGGAAAGAGTGTAGTCGAAGATGACACTGAGGTTCTTAGCCTCACAGGTAGGAACAGGAAGAGGGCCAAGGGAGGCCGGCCAGAGAGTGGCCAGAAAGAAAGGTGCAGGTTTGCCGATGAGAGGGACCTCTGTCTTATTTGGTGTTCAGGCAGAGATCGCTGGCGGCACACCACTCCTGGGTTGCAGACAGACAATCCAGGATGAGAGAAGGATAAAAGGTGGCTGAGGGGAGCCTGAAAGTGAGCTGAGTGTCATCCGCATAGCACTGTAAGTTGGAGAAGAGAGCAGTAATGCGGTGCGTACCAGAGAGAAAGGTTAGACCCCTGGGGAACACCACAGGTGGAGAGAGGGATAAAAGAGAGGAAGGACCCAAGTTGGACCTGGTAGGGTCGGTCCGAGAGGAAAGAAGTCAGCCAGGCCAGAGCCTCATCAGTGATACCCAGGTTATCATGGAGCCGGTTGAGCAGGATGGCATGGTTCACAATGTCAAAGGCAGAAGAGAGATCAAGTAGGATGACGACAGAGGGGAGATTAGCATCAAGGTAAGAGGGCAGGTCTCTTCACAAAAAGCCTTCTGCCGATCCTTCCTGTCTGGCTAACTACCGCCCTATCTCCATTGCCCCCTTCCTGGGCAAACTCTTGGAGAAGCTGGCCATCTCCCAGGTTATCCACCACAATGAATCTGTTGGTTTTCTCCTGAAGAACTCCTGGAGAATTGCGCCTCTTTGTCTTAACAAATTTTGTTTTGTATTCCACATTATGCCCTTCTTAATGCGCTTTGGCAACGTGCCTTTTTCAAAAATGGGCATTTAAATAAGTAATATTCCATTCACATTATTCCACGTTTGATCATCTTTCATGGATCTAATCCCTCTGCCGCTCTCATGTTCTTGCCCGTCGGCTGTTCCCTCCACAACCACCGGTCTGGCTTCAGAGCTGCCAGAGGCATGGAAACTTGCTCTCTAATCTCGATTCCAACCCTCCTTCTGTTATCATCCTTCTTGAACTTTTCTCTGCCTTTGATACGGTCAATCATGCCACCCTTATAAATCCGCTCTGTGATACCCATGGCATCACGGACCTGGGTCTGGACTGGTTGACCTTTTTCCTCTTGGACCGACCTTCCCAGGTTCAACTGGGCCCTTTTCTCTCCTCCATTTCACACTCCACCTGTGGTGTCCCTCAGGGCTCTATCCTCTCGCCTTGGCTTTTCAACATCCACCTGGCCCCTCTGCCTCCTCCTCTTCCTCTCTCATTCCTGACTGCCTGTCTGCTATTCAGGCATGGTGAACTGCTAACAATCTCTGCCTTAATGCCAGTAAGACAGAGATCCTTCTCATTGGGACCCTAGCTCCCTCTTTCCCTCCCACACTCTGGCCGTCCTCCATGGGCACCCTCCCTTCACCCTCTTGTGAGGCACAAAACCTGGTGTCTTCTTCAACTCCTCCTCACATCACAGATCTTTCCAAGAAGGCCCACTTTCAGCTTCACCTCCTCAGAGGCATTCTCCCTTTTCTTATCTTCCCCCCAGAAACTCAGTGTCTCCAGAGCTCTGTTCCTCTCCAGGCTGGACTACTGCAACAACCTCTTCCTCAAGCTGCCTAACTCCTCCCTTCACCCCTTCAACTAATCCAGAACAGAACTGCAAGACTTATCCTTGGCCTCAAGCCCAGGGATCACATCTCTCCAGCCCTAAAATCTCTCCACTGGCTCCTGGTTGCTGTGAGGATCAGGTTTAAGATCCTCTGAATCATCCAGGCTTTTTGGGGCCTGGGACCCCGTTACACCCAACTCTCTCTCCCTAAACACCTTCCTGTTAGAGCCCTTCATTCTTCTAGCTCTAACTCTCTGCAGATCAGATGCTTTTCAAAGCAGGGATTGGGGGGTAGATCTCTCTCCTGCGCAGGTGCCTCCCTCTGGAATGGCCTCCTGGCCCCTCTCAGACTTGAGCCGGATCTCCTTAAATTCTGGAAGCTTCTCAAGACATTCCTTTTCTCTTCCGCCTTCCCTCTCCCCTGCTAATGTCTCTGTCTGCCTCTTGATTGGCTGCCTGGTTCCTTCAGATTCTTACAGGGCACTATGCACCATTGTCCAGTCATCTCCTGCACTTGGCCTCCCCTGAGCCCCTCCTTCAACATGTACTTGCCCTCCTGGTCCCCTCCCCTGTACTAGCCTGGCTGGGCCTGCACCTGTGAGCCCTTCCAGCCCCTTACCTCCCCCTGCACTCTATGCATTCAACTGGCTCTGTCCACCTGGCCTCCCCTGGCGCTCGCTTTTTCTCGCAGGCCCTTATGCCCTGACCGGTATCCCCCCACCCCCTCCCATGCACTTCTTGTTACTGCACTTGTACAATATGAATATCACAAGGCCCAGTAGGACTGTTTTTGGTTTTTTCCTCCCTGTTCCCCCACCCCTGTCTTGTTGTGCCTAGAAACACATTGTGTATTTGCGCATTACGAATACCCAATTACAATTACAACCCTTAAACATTTTGATCCAAGTAGTATGTGAGGGCAAGAATCGGTTTGGACACAGACAGAATATTTGATTTGGATTTCCTGAAATAGTTTGACCTTAGTTTGAGTTAGGTAGGGAAACTCCCACTTAGAATAGAGCAAGGTCACTTAGAATAGAGCAAGGTAGGCCGTTGTCCAACCCAACTTTCCTTTCATAAAAGTTTATAGTCAAAACTATATCTTATGTGTCTGTGTCTCCCTCATGATGCCTTTACACCTTGCACTACTCTCTCCACTCGCCACTACTTCTCCCTCCTCCAACTACTTCTACTCACTCCTCCACACTACTACTCCCTCCTTTACACTACAACTCCATCCTGTACACTACTCCACCGCTCCCACACTACTCACGCACCGTCCTTTCACCCAGTACTATTCACTTTGCATCCACCCCTTTCACTAGCTCACCTGACCATACTCAGCACACTATCACTCACACTCACAGCGTAGTACCACTTTCTCTCACTAACAAATACCTTGCTTTTCCCAGAAAATGCCTCCACAATTGAACGTTCCTTCCTTGCTCCTTGCTGGTCTCTTGGTTCACCACCTCCACCTCGTCCAACATAACCCGAACAACCCACACCTTCTGGTTTCTTGCCAGTTCTTTTATGCTCCCCTTTCCCTGCTATAGGTTCTCTTGCCCTGGCCAATCTGGCCCTGTCTTTCCGGCCCTGGAGGTGTCATTGTCTGTGAATTTGACAACTAGCGGGTTAAGCCCCTCTCATTTTCTCCACACAGTCCCGCTGGGGAGTATTGATGGCAACCCAGGGCAGCCAATTGTCCCAGTTCATGGTAGGGGACCTGGTACTTGGCACCCCTGAGATAAGTACATTTTTGGTGGGGTCTGTTCCCCTTTTGGCAGTCTCTGATGGTCTAGTGTAATCACCACGGCGGCCTGTTCATAACAGAGCCTGAGACCATGGTGCCATTTAGTGTTTGTTCTGCCATTGTGTTCGCTTCTGGCATTGCCTCTTTCTTCCAGCGTGCTGCACTGGCAGGATTGGGAGGGTTGTAATTGCTGCATCTGGTATGGTTCTCTACCGATTGTATGGCTTCTCTGGCGTTGGGGATTTCATCTGCTGGTTATCTCGCTGACTCTGAAAGAAACATAAGGAGTCTGGCGAGGATTTTCGTTTGAGTCATGGTGCGAGACCAGTTTGTATTGCAAAGATACATGCCGACACAAGGTGGGGTTATGATTCAGTGCTTTCTTTACTGTCTCGGCCTCAGGGTGAGGACTGGCTCTAGGCTTTCCACTAGGCTTCCCCGTCCAGACTCCTGCTAAAATGGGTTCTTACCTTTTTTTGACAATGCCATAGACTTGCGCTTGTCACAACACCAATACCCACCTCCGCCTGGAAAATGAAAGAGGATGTCTGGCTTATATCACAAACTGTCTTGATCATCTCTGCTAGCATGTAAAGAAGAACTATAAATGTCAATGTTGCAAAAACAGCTAATATCATTTTGGGAGTTTACCAACTGGGTCTGATATCTCCTGTGTGTTATCACTGGAAGAGACCAATTTCTAACCTATACAAACCATAAAAGGACATTGACGGACTGTAAGACAGACTGTAAAGAGTGAAACAAAGACAGCCAGGTTGGGCTTTAAGTTAAAAAAAAGGCAATATGTATACCTACATTTAAAATGTTCAGTTTGCCTCAGAGGGCATTCAGGATCCCTGAAGGCCTCTGGACTCTGCTCCCAACTTCGGATTCTTCATCAAGGATTTGCGTAATGGTGCTCCGGAGCTTCATCCCCCTCTTTTGTGGCTGGCGTGGACTCCTCTGCAGGGTGCATCTGAGTCAGCCCAAGGCTCTCCACTACGCATCTTGTCCTGGACCCAAATACCCTCCACTAGTACAGGCAGCTATCGCTGCAAGTGACAAGGGCTCTGATGGCTACACCCTGCGCTAGGTGCTTCATCATGAAATATGCAGTGAAGAAATATAATGTTGTGCCATTTGGCCACTTTGACTGATGTCCTTGGATCTCCCCATGGCTACACACCCCTGATCCCCAATAATGGCTCCATCGCACACTATTCATACAATCGGTAAGCCATTAAACTAGCCCATGCCCATACGTGGACTTACCATGACCACTAGCCACCCTACTCTAACCCATGTCTGCTGCACAGCCCTATTGATGCCTCAGACTCCGGCAAAGCTGGTAATATCTGCCTTTGACCACAGTGGCAGCCCTATTACTATACTCTAATCAGTGACTGTTGTTGACAAATCTGGTAACTTCATCCTTTTTCCCCAAGGGGAGTCAACCCCATTGAGGTTAGGAGGTTAGCATGTTCTGCAAGAGGCTCCCTATGGGTTTGGACAAGCGGGATGTCACTGGGAGGGACTCCTCCTTAGGGGATGAGAACTCCCAAGGTAGAGTGAGATTGTCCCCTTTAAAGACTGTACTCTCTGCCTTTATGGGGGCCAAATGAATTGTAAAGGTGATAAGGCTGTTTTGTTTTTCGGACACCACTGCTGAACCGTCCTCAGACTCGACATCTTATAATCAGATGCATGTTACCTCTCATACCAGAGACTCTTATAAAAACACTGAAGTCGTCAGCTGGAGGAGGAGATTCCCTGACACTAATCCAAATGTTAAGGGAGGAGATGCGAAGAGTGGCAGCTGCCGCTGGAGCGTGGAGCAAGCACGTACTGGAGGTGGGACCACAGAAAGGACATAGTGGGCCAGGAGCCCGAGAAACACTGCTGAATCCAGGAGAGACAAAGCCCTGAGAAGGCTGACGTGACAGGAGGTCATAGAGCGGCAGGCGGAGATGAACGCCGCAATAGCAGCATCACTGAGCCTCCCTGGTGGAAGCACTGTGAGAGAGCAGGTACACAGGCCACACAGGAAGAAGGGAGGTGGGCGGTTGGACGCTGCGAGGCAGCAGAATCCCTGACTCCTTCACTAATGAGGGAGTCCGTGAACAACCTGAATATGGACCAAAGTGTCCTGAGTAACAAAAGAAACCCAGGGGTTAGGGAGCCCATCAGTAACCGATACAAGGGAAAAGGTGTCCTGAAGGATACAAGAACTGATACCAATACCAACAGCCAAGTGAACCATATTGAATAGTTCCATAAGGAGAAAGGGACGCAAGCAGATAAGAAACACCCAGGGGTTAGAGAACCTGTAAGTAAACTATACCAGGGCAAAGGTGTTGTGTAGGATACTAGGACTGATACCGAAAACCAAGACAATCAGGGAGAAAGGGACGCAAACAGATAAGAGAAGCCCAGGAGTTGGAGACCCCATGAATAGTCTACACAAGTGCTGACGTGCCCCAAAGGACACAAGGACTGATACTAATACTGAAGGACAAGAGGGCCATAAACTAAAGGGTGAAGATGCCAGTGAGAGAGTGGGACATCAGATACACCATTATTGCAGGGAGCCAGGTCGAGCACCCCATTGCACTGAAGCATTAACATCTTTATTGAATTGATTTATCCTTTTTTTGAACACTTGAAAACCCTTCATGAATTGAGTGAATTTGTAACTTGTGGAACTGAGAGTTGGGTGTTGAACTGTTTGATTTCTTCATTAGAAAACTGCTGTGGTGACCCAGGCCAGGGTCTGCATCCTGGGACAAACATTTTGACTTTAAAGATTATCTGCAGGGGAGGGCGTTCATCTAGGAGGCACTGACGACCTCCAGTGTAAAAAGACTTTCTCTTAATTTCGTTTCCTTTTTATCTAGTTGTACAGACATTTAGTTGGACAGGTTAGGAGGGAGAATTGTTTTGAGCTGTTTGACATCCTGACGAGCCCCTTAATTTTAGTTGTTACGAAGGGATGCCCCTTTTAGCAATAGTGATAGTGAGGCATTTTCTTTAATTGGAATAAAAGTTCAGTATTGAACGATGTCTTCTGATCCGAGTCTTACTTCTGGTTCGCAACATATGATGTCAGAAGTGGGATGTTGGTGCCCTGATATAGTCAGACCCAGGACAGAGTTTTTATGTCAAAACCCATCAACCTTTTACCACTGATAGGTCACTGGGGTATTAAACCCTCCTTTGGGGTCATCCCAAAACATCAACAAGTAGGAGAGAGCACAGTCATACTTTCTCTCGAGCAAGCCTTCTGGTTGCGCAGAGGAGCAGGGAGAGTTGGAATCCTCTAGTTCTGATTTTTTTTGGATTCCAAAAACCCTCAGGTTAAGAGTAGATCCCATATGGCGTCCCTTGAAACTCTCCTGGAGAGGATAGTAGAGAATCAAGCCCAGGCTGACCAACGCCGCCGGGAGAGTATTGACCTGATAGGGCTAGGCCAAATCTTCAGGTCCTCCCACATGGGGTATTACAACCTTATCGAGAGACGTAAGATCTAGGTGACTATTTTTACCAACTCCAAAAGATTGGCAGCCCAATTTCAATGGGAGAATGCCCTAAAACATGTTATTTATCCCCTCTCTTAAAAGGAGAATTTTAATCTCCTATCATACCATTAATCCCCATAGGACTAATCCTTTCCAGGATATGAAAATGGCCCTGTTGGGAAACGTTGGGCAAACAGAAGCCTTTTTATGTGTGAATTCTGTAGCACCCAGTTACTCCTCACGAGACCCCTATTGAGTAGGCTGTGTGGGTTCAGAACCTCCTGACTCAATGGCTGGGAAAGAAAACCTTGCCACAGGTGTTGGAGGCCCTGACATTAGAGCAATTCATCAATGCCTTACCTCCTCCTCTCTAGAGAGCTGTGTTTCAGCAACCCCAGTCTTCCCTCCAAACCACTATTCAGATTCCGAGGCTTCCGCGCTTTATAAACACCAAGGAAAGCCTCCAGAGCGCATGAGCGAACTTAGATCATCTACTAGGGGAACATCAATCAACCTCCTGGCTCACCCTTTTCACAGGTGCAATGAGACTCTATTGAAAAAGACATACAATGCTGGGGGTGGAAGGAGGGGAAGTCAGAAGCCAACAACCAGTCACTTATTTATAGCCTAAGCCCAATTGTGCTTTTGTTGAGTTTATATAATTATTTTATAAGTGTTAGGGACAGAACGCAGTTAGCATAGGATTACGGATGGAGGGCTTTCTCATTTGTAACAGACATCCTGATGAGCGCCCTTTTTACATTTTTCTTTATAGAATAGGGCCAAGCACCTTAGAGATAGGGACAGCCTAGGTATTGAATGATTTAAAAATAAAGAAAGGTTTGAACACAATGCCACCTTCTCCGTTTCTTGGTACTGATCTATCACAGGACTCAGTTTGCATGGCAACCAGTTCTTGCAAGACCAATGCACAGGTGCATTCTTTATGGTGTGCATGGAAACCAGGCACTGAGAGACCAGCGTACTGGTGCATTTTTTATCTTTGTAAGTATGAACTCAGCGTGCATTGTAATGGCAACCAGGTCTTGGGAGACCAACGTGCACGTGGATTCTAAATAAGAATGGGCTGAATGTGCATGACGACCAGGTTGGGAGACCAACCCTCTGGTGCATTCTTTATCTTTATAAATATGCACCAATGTCGATGGCAATCAGGTCTTGGGAGACCAATGCGCAGTTGTAATATTTATCTTCATAGATATGGACTCAGTGTACATGGAGATCAGGTTGAGAGACCAACCCTCTGGTCCAATCTTTATCTTTTTACGTATGGACTCAGTGTGCAAACCGACCAGGTTGGCAGACCAAATCGCAGGCGCATTCTAAGTAAGTATGCACACAGTGTGCATAGTGACCAGGTCTTGGGAGACCAACGGACAGGAGCAATCGTCTTCTTTTTAAGTATGGGCTCAGTGTGCATAGTAACCAGGTTTTGGGTGGCCAACGTGTAGGTGCATTCTTTTTCTTTGTAAGTGTGTACTGAGTGTGCATGTTGACCAGGTCTTGGGCGACCAACGCACATTTGCATTCTTTATCTGTGTAAGTATGGACTTGGTGTCCATGGGGACCAGATCCTGGGAGACCAATGCACAGCTGCAATATTTGGCAACCAGGTCTTGAGAGACCAAGGCACCGGCGCATTCTTTATCTTTGTAAGTATGGACTGGGTGTGCATGGCGACCAGGGCTTTGCTAGTGGACCCAACCCAATCCCAGATAACCAATATCACGTTCTTCCTCACTACATCTGACCTAGTGAAGTTGACAGGGTTATTCCCGCCGAGCCAGAATTCCTCTCTAACATCAAATTGTGTAGCTTAACTTGAGACATATGCCCATGGTATGAAATTGGCTATAACCATGCAAGCCTATTTGCTGATCATATTAAGGGCTGCAGGCTTCCTATTGCATTAGCTCATATAAGACTTAAAGGGATCATGTTAGGCATGTGATCCATTCATGAACAACGGGGATATTTTGCAGAATACTTCCAAACTCTCAATATATTGCCAGTAGATCGATGTGTTGGTCTGCAGTCATTCAGCACACCTGAGGTGCTGGGCGATCCATGTGCTGCAAGACAGATATTAACCACTGGAAGAGCCAGGCGAGGCCTCAGCAATCTATTTTCTTACAGTCTTTCAGTGAAAAATGGACAAAGAGTTTGGTTCTCCTCTGTTGGGACAAAACAGTGATGGCGAGCAAACTTTTGTGGTCAGCACGCGGCTGTTCAGGAAATCACAAGGGCACAACTGTAGCACCACAATGCCATGTGTGTGTGCCCGTTTCTAACATAGTACTGTGTAGCAGAAGCAAGCAGTCTATGTGTACCTACATGTACTGCTCACTACTCCCACGCAGACTCCCCCAGTGTACTGATCTCCGTATCGGATTAAAGAAGACTTCGTTTGATAAACTCTTACATGTCTAGAATGACAGGGTAGGCGGAAGAGCAACACTTAAACATCCACGATTTCCCAGCTATCTGATGGAAAAGAGTTGAGGGTCTGACTCATCCTGCCATGTGCTACGAAATGATGGTGAACAGGAGTGCAGCACCGCTGACATGTTCGCGAGCATATCATATGGCTTGTGTCAAAAAGAACAGGCAAGCCAATGGTCTGTTAACGGCTATTGCCATTTAAACTCAATGTGCAGTGTGGAATGATGAAGAATTTAAAAAAATACACTTACATCAAAAACACGCATTTGCAAAGCCAACTGTTTTTTTGTGTAGGCATTGGATGGCCATCTGCCAGGCATCATGTAATCATGCCATTTGCCAGCTGTTGCACATATGATGTCTGTCCCCGTTGCATCACATTGGCGGACCTGGAGGCTTACAAGCAATACCTGTCAATGTTATTACTCCCTGGGCATATGATGGCAACCCCTAGTATATGCCAGCAGCACCTGCCGTGTGACGTGCCATATTCTGTCAGTAGCTGGGAAAGGATGGGGCTGCCTGGCAATCAGACGGCAACAGCTGGAAAGTGGTGTGAGTACTCGGGTATTTATGTTAGTGCCTAGCAAATACTTATCCAATGCCTAGAGACATGCTAACCCGGTTGCCTATGTCACTGTTTATCTAGTTCGCATTTGAGGTTCAGCACGCTGTCTTACTATTGCCAGTAAAGTTGTGGTCCATACCTATTTTCCTGGCCTCCTCCATTTGCTGGTAAGTGGCTAGCTGCCCTCCTTCATATTGGCACACTGCCTTGGCCTCCTTGTAGGTGAGCTGATATTTTCCACTGCGCGACTCTCTGTGATAGACCCCAGCTGCTTGCTCTGTGGAAAACAGACATTAACAATCATTTCATTGTGTCTTAAGAGTAAAACAGGAAAACAAGCAAATTGGCCTCCAGCATTGCACAGCGCTGGGCTACACGAGATCACTGCCAAGTGCACTGTGATCTGGATCAGCAACAGCAGTGAACAGTGCATTCATTTGTAGCCAACACAGAGCAGCGATAGCACCAACAAAAAGCCAGAGCAAGGGTGCATACAATGGCATTCTGTAAATCGTAAGCATTTTCGGGGGCCTGGCACAGATGCGTTTTGGGCCACTTACATTTTAATAAGTGGCAGAAACGTTTCCCCTCCCGGACCGCTTTCCCAAGGGGTGTCAAAGGAAAGGGGGAAGAGGTCTACCCACTGAGATAGTTGAAATAATTGCACATTTTATAACCAAATTCTGGGCATGACTTATGCTGCTAAAAGCAGGAACAAAAGTTTGGTTTGCCCATGGTGACTGGTAGCTGACTCGGGCAATCAAAAACCATAAACCAGAAAGGAAGTACTGCTACGTGGGGGTTCTACCAAAGCAGATTCAAATTCTGAGAAAAAAGATTTGTATTCTGGGGAACCCTTTTTGATTACTAGTGGAACTTATCCAAACATGCATAGCCTATAATGATGTCCAGAAAGAAACACACAGGAAAAGTCTGCACAGTAAATAAAGTTCATTGTAATGAATAAAAGCAAATGGTTCTCTTGTATACACTTGTACATATCAAGAAGGGGTGTGCTTTGAACAGAAAATTAGTATAGCAAGTATTAACACAAGAAAAAAAACATACAAATTACAGTGAGTCCCTAAACGAATGTGGCTAACTAGGGAAGCCAAAAACAAACAGGACAACCAGTACGTCAAACAAATAATGAGTCTCTCTATGTATTATTAGTGAAATACAACCTGAATTTAGGAAAGAACAAGAAAAAGAATGAAAAAATATATATGTAAAATATATAATACAATGTCACTTAGATTGCATTGATTCTAAAAGCAGGTACATCTATAGATACAAGGTATCTCTGTATAAGGTAGAACAGAAACGAACATGCTTTGTAAAGGCACATGTTGGAATAAATTGATTATATCAAATGAACAATTGTACACTGCCCAATGTCATCTCCCTCTGTATTGCATCCCTCCAGGCTAGCTGGATTGCATTGTGTAGGGTATACTACACTTAAGCCATTTAAATGAGATACTACAAATATCCACCTGACTATAGCCAACAGTTTATTGCAAACCAAAGGAACATGATATTATGATGGTACTAGAAAAAGTGATATCTGTTGTATAGTAATCATATTATGCTATGTTATGGGATATTGGTATAATGCCTAGATGCTATTGTCATAGCCTCGAAGCGCTTCAGATTGTCTGGGAGTTTCCCAAACCATAGTCTAAACAGAATCAGTGGGTAGACACCGTCCGCCCCTCTCCTCCACGCCACCCGATACAGCTGTACCCTCCTCTGTGCCCCTCTGTATCCTACCCCCCCACTGTATATCTGTTCTGTTGATACCTCTGAAAAGTGCACTGTTGTGCATCTGTACGGTTGTATACCTCTGTAAAGCACTCCGTTGCTTCTCAATAAATGCCATAATAATAATAATAATAATAATAATAATAATAATAATAATAATAATAATAAGTTATGTCTCCCTGTGCCCTGGGATCAGAGTTCAGGCCGTATTGTCCTAGATTGCACCTGTGTGGGAAGCATGCATGCACAACACGTTCCTCTGCAAATGTTTATCTACCATAATCTTGGTGGATGAACTACAATTCCTGTGTTGTTGATGCATCTAGACCAAAGGTCGCCAAACGGTCAATCGCGTTCCTCTGCAAATGTTTATCTACCACAATCTTGGTGGATGAACTACAATTCCTGTGTTGTTGATGCATCTAGAGTCTAGACAGAATTTTGAAGTTAATGATGTGTCTCATATACATAGAATTGTGGAGATTAGCTTGCCTCACATGTAGATAGAATTGTGAAGATAATCATGCATCACATCTAGATAGAACAGTGGAGATTAGCCTGCATCACATTCAGACAGAATTGTGGAGATTAGCCTGCATCACATTTAGATAGAATTGTGAAGATAATCATGCGTCAGATCTAGATAGAATTGTGGAGATTAGTCTGCATCACATTTAGATAGAATTGTGAAGATAATCATGCGTCACATCTCAAAAGAAGTGTGAAGATAATCATGTGTCTCATATGCACAGAATTGTGGAGATTAGCTTGCCTCACATGTAGATAGAATTGTGAAGATAACCATGCATCACATCTAGATAGAATTGTGGAGATTAGCCTGCGTCATATTTAGATAGAATTGTGAAGATAATCATGCATCACATCTAGATAGAATTGTGGAGATTAGCCTGTGTCACATCTAAACAGTATTTTGAAGATAATCATGTGTCTCATATACATAAAATTGTGGAGATTAGCCTGCGTCACATTTTGATAGAATTGTGAAGATAATCATGCATCACATCTAGATAGAATCATGGAGATTAGCATGCCTCATGTTTAGATAGAATTGTGATGATAATCATGCATCACATCTAGATATAATCGTGGAGATTAGCCTGCGTCACAGTTAGATAGAATTGTAAAGTCATTCATGCATCACATCTAAATAGAATTGTGAAGTTAATCATGCATCAGATCTAGATAGAATTGTGGAGATTAGCCTGTGTAACATTTAGATAGAATTGTGAAGATAATCATGCATCACATCTAGATAGAACTGTGGAGATTAGCCTGCGTTACACATTTAGATAGAATTGTGAAGATAATCATGTGTCACATCTAGATATAATTGTGGAGATTAGCCCGCGTCACATTTTGATAGAATTGTGAAGATAATCATGCGTCACATCTAGATAGAATCATGGAGATTAGCATGCGTCACATCTAGATAGAAGTGTGAAGATGATCATGCATCACATCTAGATAGAATTGTGGAGATTAGCCTGCATCACATTTAGATAGAATTGTGAAGATACTCATGCGACACATCTAGATAGAATTGTGGAGATTAGCCTGCGTCACATCTAAACAGTATTTTGAAGATAATCATGTGTCTCATATACATAAAATTGTGGAGATTAGCCTGCGTCACATTTTGATAGAATTGTGAAGATAATCATGCGTCACATCTAGATAGAATCATGGAGATTAGCCTGCCTCACGTTTAGATAGAATTGTGATGATAATCATGCATCACATCTAGATAGAATCGTGGAGATTAGCCTGTGTCACAGTTAGATAGAATTGTAAAGTCATTCATGCATCACATCTAAATAGAATTGTGAAGTTAATCATGAATCACATCTAGATAGAACTGTGGAGATTAGCCTGCGTCACATTTAGAAAGAATTGTGGAGATTAGCCTGCATCACATTTAGATAGAATTGTGAAGATATTCATGCGTCACATATAGATAGAACTGTGGAGATTAGCCTGCATTACACATTTAGATAGAATTGTGAAGATAATCATGTCTCACAACTAGATAAAATTGTGAAGATTAGCCTGCAGCACACATTTAGATAGAATTATGAAAATAATCATGGTCACATCTAGATAGAAGTGTGAAGATAATCATGCATCACATCTAGATAGAATTGTGGAGATTAGCCTGCATCACATTTAGATAGAATTCTGAAGATACTCATGTGACACATCTAGATAGAAGTGTGAAGATAATCATGCATCGCATCGAGATAGAATTGTGGATATTAGCCTGCATCACATCTGGATAGAATTTTGAAGATAATCATGTGTCTCATATACATAGAATCGTGGAGATTAGCCTGCGTCACAGTTAGATAGAATTGTAAAGTCATTCATGCATCACATCTAAATAGAATTGTGAAGTTAATCATGCATCACATCTAGATAGAATTGTGGAGATTAGCCTGTGTAACATTTAGATATAATTGTGAAGATAATCATGCATCACATCTAGATAGAACTGTGGAGATTAGCCTGCGTCACATTTAGAAAGAATTGTGAAGATAATCATGCATCACATCTAGATAGAACTGTGGAGATTAGCCTGCGTCACATTTAGAAAGAATTGTGGAGATTAGCCTGCGTCACACATTTAGATAGAGTTATGAAAATAATCATGCATCACATCTAGATAGAAGTGTGAAGATGATCATGCATCACATCTAGATAGAATTGTGGAGATTAGCCTGCATCACATTTAGATAGAATTGTGAAGATACTCATGCGACACATCTAGATAGAATTGTGGAGATTAGCCCGCATCACATCTAAACAGTATTTTGAAGATAATCATGTCTCTCACATACATAAAATTGTGGAGATTAGCCTGCGTCACATTTTGATAGAATTGTGAAGATAATCATGCGTCACATCTAGATAGAACCATGGAGATTAGCCTGCCTCACGTTTAGATAAAATTGTGATGATAATCATGCATCACATCTAGATAGAATCGTGGAGATTAGCCTGTGTCACAGTTAGATAGAATTGTAAAGTCATTCATGCATGACATCTAAATAGAATTGTGAAGTTAATCATGCATCACATCTAGATAGAATTGTGGAGATTAGCCTGTGTAACATTTAGATAGAATTGTGAAGATAATCATGCATCACATCTAGATAGAACTGTGGAGATTAGCCTGTGTCACATTTAGAAAGAATTGTGGAGATTAGCCTGCATCACATTTAGATAGAATTGTGAAGATAATCATGCGTCAGATCTAGATAGAATTGTGGAGATTAGTCTGCATCACATTTAGATAGAATTGTGAAGATAATCATGCGTCACATCTCAAAAGAAGTGTGAAGATAATCATGTGTCTCATGTGCACAGAATTGTGGAGATTAGCTTGCCTCACATGTAGATAGAATTGTGAAGATAACCATGCATCACATCTAGATAGAATTGTGGAGATTAGCCTGCGTCATATTTAGATAGAATTGTGAAGATAATCATGCATCACATCTAGATAGAATTGTGGAGATTAGCCTGTGTCACATCTAAACAGTATTTTGAAGATAATCATGTGTCTCATATACATAAAATTGTGGAGATTAGCGTGCGTCACATTTTGATAGAATTGTGAAGATAATCATGCGTTACATCTAGATAGAATCATGGAGATTAGCATGCCTCATGTTTAGATAGAATTGTGATGATAATCATGCATCACATCTAGATATAATCGTGGAGATTAGCCTGTGTCACAGTTAGATAGAATTGTAAAGTCATTCATGCATCACATCTAAATAGAATTGTGAAGTTAATCATGCATCAGATCTAGATAGAATTGTGGAGATTAGCCTGTGTAACATTTAGATAGAATTGTGAAGATAATCATGCATCACATCTAGATAGAACTGTGGAGATTAGCCTGCGTTACACATTTAGATAGAATTGTGAAGATAATCATGTGTCACATCTAGATATAATTGTGGAGATTAGCCCGCATCACATTTTGATAGAATTGTGAAGATAATCATGCGTCACATCTAGATAGAATCATGGAGATTAGCATGCGTCACATCTAGATAGAAGTGTGAAGATGATCATGCATCACATCTAGATAGAATTATGGAGATTAGCCTGCATCACATTTAGATAGAATTGTGAAGATACTCATGCGACACATCTAGATAGAATTGTGGAGATTAGCCTGCGTCACATCTAAACAGTATTTTGAAGATAATCATGTGTCTCATATACATAAAATTGTGGAGATTAGCCTGCGTCACATTTTGATAGAATTGTGAAGATAATCATGCGTCACATCTAGATAGAATCATGGAGATTAGCCTGCCTCACGTTTAGATAGAATTGTGATGATAATCATGCATCACATCTAGATAGAATCGTGGAGATTAGCCTGTGTCACAGTTAGATAGAATTGTAAAGTCATTCATGCATCACATCTAAATAGAATTGTGAAGTTAATCATGCATCACATCTAGATAGAATTTTGGAGATTAGCCTGTGTAACATTTAGATAGAATTGTGAAGATAATCATGCATCACATCTAGATAGAACTGTGGAGATTAGCCTGCGTCACATTTAGAAAGAATTGTGGAGATTAGCCTGCATCACATTTAGATAGAATTGTGAAGATATTAATGCGTCACATATAGATAGAACTGTGGAGATTAGCCTGCATTACACATTTAGATAGAATTGTGAAGATAATCATGTCTCACAACTAGATAAAATTGTGAAGATTAGCCTGCAGCACACATTTAGATAGAATTATGAAAATAATCATGGTCACATCTAGATAGAAGTGTGAAGATAATCATGCATCACATCTAGATAGAATTGTGGAGATTAGCCTGCATCACTTTTAGATAGAATTCTGAAGATACTCATGCGACACATCTAGATAGAAGTGTGAAGATAATCATGCATCGCATCGAGATAGAATTGTGGATATTAGCCTGCATCACATCTGGATAGAATTTTGAAGATAATCATGTGTCTCATATACATAGAATCGTGGAGATTAGCCTGCGTCACAGTTAGATAGAATTGTAAAGTCATTCATGCATCACATCTAAATAGAATTGTGAAGTTAATCATGCATCACATCTAGATAGAATTGTGGAGATTAGCCTGTGTAACATTTAGATAGAATTGTGAAGATAATCATGCTTCACATCTAGATAGAACTGTGGAGATTAGCCTGCGTCACATTTAGAAAGAATTGTGAAGATAATCATGCATCACATCTAGATAGAACTGTGGAGATTAGCCTGCGTCACATTTAGAAAGAATTGTGGAGATTAGCCTGCGTCACACATTTAGATAGAATTATGAAAATAATCATGCATCACATCTAGATAGAAGTGTGAAGATGATCATGCATCACATCTAGATAGAATTGTGGAGATTAGCCTGCATCACATTTAGATAGAATTGTGAAGATACTCATGCGACACATCTAGATAGAATTGTGGAGATTAGCCCGCATCACATCTAAACAGTATTTTGAAGATAATCATGTGTCTCACATACATAAAATTGTGGAGATTAGCCTGCGTCACATTTTGATAGAATTGTGAAGATAATCATGCGTCACATCTAGATAGAATCATGGAGATTAGCCTGCCTCACGTTTAGATAGAATTGTGATGATAATCATGCATCACATCTAGATAGAATCGTGGAGATTAGCCTGTGTCACAGTTAGATAGAATTGTAAAGTCATTCATGCATCACATCTAAATAGAATTGTGAAGTTAATCATGCATCACATCTAGATAGAATTGTGGAGATTAGCCTGTGTAACATTTAGATAGAATTGTGAAGATAATCATGCATCACATCTAGATAGAACTGTGGAGATTAGCCTGTGTCACATTTAGAAAGAATTGTGGAGATTAGCCTGCATCACATTTAGATAGAATTGTGAAGATAATCATGCGTCAGATCTAGATAGAATTGTGGAGATTAGTCTGCATCACATTTAGATAGAATTGTGAAGATAATCATGCGTCACATCTCAAAAGAAGTGTGAAGATAATCATGTGTCTCATATGCACAGAATTGTGGAGATTAGCTTGCCTCACATGTAGATAGAATTGTGAAGATAACCATGCATCACATCTAGATAGAATTGTGGAGATTAGCCTGCGTCATATTTAGATAGAATTGTGAAGATAATCATGCATCACATCTAGATAGAATTGTGGAGATTAGCCTGTGTCACATCTAAACAGTATTTTGAAGATAATCATGTGTCTCATATACATAAAATTGTGGAGATTAGCCTGCGTCACATTTTGATAGAATTGTGAAGATAATCATGCGTCACATCTAGATAGAATCATGGAGATTAGCATGCCTCATGTTTAGATAGAATTGTGATGATAATCATGCATCACATCTAGATATAATCGTGGAGATTAGCCTGTGTAACATTTAGATAGAATTGTGGAGATTAGCCTGCATCACATTTAGATAGAATGTGAAGATATTCATGCGTCACATCTAGATAGAACTGTGGAGATTAGCCTGCGTTACACATTTAGATAGAATTGTGAAGATAATCATGTGTCACATCTAGATAAAATTGTGAAGATTAGCCTGCGTCACAAATTTAGATAGAATTATGAAAATAATCATGCGTCACATCTAGATAGAAGTGTGAAGATGATCATGCATCACATCTAGATAGAATTGTGGAGATTAGCCTGCATCACATTTAGATAGAATTGTGAAGATACTCATGCAACACATCTAGATAGAAGTGTGAAGATAATCATGCATCGCATCTAGATAGAATTGTGGATATTAGCCTCCGTCACATCTGGATACAATTTTGAAGATAATCATGTGTCTCATATACATAGAATTGTGGAGATTAGGCTGCATCACATTCAGTTAGAATTGTGAAGATAATCATGCATCACATCTAGATAGAATCGTGGAGATTACCCTGCGTCACAGTTAGATAGAATTGTAAAGTCATTCAAGCATCACATCTAGCTAGAATTGTGATGTTAATCATGCGTCACATCTAGATAGACGTGTGAAGATAATCATGTGTCTCGACAGTGATGCCACTAACCAACTCTACTAAATCAAATCTCACTCCTCTGCATACACCTATCAACCTCTAACCAAACACAACCATACATCTGAAGCACTACAAACCTCATGCACTTCACTACACTGCAATAACAAAACAAACCACAAATAGCCTCGCACAACAGCACATGACGGTTACCACCCAATAAGTACACCTAAGTTCAGCGAACAGTGTTAACCGAACTGAAGCTGCCAACAGCACATCACAGCTCTCTTGCACTTTTCTCGCTCAATCCTACTAACCCATCCCACCCTCTTTCATTTCAGATCTGCCACAGCGACAGGGGACCACTTCAGTGGTGATAGTGCGCAGTATAAATATCCTTTAACATTAATATTAACATCTTTGCCACGTACGAACATCTCTGAGCCAGCGTTCTAAGTCCAGCATTCATTTCTGTATATCCTGAGTTCTTTTATTTGTGGCAAATTCTCATCTTTGATTCTTTGATTCTCCAATTTGATTTGTCTCCTTGGCCTATTTCCTTTTGCATACTGTCTGACTTCCCAGGTTTGACCTGGCTTTTGTGTAATTGACTACACCCGAGCATCTGTCTAGTTACTTAGTGCCTTTGTACTTCCTGTTTCCCCTTTCCCAAAATCCCTGCTATCTCCTGGAATTCCTTGGCTCTGAACGTTGAAAGGGAACTGTGATCTCTTAATTGTTCTGGATGGATCTCCATGGAGACTGAAACTCAAATTACTCAATCCATTCAGCGCTGTCATTTTGCACTTGTGTCTGCTTGCTGGCGGGCCTCTGTTTCAGTATTTTTCATCATCTTCAGCCTTCCTGCTGTTCTCAAAAGGTGATTTTCTGTGCATTGTAGTGCTGCCCGTTCCTATGGGCAGGACCACACTGATATGCAAATACTTCTTTCTCCTCTGGTAAGCCTTTGTGAGCTAAAACATGAGTGTAGACCCTCCTGAGGAGGCGCACGCCATTCCCTACAACACGTTATATGGGCTTATTCGGTCTAGGTAGACAATGTCTCACAGTGTTGGCAAATGTTGGTATGCTTAGGGCTTTACACTAAATTTCTAAGGGTAATCCAGGTGTGAACTCCCTGCTCCTGGGCCCCACACAGAGATACAGCTCCATAGCCACACTTCACTGATAATGCTCACCAAGGCAACACATGTGTGGGTTTGTTGGTGGTACCCTTGTTCAGAAGAGAATTACGTAGCATTTCAGTGCTTGCTGTTCTTTTGGGATTGACCAGACTGATATGCAGATAGCTGTTTCTCCTCTACTAAGGCATGGTGCACTAAATATGATTGGATACCTTCCTGAGTGGGCAAAATCCCACAGCCCATGTTATTTGGCCTGTCATTCTCCATTGACAGGCTTTCAGAATTCTGGCACATTTTGTAACACTTTCGGTTTTACCCTGAGGTATTAAGGGTAATCCAGACATGAACATCTTGCTCTCAATACCTCGAGAGTCGCCACACAACAACCACACTTCACTGACAACAGCCAATAAGGCAGAAACACATGTTTGGGTGTGCTGTGGTTAGTCTTGTTCAGAGAAGTGCCTAGCATTTCCATCTTGGACTGTCCTTATGGACAAGACCACATTTATGTGAAAATTAATATTTCTCTTCTGCTAAGGCATTGCAAGCTAAAACATGATTGTAGAGTAGACACCTGGCGGGGGCACAATACAATACAACTGTTTATTTGGCCTTGTTCATGCTCAGTAGAAAGGCTCTCTCAATTTTGGAAAATGTTGGCTTGCTTGTCAATTTACTGTATGCTAGTAAGGGTAATCTAGATGTGGGCAATTTGCTTTACTTGCCTACACAGCAGAGCACCAAAGCCCCACCTCACTGGAGATGCCCACCAAGACAGGAACACGTGTTTCTGGGTTTGCTGGTGATACTCGAGTTCAGAGGAGAATGGCATAGCATGTTAGTGCTGGATTGTCCTTAACAACATTGTGTGATTATGGGAAAATCACGTTACCTCAAATTCAATCACTTAAAACTGTTTTACTATGGTTTGGATTATTGAAAAAACAGCATTGATCAAGGCTTTTAGACATCGAACAAGGAGTCTGGGTGCTTACAGTGCAGAGATGGAGTCAAGTCAAGCAGCGGCGGTGATGGGCTCTAATGATGCAGTGCTGTGTAGCCACAGCGTCGGTTTCTTGGTCGAAGATGCTAGGGGCGGCAGGCTATGCCGGGTCATGACGCTGGAAGAATCTGTGGCTTGGGGTGTGTAGAAGCAGAGACTAGTCTTTTGTGGGGAGTAGGTTTGTCTGACTCAACACGGCACGAGGATACTGCAGCTGAAAATGTCTTGTAGTCAAAGACGGTGGTGACTGGGCAGTGGTGTTGGGTTGGACATGCTAGAAGACTAAGTGAGTCTCAGGTACGGAGATGGCAGCGCTTCAACATTGTCGTTGAGATACAGAGGTGTCGAGCTTTGAAGATGACGTCTGTGGCTCCCTTGCAGATGTTTGGGCAGTGTCAAAGGTGCCCAAATGGTGTTGAGGAGGTTCGGAGATGCAGGGAGGTCACATCCTTGGTTCTGTGGTTGCTGAGAGACCCAGTCCAGGGTCTCAGGGGCAACATTAATCCTTTCATCTGCCCTTTACAACCAGGAAGGTTTGTAGAGGGGACTTGCAGGGGTTCTGTCCCCTCCAGTACCAGTGCTTCTGTTGCAGTATGCCTTGTCCACATATCCGTTTTACTCCAAATTCGCCCATGGGATGGGTAGGGAGAAGAGCTTTCCTCTTCCTTGGAGCCTTCTGTCTTCACCTCTATGGCAGAAAACTTTGGAATAGACTGTATCCCCAACAGAGTTCCAGGTGAGTCCTTCTCATATTAAAGTCCAAAGATGAATCAGCTAAAAGGAGAGTGTACCCCCCTTATAGAGGCAAAATGCTACAGTGTATTGTTCCACAGCAAGCATGTTGTTAGGGGTCCAGTCCTGGCTCCTGTAAAAAATGTCATTTGGCTGCTTATGTCTCATCCATGTGCCTTGTGTGCATTAAGTGAGGAGATGTGGGGGGTTTGGGGAACCTTAGCATAAACCAAGATGCCAAGACCTCCTGTGTTCTGAACCTTTCTTCTGAGCTACTAACACCCTCCCCACACACTTCCCCTGTCGGCATATATCAACATTGTTCAGCAATCAGCATCATGGTGAGAACAGGCTATTGCAGTGGGAGGGCTGGCTTTGAAGCTCCAATCCCCAGCTACGCCCAGGGAGACTTCCTGCCCTGGAGAGGAGCAGCAACCTACCCCCAGGAGCATCAAAGGGAAGGGCTTCCTGGCCAATACCCAGAGAAAACTCAGCCTAGATAAACTGAATACACACCCATACCTGTCATACAATGTTCGCTGTCCACTAGGCTGACAATTAAGTAATATCAAGGGTTTGTGGCTATATAAGTGTATAATTTTAGGAGCCATCATGACCAACCAGACATGGCTTTTCTTTAGATATTCACATGCCACCAGGCCCTCAGGACACGCAGTATTACTTCGGGAAAGGGGTGTATGTGTTCACAAAGGCAGCCTCCTGCCTACTGGAACGTTGGGCTGCAGCAGGACTGCATTCAGGAATGCATATGGAACCTTTGGTCTGCCATTTTGCCATGTCATGGCAGTTGCTTGGGAATGTCAGGAAATGCCCCCTAGCAAAGTGACATGGTATATTATGGCTTTTGGCATGGAGCATTTATGAAGATGAATCTGAGTAGCAGAGTTCACCTTCAGAGTCAATAGTACCTGTATCATTTTATTAAATACAAATAAAAAGGTCCCAGGCTGTGACTGTCCTCACAGATTGCATTCTGACGCACACTCCTATCCCATCTATATTTTTCGACCAACATACAACGATTCCTGCATTGTAATCTGTGAAAAGAAGATCATGATGTTTGTGTTTAATAAAACCGATATGCAAAGCACCAACCCATATGCTCAATTCACTGAATAGTACAACAAAAAATCATCATAGAAACATACGGGTAGAACAAGCATGATGTTTTCTCTTGTCTTCTATAGAACATTTTCTAACTCATCTTACTTTTATCTAATATAATGACCCTCGATATATCAACATCAGAATAACGAAAGGCTGAGCTGGCCTACTGGCATTCCAACATTTGATAGGTTGTCTGATGAGCTAGAAGCAAGCTTTAACTCACTGCGCCACCCCTGTTTCCTTTAAAAAAAAATTGTGCAAAGAAGGTGAATTCTGAAATTTACAGCAGCACAAAGAGAAAGGTGCTTTGTACAGTATGCAATTAAACGTCACACATAACACAAAAAACGCCACACTTAACCAATCTACAAAAACACTACTCATTTCAAAGATGACTTCTGTGACGAATCCCAGGGTATCATCACTGCTTCTATAGGAGAAGCCCCTTCCCATGAGACTAGGGAATTGAGCCTGCTACACGAGAGCCTGCCTGTGGGTGGTACTCAGCAGGTGGATCTCATGGGAGGGGCCCCCCAGTGGGACCAGTGACAACCGTATTAGGAGAATGCGGTATTCCTCTCGCTTATTTCTGACCCTTCCTTCTTTTCACCTCACTCAGTGCCCGTGGTTCCCCACACCTCTATCTATCTATGTAGAGTTGAGGAAACACAGTCCCAGGAGAATACTGAGATGAGGAAGAATGCCACTGAACTCTGTGATGATCATAAGTTCATTACTGTGATGAAGAGGAAGCCTGGAGCAATGAAGAATACCTATGGAAACCAGCATGCAGATTCTAGTTGCTGGAGATGGAGAGACACAGAAAGAAGCTGCCAAGAACCAGCAGCCCATGAAAAACAGAAGAGAAATGAAGTAAGCAGCAGACTACGGACGCTTCCTGAAGTGATGCTGCACAGCCCGACTCGCTGAAGCTGAAGCAGGGACGCGGACCAAAGTGGGAACAGAGAGCGAAGGATCGGAAGCTCGCCCAGTGAGTCAGAGAAACCTGAGCAGGACGCCACACAGCGGGAACACTAAAACAAGGTATGGGTGCTGCCTGGGTCCATGAGAGTGGCTGGGGACCGAACGAGGGGACCCTAAGGAGGGTAGGTGACCTGATTACGAACTAAAGCAGATAACACACAGGTCAAGGACCGTAAGAGAAATATAAAGACAGAGACGTATGCCACATGATTAGACACTTGGCAGGAGAGTAAACAAGTGTCCTGGAAAGCCAATACAAAGATATCTTGGACCCAAGTAAACCACAGAGGCAAAGCCAAAGTAAATGGGTCAGGGACCCAAAAGAGATACAAAGGCAAAGCCGAGATAAGAGGGTCTGGGACCCTGAGAAAATCAAGAAGATTGAGATTGAAATTAATACGGTATACAATATCCTATGTGGAACAGTACCTGGCAGGAGAGTACACCAGCTCTGTTCAGTTGGACATTAAGTGAAGCTGAGGTAGAGAACTGGCAAAAGCAACACACCAGGGTCTGGGTCCCATATGAAGTTGGGCAAGGCCCACAAAAGCAAAGCACAAGGGTCAGGGACCCATAATAGAGCGAAGAAACATATACTCAAGGGGCTGAGACCCGGAGCAATTCAGAGAGAACCCAAGAGAATATAACAAGGTCTGGGACCTACACAGAGGAGAAAGGAGTTGCAAAATAAGTCAGGTAGATCTGAAACAATACAGAGGGATCTGGGACATGTAAAAGAGAAAGAGACTTTTTCTGGAAGACTGAATACTGTAGTCAAGTCTGGCAGGATAGTGCACCAAACTTGGTGCTACAGTGTTGAGTTGGAAGAAGAAACAAGGACAAGCGACTTTCTTCCCCACCCCTTTTTTGATACAAGGAAAATGGGTTTTGTGATGACAAGCTCTACAGATATGTCTGACAGGAGCGTGAACCAGACTTAACACGTTTGGCAATTGATACATGGAAACTGTGTTTAAAGAGTCAATCATTGTGTTTTCACACCATAAACTGAACTTTAAAGGTCTCTATTAGGAACGAGAAAAGCCTCCTTCTGGATCAAGACGACACCCAGTTTTTCCTTAGTTTAGTGTAAGGGACGGGAAAAGGTTTGGACACAGGACGTTGGACACATTATTTTACAAGGCATCCTGACAGAGTCCTTTGTGTTTTTGTTGAGGTAGGGCAACTCCTCATATAAATAGGGCAAGATAGGTTTTTCCTTTTCTTTTTTTTATGATAAAAGTCTTTGCCAACAAGCACCACTGCGACACCACTTCTGCACCCTCACACTTCTTAAGAGCTAGTTTGGAAAATAATCAGATTGCTTATGCATATAGATGCAATTCAAGCACCTGCATGAATTGCTTTTGGTAAAGACTCAAGCAACCTTAATTTAGAAATGAAGAAACAGCCACATCTTTGAGGGTCAAAACCAATGTAATTCGGAAATTAATCCGTTTTGACATTTGGGAAAATTTGACATTTTTCACTGGAACTAGCAGTGAGGGGTGTGCCATGGTAGCAGCTGCTACCGCTGGTGACCCCTAAACGATGCATCCGGTCTCATTGCACAAAGTTGAGAACACAGAAAAGACTGACAATTGTAGGCCTGTGAGGCAGGAGTGTGTGCAGTAGGGATCCCAGCCGGCCCATAGGACTGGGGGTTTCCCAAAAAGCACTTTAAGATGAGTAGCAGCATCCTCGAGATGTATGGGGATGCAGTTTGATACTCTCGTATCAAATCAATAATGACAACTCCATAGTTTGGCGAAGGGAGTCAGTTTAATGACAAGTACAAAAAACGGGGAGTTTATGAATATCAGCAATCGCTCAATCTTCCTTCTCGCTTCAACTCCAATTCATTTCATAAAAAACACCTCGTTTATACTAAAAACTCCTCATCCCTGAAGTGTAACGCTTAAAACTTTGGCATGCAATTCTATTGGTTCTAGGAAGGTAACTTTAATATAGGTGCTATATCTGTATACAGTAACAAAGTTAGGGGATTGGATAAACAATGTCAGGTGGGGCATCTAAGCCCTTCCTTCAAAAACGGCTACTGTAGACGTCACTAAGGGTACGACGTCTCATTGGTTCTACTAACTATAGGACCCTAGATTACTTGGTCCACTATGATTGGGTTGGCATCAACCCCACTCATACTTTTCCACTTGCTTAGCAGCTTGCAGAATAGCCGGCCAGGTGCAGGGAGTTCGTCTGCACCCCCAGCTTCCCTCCAATTATTGCTACAATCAACCATCACTTCAGTGGTCATGTGTCAATTATTTCTTTGTATTTTGGCCATGAGTCTGCTTCTTGGTGTGGGAAAGTTAAGGCGTCTGGGCATGGCAAGAGTCCATGCGTAGGTGTGAAAGTGTAATCCCTTCTGCTTGCTCAGTCATGTGATTTGGAGCATGAGCTTGTACATGTTATCTTATAGTATCATTGCAGGCATTACGCACAAAGCCAACATGAGCATGTTCTTATATGGGGATACTAGCACATATCGCTGTAGCCCGAATGACTGAAATAAGTGTGCCTCACACAGGCCCCTATACTATCAAACCTACTGCCAGCAAAACCTTTAAGCATTTTAGCCATGTTGTGCTGTGTGGTGTACACATACTTTGGCACTACAATGATTGTCAAGTTTCACTATTGCAGTGGTGGTGCCATGTATTGTGTGAGATGCATTTGTTTGGCTTGCCGTACATGTCTCCAGAACCATATTACTGTAAAGGTCTGGTTCTCTGTACAGTTTGTGGAAGGCACTTTTGACCTCTTTTTGTGAAAAATAGGTTGGTAAATTTCAGAGACTCCACTGGTTGATGACTGTAGTAACTAGAAGCTATCGTTATTCCAAAAGCCACTTCTCTAAAAATGCATCCGCTGTGAGCTGTGAACATTTCATCATCTTGGAGTGCTTAATAGTAAAAGCTCTGCCAAGTGTTCTTGCAGGGGCTTCCAAGAGATTCCAGGACAATTATCTTGCCTCTGGAACTGGTCAACAGGTATATTCCCAACAATCATCCAGCACTAAAGCTACAGCAAAAAGTCTTCAAAGTGTCCCATGAGGCTGGGTGCGTCTTCCCTCAGCCTAGGGTTACCCAGTTCTCAAAAGACACATGCGTTGTCACTGTTCTTGGGGGATTTTCTTTTCTGTGGCAGACAATGGAGGGGACGGGGTGTATAACCAAAGCTACACAGAGAGATGGAGGGGCTGTCAGGTCTTATCAACTGCACAAGGTATGACCTGCCCACACTGAGGGTGTACTGGGGTCTCATAAATACCAACTTGCCTATGTGGGGGGTGGAAGGCTGCCTTTACAAAGCTAGACTCTTTTAGAGCTTGCGGAATGGTAGTTTCTTGACTGGAGTTTGGATTTCTTCCACGTACCCAATATTTATACTTCTTCATATGATAGCTGGATGAGTATGATAAGTGTGCCGGCCTACTTTTGAAGCCAGTTCTAAAAGATATGGAATGGCATTTGGGGGCAAATTTTAATTGCCTGGGCATTTTTCAAGTACTACTAAAACGGGCTTAAAATATTGCCTAGTTCTAGGAACATCGTAGAAAATGGAACCATATCTCATTACACTCTGCTTGATCTTTTGATCTTCAATCTTGTCGTGCAGGCTTGATCATGGTCTTTCCAACATCACCAGCCTGGTAAGTTTCATCTGCAGGGAAGGTCTGCTGCAATAGCACTGCAGAGTCAAGGTAAGCCATCTGCTCACTTTCTTTTGTATGTGATTTCATATCATTCACAATGCACGTATGCTGCATGTAGCACTGCCCCCTATAACATACAAGTGACTCCCACAAACAATGTGGTCCAGCTGTTTCATAAGAGCTACCATATGTGTGTACACTGCATCTAAAGTATAGCAGAGCTCTCAACTGTAAACAGTTGCCCTGATGGGTTCATAGACTCCACATTCCTGCTACATTACTCTAGCAACATTGCACCCAATAGCATACAGCGGAGTCCCACGAATAAACATGGTCCAGCTGTTAACTTCTCTCCATTAGACTTTTCTACTTCCCATAGAAGGTATGAACTACATTTTCTGCTGCATGTATTGCGCTACTCCTCCCTCTTGTCTTTTCAGACCATGGTCTGCTGAAGGGCCATGCATCCTCAGCGCTTTAACGTCATTACATATGGAAGGAGGAGCTATACAAATATAACATGGCATAACATGGTTGGAGAAATGGGTATACATTAATACTATGTCCAGGCAGGATTCCGAGCAACAACACTGTTTTGTTCAGAGGCTGTGAATATTTCTCTAACAAAGTTCTGCATCATCATAAAAACTGCAAAGCCTCTTGAAACCATGGGACGTGCAACTGAAAGTGATAACCAGGACAGCAAGTAGTGGAGAGGGGCTCCTGTTAGCACGGACTGCTCTTGGCAGTGGAGATCACCACCATATGACCTTGTTGTTTTGAGACTGGTTGGGGACTGGTTGTGGAGCACCAGCATATGACCTTGTTGTTTAGAGACTGGTTGGGGACTAGTTGGGGAGCACCAGCATATGACCTTGTTGTTTAGAAACTGGTTAGGGAGCACCAGCATATGACCTTGTTGTTTAGAGACTGGTTGGGGAGCACCAGCATATGACCTTATTGTTTAGAGCCTGGTTGGGGAGCACCAGCATATGACCTTGTTGTTTAGAGACTGGTTGGGGAGCACCAGCATATGACCTTGTTGTTTAGAGACTGGTTGGTGAGCACCAGCAAATGACCTTGTTGTTTAGAGTCTGGTTGGGGAGCACCAGCATATGATTGTTTAGAGCCTGGTTGGGGAGCACCAGCATATGACCTTGTTGTTTAGAGACTGGTTAGGGAGCACCAGCACATGAACTTGTTGTTAAGAGACTGGTTGGGGAGCACCAGCATATGACCTTATTGTTTAGAGCCTGGTTGGGGAGCACCACCATATGACCTTGTTGTTTAGAGACTCGTTGGGGAGCACCAGCATATGACCTTGTTGTTTAGAGACTGGTTGGGGAGCACCAGCATACGACCTTGTTGTTTAGAGACTGGTTGGGGAGCACCAGCATACGACCTTGTTGTTTAGAGACTGGTTGGGGAGCACCAGCATATGACTTTGTTGTTTGGAGACTGGTTGGGGACTGTTTGGGGAGCACTAGCATATGACTTTGTTGTTTGGAGACTGGTTGGGGAGCACCGGCATATGACTTTGTTGTTTAGAGACTGGTTCTTGCTTTCTTGCTGTTTGTTCCTTATTTCTTATGACCTTCTGAGAGCTGATAATTCCAAGCATCAGAATCACGCTGCCTTGGGCAGACGAAGGCAGGGACCTTGCCTGGGTGTCTATGGGAAGCATGGTGCATACACCGACCATTCACAACTAGATCACATTCTCAGTTAAATGGTTCCAGAAACCTCCAAGGGCCGCATCATAGCACGGGCAGATTTTCCTGGTGGATTCCAGTGGGTTGTAATTGCTACACCGAGAGCCGCAATCATTACAAACCATCCCATGAGGCGCTTTAGATACTGAACTTACTTGCTGCATTCCTGTGGACGTGCCTTCTAAGGAATGAAGCACGTGTGGACTGTACCGCTGTGCTTATCGCTTATTTGATTTACATAAATCAACGTTATCACAATGTCTACGGACGTGTGATATTTCCATTCAAATATCTGTCCGAAAAAAGGAATGCAAGGACAAATGGATAGTCGAAAATACATTATAGATTACACACGGGCTGTACTTTTCCTTTATACCTCTGTTTCCCTGTCCCCTCCTCTCCACTGTCAGGATCCAGAATCTGGGTGCAGGGTTTAGCTGTGAAGGTTTCCTGACACCTTCTTTAGGTACCGCTGTTTCCCTGTCCCTTCCTCTCCACTGTCAGGATCCAGAATGTGGGTCCAGGGTTTAGCTGTGAAGGTTTCCTCACACCTTCTTTAAGTACCACTGTTTCCCTGTCCCCTCCTCTCCACTGTCAGGATCCAGAATGTGGGCGCAGGGTTTAGCTGTGAAGGTTTCCTGACATCTTCTTTAGGTACCTCTGTTTCCCTGTCCCCTGCTCTCCACTGTCAGGATCCAGAATGTGGGCGCAGGGTATAGCTGTGAAGGTTTCCTGACACCTTCTTTAGGTACCGTTGTTTCCCTCTCCTCTCCTCTCCACTGTCAGAATCCAGAATGTGGGTGCAGGGTTTAGCTGTGAAGGGTTCCTGACACATTTAGGTACCACTGTTTCCCTGTCCCCTCCTCTCCACTGTCAGGATCCAGAATGTGGGTGCAGGGTTTAGCTGTGAAGGTTTCCTGACACCTTCTTTAGGTACCACTATTTCCCTGTCCCCTCCTCTCCACCGTCAGGATCTAGAATGTGGGTCCAGGGTTTAGCTGTGAAGGTTTTCTCACACCTTCTTTAAGTACCGCTGTTTCCCTGTCCCCTCCTCTCCACTGTCAGGATCCAGAATGTGGGCGCAGGGTTTAGCTGTGAAGGTTTCCTGACACCTTCTTTAGGTACCGCTGTTTCCCTGTCCCCTCCTCTTCACTGTCAGGATCCAGAATGTAGGTGCAGGGTTTAGCTGTGAAGGTTTCCTGACACCTTCTTTAGGTACCGCTGTTTCCCTGTCCCCTCCCTCCACTGTCAGGATCCAGAATGTGGGCGCAGGGTTTAGCTGTGAAGGTTTCCTGACACCTTCTTTAGGTACCGCTGTTTCCCTGTCCCCTCCTCTCCACTGTCAGGATCCAGAATGTGGGTGCAGGGTTTAGCTGTGAAGGCTTCCTGACATCTTGTTTAGATAACTCTGTTACGCTGCCCTCTCCTCAACTGCCAGGACCTGGCATGTGGTCACAGGGTTTGGCTGTGAATGCCCCCTGACCCTTTAACCACCCTCCCTTCCTGGTGCTTGAAGGTTATCATTTGATTGCGGTGTAGTGCTATATGATAACAAAAAATGAAATAATTAAATAGACCACAACAAGTAGTTGCTGCTCAGACTGACAGTCCCCATACCGTAATGGATGGTTGAGGGGCAGATAAAGATGAGTAGCACTGCACATAAATATACACAGTACCCAAATAATACATATACCTAAAACTCCCTTGACAGGACTACAAAGGGCCTCATAATGAGTTTGCCAGTAGTTATGGGGTATTTCTGTGGAATTACTACCAAACTCGATTACCATCACACAGACCTATATATTTACAGTGGGATTATGAGTGGGGTAACAGCGTTTCATTCCACCTGTAATTCTACTTTTCTGGAGTCCATAGGACACCATGGGGAATTTTGTGGATTTATCTTGAGTGGTAATTCTGCCATGGTAAATTCAACCATGTTCGGTCTTACCTCTAGCGTCTTGCTGGAGGTATATCCTCCACTTCAAGGCCCAACGTATAATTCTGGGGTGCAGTAAAATCGTAGCAATTCCATTATCACCAAAAAATTGGTAGCAATGGAATGGGCACATTACAAAAAAACCTAAATAAATGAAGAAATATTGAAATGTGCGTCATTTGGCAATGGAGGGTTGATTTCCAAAATGGCAGAGGGCAAACAAGGCCTGGCTTCCCTGTGAAATCATACGTGGCTGTATGTCTCTTGGCGATGTACGGAACAGACGGCAAAAGAACTGTGTACGTCTTTTCATTTATGAGCAATGAGCTACTAAGGGACTTGAAACAAAGCCATGGCCTATAAAGGAAAAAGCTTTTATGACTGACAACAGCAGTCTTTTCCCAACAAAGCCTGTATCCCATTACTAACACCATCTTATATGAGTAACGCATAATAGTGAGAAAATCCCCCACCAAAAGCTAATGAGAACAAGAATTGTCATATGAGCAGAAGAAACGGTACGCCGTTCATTCATCCCCCGTTTTTTTTCGCAGCACTTTTTGCTGAAAATGTTTTCCCAAAAAAACATAGAACAATATGGGGGGGTGAGGGGTGGAGGGAATATAAGGGGTCGGGTGGGGTGGTGTATAGGGATAGATAATAGGGAAGGGGAGTTGGGGGGACCCCCCCCAAATAAATACAAAAATTGGATGTTTTTTTTCATCAAATATTTTTGACAAAAAGTGCTGCGAAAAAAAGGGCAGAAGAATGAACATAGAAACAAAGAAACAGCATTTATATTTTTGTACTTGACAGGGATGTCAATTTCAGTCAGAAAAAGGCCTTATAATAATACATTTACAGATGGCAGAGGCTTCCCATGAAGGGTGCTGTACAATAGCACAAATATGAGAACAAGTGGTGAGCGAGTTTATGAGGCTGTAAAAAAAAGTGGGCCATATATATACCAAGGATAAAATAAAACAATCAGGAAAAAAAAATATATAGAAGAAAACGGGTGACTTACAACGGTAACACTAACCTGAGGCGGTAAGTACTTCAAAGGAAAAAAGAGTACTATCTAAATATACCTTGCACATAGTGGCAGAGGCGTTGCTAAGGGGGGGAGAGGCGGAGGGGGCTATAGACCAAGGTCTTTGGGTTGTAACCCCGGACAGAAGCTCAGGAGCTACAACCAAAATGCTAGCATAGCCCTGAGTACCACCAGTCCCGACATTAGCATAGCCCCAATCTTTTCCAGACCTAGCAACACCCCTGCTTAGTGGGTCCCTTTCTTTATGCACCAAACAGTGCATTAAACAAGCGTGGTCAACACCAACGACAAACGTTTTGGTTATTGTACATTCAAAAGTGTAGGTACTCCCAGAAATAGAGTGCAGATTGTTACAGTGCAAGTTATGTGCACGCATGCACGAGCCTCGGGCTCACGCATGCGCTTATTCAATAAAGGTGTCCCGTCATACACACCAGACGCGTCTCCGCGTATTCTTAGTATGCGTGTGCGATTGTACGAATGAGGCGGCCCGAGGCATCCATAGACCATCACATTGGCGACGAGGACAGTCGCACAAGGGAGGATTATCATTGCGCGTGCGAGCGCATGTGGCATATATCCCTCCCTGGAGCGGCCCGAATCCGACGCTGATACGATCGGCGACCATCTTGGAATCGGCTTGTGGTGCAGTTGCGGCCCGCGAGGGTGCTCGTGCGCTGCCCACAAGTTTCTAAAGAAGACATTTTTGGAACTTTCGTGGTTCTCCCAGGAGGGTACCACGATTTTGGCCTGAGGGGTATATCCCTTCAAGACAGCCACAATGTGCCAACAACCCATATCTGGTGGCCCTATGTGTGGGAACCACTGAAGGAAAAGCCTTCTATCTACCCAAGCAAGACATCCAGGTCAGTGGTTGAAAGCAAGGGGGTCTGACCAGAAGAACAGGTTTGCGGCCTCAGTCGCCTGTGCGACCTGCGACAATGAGTGGCTCAGAGGAGGAGACAGCAACGCCTGCGCGAGGACCATGTCGGCAGCATGGCACTCTGGCGTCCATGCCAGAGTTCGACACAACTGGCCCACCTTCGAAGCTGGGGTCCAAGTGGCTCGTTTGGATTAAAAAGTTGGACATGTTCTTCAGAGAGACTGGGGAAGACGGTGACGATGCCAAAGTCACCACGCTGCTCTATTCCACAGGAACTGAGGTGCTACACAGCTATGAGTCACTAAACATCCAAGTGACAACGCATGCTGCCGTCAAGACTGCCCTTCAGAACCACTTCATCCCACTGTCGAACGTCGACTTTGACAGTTTTGTAATGTGTGGGGAAAAACAACACAACGATGAGTCCCTTGACCAGTTCTGTGCATGGCTACCTCAGCTATCGAGCACGTGTAGGTGGGACAATGAGGAGGTAATGATCAGGAACCAGCTGATACAAGGATGCAGCTCAAGTAAGTTACGGCGGCAGATTTTGTGAGTACCAGGGATGACCTTGGTCCAGATATTAGACAATGGCAGAATATATGAACTAGCGGAAAGCAGGGGGGCTAAAATGGACGCTGCCGTACGCCCGAGCAAAGAGGAGGAGGCATTCGCCCTAGGGAAATCCACCCTGTCGAAAGGCCGCTGGAGCCAGAAGCGTCAGGAGGCGTCGCCTACCCAAGGGTCCCCTGCGGTGTGCCAATATTGCGGGTACGATCTGCCGCACGCCGAAGACTGCCTGGCGAATTCGAGGGTATGTGGGAGGTGCAACACACCAGGGCACTACGCAAGAATGTGCCGAGCTGCACCTCCAGTGATGACACACAGGGGTCCTGCGAGGGCGAGCAACTTCCGGAGGCCGAGGAGCGTAGCCACAATTGAGCAGGACACACAGAGGCTAAATATTGCTGAGGAGGAAGAAGACGACGAACAGATTTTCTTCATATCGAATATTGCCACGGAAGCCAAGAAAAGGAGGCAACCCACCTGTGTAGTGGACATTAAGGGCACCCCTACACCAGTCCTCATAGACACAGGGACATTGGTGTGTGTTCTGGCCATGCAGCACTACATGGTCATCCCGGGCTCACCACAGCTGGACCAGTCAAAAGCTAGGATTTACACATTCGGAGGCCACATTCCTCTGCCAATTCAAGGAGTATTCGGCGCACCAGTCACACACGGCCCCAATGCAATCAAGGCTCCGTTTTTTGTGACAGACGTCAGTCCCCACTCTCTCCTGAGCTGCGCAGCGTCAGAAGCTCTCAACATTGTCCACTTTATGCTGGCAGTATACCAGGCGGACATTGAACAGCTCCTGAGCAGGTTTGAGAACATTTTTCAAGAGGTGGGCAAACTCAAAGCGGCACCGGTTCGTCTACACATCGACAAGACTATAAGACCGACCGCGCTCAAACACCGGAGGATACCCTTTCAACTCAGACCGCAAGTGGAAAAAGAACTGCAGACCCTAATTGAGATGGATATCATCGAGAAAGTTGAGGGGCCCACGCCCTGGGTATCACCAATCGTAGTGGCGCCCAAACCAAAACAACCAGGTGCTGTCCGCATCTGTGTGGACATGCGGCTGCCCAACGCGGCGATAAAAAGAGAGCGCGACATCACCCCAACATTGGATGATATCGTAAGTGAGTTGCAGGGGGCCAAAGTCATTTCAAAATTAGACCTACGGTCCGGGTGCCATCAGCTTGAGCTTCACCCGGATTCATGGTACATAACAACTTTCACGACCCACGAAGGACTTTATCAATTCAAGCGACTCAGATTTGGCGTGTCCTCTGCCCTCGAAGTGTTTCAGAACACAATAAGGGGTGCGCTGGCGGGCCTCAGTGGCGTGTTCAACATGAGCGATGGCATTCTGGTGTTCGCGTCGTCGGAGATGGAGCATATGAAGCGGTTAGAACTGACACTGCAGAGACTGAAGGAGCTAGGCCTGACGCTGTACCGCAGTAAGTGCGAATTCTTCAGGGATCGCATAGAAATTTTCAGGTTCATCTTTCATGCTGGGGGGATCTCACCTGACCAGGAAAAAGTTTGAGACATTCGCAAGGCTGCTGCTCCTGAGTCACCGGCAGAAGTAGGCAGCTTCCTCGGAATGGTGAACTACTGCGGCTGCTTCATAAAAGGACTGGCATCACTCTCTGAACCACTCTGTGCTCTAACAAAGAACGATGTGCCATGGACGTGGGACAGAAAAGAACAAGAGGCGTTCCATGACATCCAGAAGGCGTTATCTGATCAGGACACTATGGCATACTTCGATCCCACTGTTCAGTCCGAAATCGTAGTGGATGCCAGCCCCGTGGGGCTGGGAGTTGTACTGACGCAGGCGGACGCACGAGGAAATATGTGCCCAATTGTGTATGCGAGCAAGGCACTGTCAGAGACCGAAAGGAGATATTCCCAAATTGAGAGAGAGGCGTTGGCGATCTTGTGGGGCTGCCAGCATTTCCGCCTCTACATCCTGGGGAAGTCGGTGGTCGTGGTCACCGATCACAAACCGCTGATCCCGATTATGTCCGGGGCATCATCGAAACCCCCACCACGCATTGAACGCTGGATGCTGTCCCTCATAGGACATGGGGTGAAACTACTCTACAGGTCCGTAACTAACAACCCCACAGATTACCTGTCCCGCCACCCAAATAGCAAGCGGGAGCAAGGCCAAGGGGAGATTGTAGCATGCCAGGAGATAATATACAACATCGTGGAAGTGGCCATACCGGTGGCGTTGTCGAGAGAGGTTGTCGCCAGAGCGTCCAACGAAGACGAAATCTTCAAGGTAATTCAATCAGTCATCCGGAGTGGGGAGTGGAAGGAGGTCCTGAACAACGACGCGAGAAGAGAGGCAAGAGCTGTTAGTCTAGGCTTATTTCCCTCACCTAGTGAGTCCCGCAGCAGCTTTGCTGGACTTCTGGAGTTTATTTCTTTTCCACTTGGTAAGAGTGAGAGCTTTTTCCGCACTCTTACCTGTGTTTTGCTATGTGTTTCTACTTGTTTTTGTGATTGTGGACTCTGAAGTACATCACTTCAGTAGCCCCCTTCTTTTTGTGTGTCACAAAGCACCTTCAGTGCCGTGACACAGGGTTGTTTTTGAGACTTCCCTCGACTCCATTTCTGAAGCGACTACTGTCCTCCAGAAAAGGGTAAAGTTACCATTAACTTTACTTAGTCAATCTACCACAGATCCAGTACACCCCAACTTCCATGGAGTAATGGAAAGGGTTAACTCGTATCCCTTTGTATCTGTACCTCCTAGAGCATTGTTTCGCTCTTTTAACATTTAGACTTGGCTGGTGGCAGTGGTATCTACCCTAACTTTTCTACCAGGATTATATTAGATAAACGTGGTACTGTTTTTGGCTATTATATTATCCTCGAACATAAACCCGCTCGACCAAATCATCTTTCTCTTGGCTCCGGTTGGGTTTATTTGCCATTTCTTTTTGTTAAAGTCCTTCTTGTGTTTTACTTTGCGCGGCAAACTAGGTTTGCCTTCTTTGTTCACTGTCTTTTGGCAGGCTTCTGCCCAGAAGCCCTCCTCAAGGCACCTGGGTATCTAGGTGGGCTGAATGTGAGGGAGGGGTGTAGTCACCCCCTGCACAGGGTATCCTAGGAAACCCAAGTCAAACTTTGTCATGATTGGCCAGGGTAGTTGTCCGGGCTGGACAACCCCCCTACTGGGTGATTGACAGCCAGGCTGTGTGAATGGGGGTTTTTCGCATAAAAGGCAGGTCTCTTGGGCTAGAAGTCAGAGAGTCACCACTGGAACTACAAGGAACCTAAGAGAAGCAGAGAGAATGACGGCTACTGCAACTACCCCATCCGGTGAAGCCCTGCTGCAGTCCTGAGCTATCTGCCCTTCAACGACTCAGAGAAGATCCAGTCCGGAGTCTTCTTCCCTTGAGCTTGGTGGGTATAACCAGCTCATCTTCTACAGCCAGAGGATCCTCTTCCGTGGTCGAAATTGCTGCACACTGCTATAGTGGTCTGGATAGCCACCTGAAGAGCCTCTCCTGTTTTTAAGGAGTGCACCTTTTATTCCTTGTCGCTGCTGCCGGCTTCATCCCTGTGTGGTGCAGACCCCTTCAGACGTCCTCCTTCACAACGAAGCTCCAGGGATCGTGGGTCTGCGGGAAACCAACAGGAACAACTGCCAGGGCACTAGCTGCACCACTGGAACAAGGTACTGTGTTCTGTTGAGGAAACTGGATGAATCCCTTTTTCTTCTTTTCCAAGGCAAGGCTTGCCCTTCTCTTCCCTCCTTCTTATAACTTTTGCTTCCGAACATTGACAATATCAAAGTACTTTTGGCTATGTTGAATCGTGAACTGTCTGACCGTGTGATCTTTGGCAACTGGCCCTGGTGTCTTTCGACCCTGGCTCTGGCCCTTTGACTTTTGACCTCCTGTTTCTGAGTGTTTCTTGATTCTGCCTGCCTAACCAAAATATTGCCTGTGATTTTTGCCTCCAACTCCCTCTGGGTATCTCAGGTGCTAAGTGTGTTTTTGCCCCGGTAGCATTTCATGTCACGGATACGCGTTTGTTTAGTAGACCGAAATGTCAAAAAGTGATCGCAATCATATTCGCGGTAACATGTTTTGTTCATAACACCGGTTCATTCAAACACAGGGTACTTACCTTGAGACTTACTGTACAAAGTGAATTGGTTAGTTGTAGTATATTTAACATGTGGTTTTGATTGAAGTTTAATAGAAGTGTTGTGTTTATAACGAATGTTTTAAAAATAAATGTACTTATATTTTTCTACCTGAAACCTTGAGTGAGTGTTTGCTTGAGTCACAGTAATTGTGGTCCCTTTGTGTAATCTCTGCTACTGCTCATATACTCTTGAGATAAGCCTGGCTGTTCTGCCACTGCTACCACTCTGACATAGTAGTACAGGCTTGTACCAAAGGTAAAACTTGTATTGCCACCTGTAGTCTTAATTGTGTGTAGTGGTCCCTAAGGGCACTGCGCAGGATTCTGCCTAACACTGGTGTACAGTGGTGAGGATTTGAAAGTAGAGTGATTACACTTAGAGTGCTGCTGTTGCTTGGGTTCAACTAACCACAAGGCTAACACCACTAATTCTATTTAACTAAGAAATCATGTCAAATATGGAAAACTACACTGAGGAGAGTCTTTTACTCTATACTGCTGAGGTTCTGAGAACCATGTGTAGGGATAAGAATATCTCTAGTAAAGGAAAGAAATCTGAACTGGTTGCAGAGTTAATGGGAAAAAGCCTGGAGAGTGGGTCAGAAGGACCTACCACTCCAGCAAATGTGGATTTTGATGTTTCTGATTCTGAGAGTGTTAATTGTGAAGAAGTAGATGAGTCCTTGCTAGGAAACCCTGAAACTCTCTTGCCTGCTCAGAATGCACAACCTCTGTCCACAGGGACCCGCACAGGTCCTACATTTACTCCTGAGTTTATTGCACTTGAGAAGATGAGACTTGAATTAGAAGTGAAATGTATTGATGCACAAACTGCCATGAAACATCAAGAGTTAAGGCTCAGAGAAATGGAGCTGAACCATGAACTAGAAATGAAGAAACTGTCTCTAGAAAATGCTTCTCTCCCAGAGTCCTCTAGGTCTTCAAGCCCTAGGAGACCCCGTATGCCAAAGGAAATGATTGGTATGTATGAGACTAAACTTGATATTTTGGATTGGTTAGCAATGTACAATCATGGGATTCAAGGTATCTCAGGGAATCAGTTGATTCCTTGGCTTTTCTCTAGGCTCCCCCCTGTTGCAAGTGATGCTGTAATGGAGTTGGGGGAGGAGGATAAACAGGATTATGAGTGTGTGAAACTAGCATTAATAGCTAGGTTTGGGAAGACCCCTTCCCAGTATCTTAAGAGGTTTAGAACCCTCAAAAACCATGATGGTACTCCTTGGGCTACCTGAGTGTGTGAATGTTGAAAAACTTAGATGGTTGGGTTAAGGGTTACAATGTGAACCCTTATGAAGGTTCGAGGGATCTTGTAATGTTGGAGTCTATTTTTGATGTCTGCTCTCCTGAGCTTAGACAGCACTTGCTGATTCAAAGGAGATAGATCCTAAGAAGCAAGCTAACGCTGCTGACTTGTGGGTTGCCAACCGGGCCACTCACAAGGATTCTGGGGCTACTCAGAAGAAGGATGATGGGAAGCAGCCAAAGAAAGACAACAACGAGAATTTCAATAATTCCAATCCAAAAGAGGGCCCCAAACATAACCAGGGTAAGCCACAAGATAAACCGAATCAGGCTAGTGTACCACCTGGTTCCACAACAGATGGAGGCCAGGGCAAACCCCCATTCCAGAGAGCATTTGGAAAATGCTTTGTTTGTGGGTTGCCTGGTCATGTGAATGGAGATCCCAAGTGTAAGGGTAAACCTTCAGGGATCAACACTGTCTCCTTAGCCTTCTCCCAGGTGGATGAAGTACCTATGACCAGTGGAAACTTTCAGCTACTAGCTGATGAGCCCGTGAGAGTCTCAGCTAGTGTTTCTTTAGTGTCCTTGGGTCTTTGGGAACAACAGAACTTAGATGTCTATAACTCAATCCCAGATAATACTAAAGAGTATTATAAAGATAGTGTTCTTGTGAATGGTCAGGAGACTCCTGCCATCAGAGACACTGGAGCCAGCACAACTGTGGTTGATGAAGGTTTTTTCAAAGTGGAGGATGTTGCTAAGGCACCCAAACACTTAACCAAGTTAGCTGGAGGCCCTGTGCAAATGGTTCCCCAGTTACTAGCTCTCATCCAGTGAACTCTTGGAGTTGTGTCTAGTACCCCCAGAACCCCCAGTATAAGGAAGCAGGAGCTCACAAGGTCTGCAAGGGAGAGAACCCTAAGAGGCTCTCCTGGGGAAATGATAGAGGAAGCTATCACCCCAAGTCCACAGGACTTACTTACTGCCATTGCAGGACAAGAAAAGACAAAGGAGGAATCTAAGTCTGCCAGCAAGAAACCAGCAAGCACTCCTGTGCCCAGAAGGACATCTCCGAGACTGTCCAAAGTCACACCTGTGACTCCCACACCAGCTGAGGCTGAGTGTGAGGTTCAACCCTGTATGGTCAAACTAGATACTGAGGAATCAGATCTAGAAGATGATCTTACCTTGGTAGGAGATCTTGACCCTGTTGACCATCCCGAGCTGCAGTCTTTACTGGTAGAAGGTGGACCCAACAGAGAACATTTCAGTAAGGGACAAAGCGAGTGTCCTACCTTGGAAGGTCTTCGCCAACAGGCAGCTTCTCGGCTCAATGGGACTGAGCCTGGCAAGTATAGGTTGCACTGGGAAGATGGCCTCTTCTACAGTGAACCAACTGAGTCAACCCCTGGAGACTACAGAAGACTTGTAGTACCTCTAGTGAACCGACTCCAGTTTCTGCAGTTAGCCCATGAGGTACCTTTGGCTGGTCACTTAAGTTTTAAGAAGACCAAAGAAAGGCTATCTCTGCACTTCTACTGGCCTAAGATGGGTACAGAAGTAGACAAATTCTGCAGAAGCTGCCACACTTGCCAAACCTCTGGCAAGAGTGGATCCAAGAATGTGGCACCCTTATTGCCTCTCCCAGTGGTGGGAATTCCTTTTGAGAGGGTTGGGATTGACATTTTTGGTCCTCGTGACCCTCCCACAACTTCAGGCAACAGGTTTATCCTGGTTGTAGTGGACCATGCCACTAGATTTCCTGAAGCCATACCTATGAGGACTGTTACGGCTCTGCCTGTAGCTAAGGCCCTACTTGGTATTTTTAACATAGTAGGTGTTCCTAAGGAGGTGATATCTGACAGGGGATCACATGTTATGTCCCACTACATGCAAACCATGTGGAAAACCTGTGGAGTCACCTACAAGTTCTCAACTGCCTACCACCCCAAACCAATGGAATGATAGAGAGGTTTAACAGAACTATGAAGAGCATGATAGGTGCTTTAGAAGAACCCCTTAGAAGAAAGTGGGACCTTCTACTGCCATGCCTTCTCTTTGCATATAGAGAAGTCCCTCAGGAGGGAGTAGGATTCAGTCCCTTCAAACTTCTCTTTGGCCATCCAGTCATAGGTCCATTGGCCCTGATTAAGGAGGGGTTGGAGAGTGCTCCTTCCCCCAAGCCAGTCAGAGTGACTAACTATGTGATAGGTCTCTGGAGGAGAATGTCACACATGATGGCAGAGGCAAGTGATAACTTGAAGGCTGGTAAAGCTCTGGTCAAACATTGGCATGGCCAAAAGGCTAACATGGTTGAGTTTACTCAAGACCAGCTTGTTCTTGTTATGGTCCCCACAAGGCAGAGGGCCTTGCAGGACAAATGGATAGGACCCTTCAAGGTTGTGGGTAAACTTGGAGAGGTGAACTATCTGGTGGACTTAGGCAATCCTAAGGAGGCTCCCAGAGTCTTTCACACCAACCGTTTAAAGGCTTATGTCTTTAGACCTGACATAGGAGCTTTGCTTCTAGCTTCAGCTCAGGAGGAGGAGAAATTGAACCTCTACCTGATCTCCTCAGAGGCTTACCTTTAGATGAGCAAGTGGAAGGAGTTAATCTCTCTTCCAGTCTCACATCTGACCAGCAGGATGAGTGCAAGTTACTGTTGAATCAGTTTGCCTCCCTGTTCTCACTTTCACCAGGCTTGACCCGTTGGGGCCAGCATGACATACACACTGGTGACTGTTTGCCTGTCAAAAGCAGGGGGTACAGAATGTCAGACAATGTCAGATCCCACATAAGGAATGAGATCAACAAGATGCTTGAACTCGGGGTAATAGAACCCTCTACTAGCCCATGGTCTAGCCCAGTTGTGCTTGTACCAAAGGCAGGATCCAAGGAGTTGAGATTCTGTGTGGACTATAGAGCTCTAAATGCAGTCACTACGACTGATGCCCATTCTTTGCCTAGGACAGATGAGCTGGTGGACAAACTTGGTGCAGCCAAGTACCTCAGCACATTTGACCTAACGTCAGGCTATTGGCAAATAGCCCTGACAGACCATGCCAAGGAGAAAACTGCATTCTCCACTCCAGCTGGCCTCTACCAATTCAAGGTAATGCCTTTTGGATTAAAGAATGCACCTGCTACATTTCAGAGGATAGTCAATAAAGTTCTGAATGGGATGGGGACTTCTGCATGGCATACTTGGATGACATTGCAGTGTTCAGCCCTACATGGAAAGAACATGTTGAACACCTAGGTTATATATTGCAGGCTCTTGAACAGGCCCATCTGACCATAAAGGCAAGCAAATGTCAAATTGGAAAGAGTCCAGTGGACTAACTTGGACATGAGGTAGGATGAGGTAAAATAAGGCCACTGCCTAGCAAAGTACAAGCTGTACAAAACGGGGCCAGCCCTACTACTCAAACCCAAGTGAAAGCCTTCCTAGGTCTCACTGGGTACTATAGGAACTTCATAGAGAACTATGGGACCATAGCTTCTACCTTGAATGTCATCTCCTCTCCCACATTTCCTAAAAAGGTCAGGTGGAATGAGGAGTGCAATTATAACTTTGCTCAGTAATATCCTCTTCCTCAGCGGAAATCTCCGTCTCCCCTCCTTCCCTTCCCTCCTCACCTTGAATCTTTGATTTGGAATCCATCTTCTTCTTGTTTCTCAAAGATGGCTTCTCCCTTTTTTTTTCAGTAGATAGGGATGGGCACGGAAGGACGCCACAGTGCACTAAATAGTGGGCTGTGGACGGATCCCCGTGCACGTCAGCTTAGGGGAAAAAGCCTGTGGCATAAAAAAACCCTGTACTGGAACTGAAGTTGTCGTAGACAATTCCACTGAGATGCCGTTGTCTGGGACTCCAAAACAGGAAGAGAAGGTCCGATGGAAGGACAACCGGAGGTTGTTGTAACGCTCACCTGATTCCCGTAGAGGCGCCGGTCTTGACTGGGCGTATACCGTATCTTCAAAGGTGATGTGTAACACACGGCTGGCTCTTTGGGCTGGACCTCTGTGCACTGTATGTCTGACTCGAAGGGTAAGATGTCTGCAGATAGAAAATATGGGATTAATGAACTGGGTTATTGAATGTCTCTCTCTTCTTCCCTTTCTCTTCTCCTGTAGAACCCCAAAGGTTAACGCTCTCACCTTAGGTAAGTGAACGCCGTGCTCTCCATCTGCCTCGGGGCAGGGTGCTGTAACCAGTTTCTTCACTGGATAAGGGGAGCAGGCCTCTTGACTTCAGAGGACTGCTGTCCGTCGTTTACTGCACGAACGGTAAGTTTCAAGTAATCCTAATGTCTTTAAAAGTCTTTAGTAATGATGTCTCTTGTTTTGCAGGGTTCCGGCGATGGCGGATGATGGGCTGAAGTGAGTTGAAGATGGAGCCCGTGTGATGAATAGAGGCGCCTGGAAGCACGTAAGTAAGCGCTTGTTGCCTGCTTCACGATGCGCTCTAACTGTCTTTTTATTTTGCAGGTACAAGTTCGGAGCGGCTGCAGGGTGCCGGAATACCCACTGGGTTAGATGTGGAAAGGAGTAATGGCATGTGAGTATTAAAGTTCCCCAATGTCTTTAAACGCACCTTGTTTTGTCTTTCAGATGCGGGATGCAGCGCCGAAGGCCTCCGGAGCGTGCGAAGAGTTGGTAAGCTTTTGTCTTTCAGATGCCGGAATGCAGCGCGAGGCGTTGGTGACAGCCGATGGACCAGGTAAGTGAAGCGCTGTCACTGAAGACCGTAATGCTAACCTGTTCTTTCTTGTCTTTATAGGTGTTGCTGAAGACTGGATTCAGGATGGTAAGCCTTTTTCCTTAGGCCCAGGATCAGATGCAGAAGACACGATGAGCGTTCTGCTGCAGAGGATGCAGAATAACGCAAAGCAAGATTCATCCATCGGGTGTGGTTTAAATAGCCTCCTGTAGTGCTTAGGTGCCTCCTTCCACAGCCACGCCTAGGTAAGAAAAGAGTTCCTGCTTTCCAGAAGAGTTCCAGTGTTCTGAACCTAGGGAGTGGCTCCTGCCCCACCCAACAGGAAAAGTAGTTCCAAACAGAAGAGGATCAGAGGCTCAACTGGCAGGCAAGTAAGCAGCATGGTCTGCTGCAGGTAAGTCCACCCAAGCATTATGAGCCCGGCGCTTCCAGCGCTGGGACTGGGCATATTTATGAGCCTGGTGCCACTGGCGCCAGGACTGGGTCCAAAAGGTCCCAATTGGGACTGGTTGGCACTCGGAACCTGGGTTATGGATCTGCTTCCAAGGGAGTTGGGAAAACCCTGACCTTTTGGAAGCAGAGATCATGACAGTACCCCCCCTCAAGGCCCCTCCCAAACCGGGCTTCTCCGGGGGTTTTGGCTTGTCAGGAAATGTTCGGTGAAATCTTTTGATTAGGCGAGGAGCGTGGACATATTCAGCAGGTTCCCAGGATCTCTTTTGGGGGCCGTAGCCTTTCCAGTCAATTAGGTAAAATAGTTTAGATTTGGAGATCTTGGAGTCCAGAATGCTTTTGACTTCAAACTCGAGTTCTCCATCAACTAGGATGGGTTTTGGAGATTTAGTTAGTCGGGTTTGAGGTTGCACGGGTTTTAATAGAGAGACGTGGAAGACCGGATGTATCTTCATGTGCGGGGGCAAGTCCAACTTGACCGCTACTGGGTTTACTATGGTAGTGATGGAATAGGGACCAAGGTATTTTAGGCTGAATGTGCGTGGCCCTTTTAGAGGTAGATATTTGGTGGATAACCAGACTTGATCCCCTACTTGATATTGAGGGGCTTCCTTCCGATGTTGATCTGCTCCTTTCTTGTATTGTTCTTTAGCCCTTTGAAGGTGAGAAACAGCTTCCTTAAAGGCTTGGGTGATTGTAGAATGCAGGTAGTCTACTGCTGGTGTTTCAAGATCTTGGAGGGGATCCAACTCCGAGGTTCGAGGGTGACTGCCGTATAAAAGAAAAAACGGGGTTTTCCCAGTTCCCGAATGGACAGAGTTATTGTAGGCATATTCGGCTATCCAAAGGATGTCTTTCCAAGTTTTTTCAGTTTGTTGCAGCATGCAGCGTAAATACTGTTCCAGAGTTTGATTGGTCCTCTCGGTTTGTCCGTCGGTCTGAGGGTGGTGACTGGTCGATAGTCTCACATTTTGAGCCGACCGACAGCAACTTCGCCAAAAATGAGAAATAAATTGACTACCTCGATCCGAAATTAGAACCGAAGGAAAACCGTGTAGTCGGACGATGTTTTCGAGAAATTCTCGGGCCAGAGTTGCTGCTGTTGGCAAGCCTTTGAGCGGAATGAAATGCGCCATCTTGGAGAATAAGTCCACGATTACTAGAATCGTATTGTATCCGGAGCATAGAGGTAGATCGGTGATGAAGTCCATAGAAAGCGTATGCCAAGGGCGAGGTGGGATGTCAATAGGGCGTAAGAGGCCTGCTGGTCTTTCCTTTTGACTCTTGTTTTGGGCGCATACTCCACAGGACATTATAAAGTCTCTGATATCTTTTTTCCAAGACGGCCACCAGAAGTAGCGCTTGATCTTTTCTGAGGTCTTGGCCATACCGGGATGTCCTTCCATTAAAGAATCGTGATAACAAGACTTTTTTCTGTAAATCTGTGCTGGGCAGGTATAATCGTTCTTGGAAATACAATAAGTTGTCCTTTACTGCAAAGTCCTTTCCCTGCAAATGCCAATTCTGTATGTCTGCTGGAGTTACAAGTTGCCTGGCTTTATCCTTAACTTCCTCTATGGATTGTGTGGCGATTACACCCAGAATTCTTTGTTCGGGAATGATTGGTACAGGTTTAGGGTTGATCAAGTGTTCTTCCACTCCCATCCGAGAAAGGGCATCAGCTTTACCGTTTTTTGTACCAGGTCGATAGGTAATTATGAAGTCAAACTCGGCAAAGAATAATGCCCAACGGAGTTGTCTAGAGGATTGGGCTTTTGCGGTTTTCAAATATTGCAGGTTTCGGTGATCCGTAATCACAGTAACAGTGTGTCGGGCCCCCAGCAGATAATGCCGCCAAGCCTTAAAGGCAGACTTGATAGCCAGAAGTTCCTTGTCAGTAATCGTGTAATTGATTTCAGGAGGCGAGAATTTGCGGGACCAAAATGCCACGGGATGCAACTGATTGGTTACCGGGTCCTTTTGTGAAAGAACTGCCCCCATGGCAAGGCTTGAAGCATGAGTTTCCACGATGTAGGGGTGTTCGGGGCGAGGGTGTTTTAAGATTGGTGCAGAGATAAATTTAGTCTTCAAATCCTGGAAAGCTTGTTCCGCCTCGGTAGACCATTCAAAACGTTTGTTTTTCTTTAACAAGGCAGTGATGGGCTGGACTATTCGAGAAAATTCGGGGATAAACCTGCGGTAAAAGTTAGCGAAGCCTAACATGCTTTGCACACCTTTTACGGAGGATGGTGATGGCCATTTGAGAACTGCATCGACCTTCTTTGAATCCATACGCACTCCGCTAGGTGATAATATGAATCCCAAGAATTCAACTTCAGTCACGTTGAAAACACATTTTTCCAACTTAGCGAAAAGTTTGTGTTGACGCAATCTTTCGAGGACCATTTTCACGTGTTTCCGATGTTCAGATTCCGATGAAGAATAAACGAGGATGTCGTCAATGTAAACAACAACACACACATCTATGAGCTCTCTGAGGACATCGTTCATAAAATATTGAAAGGCGGCCGGGGCATTGCAAAGTCCGAAGGGCATGACCTGATATTCAAATAGCCCATATTTGGTGCGGAAGGCCGTCTTCCATTCATCGCCCTCTTTTACTCGTACCAAGTGGTAGGCTCCTCTAAGATCCAGCTTTGTATATATGCATGCTTTTCTGACTTGGTCCAGGAGTTCAGGGATCAAAGGTAACGGATATCTATTCTTGACGGTGATCTGGTTCAGGGAGCGATAATCTATACAAGTTCTAAGGTCTCCTTCCTTTTTTGGAACGAAGAACAAAGCTGAAGAAGCAGGGGACTTGGAAGGACGAATAAACCCATTTGCCAGGTATTGATCCAGGTATTGTCGAAGGTGAAGGTTCTCAGGCTCGGTGAGGGCATAAATTCTACTACAAGGAGGAGTAGATCCAGGTATCAGGTCTATCTGGCAGTCATAAGACCTATGAGGAGGTAGAGAGTTAGCCTGATCCTTCTGGAAAACATCTTGGTATTCTAGGTATTCGGGAGGTAACTGGGGAGTCTCTGAAGAAATTGCTGCCAGTGCAACACCAGGTGGAGGGTGACAAGTAGAGACACATTCTGGAAACTGGACCGTTCTTGCTCGCCAATCGATCAGAGGATTGTGTTTCTCTAATCAAGGTATTCCTAGAATAATCTGAAACTGAGGAGCCTTGATCACATCGAACACGATCTTCTCATGGTGTCCATCTTGACTTACTAGCGTCACTTCTTGAGTGGTATGCGTTACTGGTCCGGAGGCTATCTCCGTTCCATCCACCGTAGTAATGACGTCCTTTACAGCCTTGGGACAAAGAGTTAGATTCATCCTCAAAACCATTTCATGATCCACATAATTGCCGATGGCACCGCTGTTGACGTAAGCTTCAATTGCATGTAATCGATTCGGATTATCAGGGCTAATGAGGACCATAGGTATCACGAAATGCGAGGTCACGGAACTGGTTTTCACGCTCGGCAAGAGGACCTCTATTCTTGTCGGGCGAGGTCGTTTCCCTGCTCAGAGTTTGTAACTTTGGTAACTGCAGCTCCTACTGCCTTCTTGGCAGGTTTCACCGGACAGTCTCGAAGAAAGTGCCCTGAGTTTCCGCAATAGAGGCATAATTGCAACTGTTTTCTCCTTTCCCGCTCCTTTTGTGTTAGAGGACCTTTCAGGCCCCCTATTTGCATGGGTTCCCCGGAGTCTACTCCTTTGGAAGGAGTTGGCGGTTTGGAAAATACTCGAGCATCAAACTTGGAACGATCGGCCTTCCTGTTCTGCAGTCTGTGATCTATTTGAACGACTAAGTCTATATAGTCCGAACAATCTTGTGGGGGATTCACTACTTGGGCTAATACATCTTTGAGCTCTCCACGTAGACCTCTATAAAACAGCGTAATCCTTTTGTCCTCAGGCCATTGAGTTTCCACTATCAGTCTGTTGAAAGACGCAATATAAGCCAAAAGGTCTTGATTACCTTGTCGCAACGAAAGAAGCTCATTGTCCAAGGCCTGCCCCTGTGAATGTCTTGCGAACAGTTTTTCCATACTGAGCTGAAAAGCTTGAAAATCATGGAGGACCGGATCATCTTGATTTACTAGAGGGATCGACCAGTCTGCCGCATTGCCACTAAGGTACGAAAGCACGAAAGCTACTTTAGCTTGATCAGTTGGAAAGGCTGCTGGCCGGCATAAGAAATACAACCGGCACTGATTGATAAATACTGCAAACCTCTTTGGGTCACCAGAAAATCGTTCGGGCGGAGCCAGAGGTACATTCCCTGGTAGGTTGATCTGCACTGGATTCATAGAGGATGTAGAAGGAAGATTTCCTCCAGATGCGGGTAACGGGGTCTGTCCGGCTTGTGACTGTAGCAATTGTCTAGCGAGATCATCTGTTCGCTCCTTGGAAATAATCAGTTCCCTTCTTAGAGCGTTCGTTTCCTGACGGGCTGCATGCACTTCTGCCCTTAGTTCCCCAAGTAACTGGGCTAGCTGGTCGGTATCCGAGGTTTCCATAGCGCCTGCACGGGAGTTTTGCGGTAGGCTTTGCGTTCTGTAACGCTCACCTGATTCCCGTAGAGGCGCCGGTCTTGACTGGGCGTATACCGTATCTTCAAAGGTGATGTGTAACACACGGCTGGCTCTTTGGGCTGGACCTCTGTGCACTGTATGTCTGACTCGAAGGGTAAGATGTCTGCAGATAGAAAATATGGGATTAATGAACTGGGTTATTGAATGTCTCTCTCTTCTTCCCTTTCTCTTCTCCTGTAGAACCCCAAAGGTTAACGCTCTCACCTTAGGTAAGTGAACGCCGTGCTCTCCATCTGCCTCGGGGCAGGGTGCTGTAACCAGTTTCTTCACTGGATAAGGGGAGCAGGCCTCTTGACTTCAGAGGACTGCTGTCCGTCATTTACTGCACGAACGGTAAGTTTCAAGTAATCCTAATGTCTTTAAAAGTCTTTAGTAATGATGTCTCTTGTTTTGCAGGGTTCCGGCGATGGCGGATGACGGGCTGAAGTGAGTTGAAGATGGAGCCCGTGTGATGAATAGAAGCGCCTGGAAGCACGTAAGTAAGCGCTTGTTGCCTGCTTCACGATGCGTTCTAACTGTCTTTTTATTTTGCAGGTACAAGTTCGGAGCGGCTGCAGGGTGCCGGAATACCCACTGGGTTAGATGTGGAAAGGAGTAATAGCACGTGAGTATTAAAGTTCCCCAATGTCTTTAAACGCACCTTGTTTTGTCTTTCAGATGCGGGATGCAGCGCCGAAGGCCTCCGGAGCGTGCGAAGAGTTGGTAAGCTTTTGTCTTTCAGATGCCGGAATGCAGTGCGAAGAACTCCGGAGCGCGCGAAGAGTAGGTAAGCCTTTGTCTTTCAGATGCCGGAATGCAGCGCGAGGCGTTGGTGACAGCCGATGGACCAGGTAAGTGAAGCGCTGTCACTGAAGACCGTAATGCTAACCTGTTCTTTCTGGTCTTTATAGGTGTTGCTGAAGACTGGATTCAGGATGGTAAGCCTTTTTCCTTAGGCCCAGGATCAGATGCAGAAGACACGATGAGCGTTCTGCTGCAGAGGATGCAGAATAACGCAAAGCAAGATTCATCCATCGGGTGTGGTTTAAATAGCCTCCTGTAGTGCTTAGGTGTCTCCTTCCACAGCCACGCCTAGGTAAGAAAAGAGTTCCTGCTTTCCAGAAGAGTTCCAGTGTTCTGAACCTAGGGAGTGGCTCCTGCCCCACCCAACAGGAAAAGTAGTTCCAAACAGAAGAGGATCAGAGGCTCAACTGGCAGGCAAGTAAGCAGCATGGTCTGCTGCAGGTAAGTCCACCCAAGCATTATGAGCCCGGCGCTACCAGCGCTGGGACTGGGCATATTTATGAGCCTGGTGCCACTGGCGCCAGGACTGGGTCCAAAAGGTCCCAATTGGGACTGGTTGGCACTCGGAACCTGGGTTATGGATCTGCTTCCAAGGGAGTTGGGAAAACCCTGACCTTTTGGAAGCAGAGATCATGACAGTTGTATGCACCGCGGTAGGAGGAGGGCAACAGATAACGGGAAGCAGATGGGCGAGTAACGAAAGAGAAACAAAGGGGATGGCTAAGCGAAGTCAGAGGAGAAGGAGCGAAGCAGAGGAGAGAATCCAGCGAAGCGGCCAGGAGGATAGAAGGAAAGTAAACAAGTAAGCAGAAGGTAGAATGGCAGTAACAACCGCAAGAGAAAGCACAGGGAGCGTTACCAACAAGAGAAGCCTAACGTTGCAACGCATCGAAGGAACGGAAGTACAAGGCTAAATACTTCCGGAGTAAAGACGCGCAACAACAACTAGACCGTAGAGGCACGTAGGAAGGAAAAAACATGTTGGAACTACTAGTGGCGGCCATTCTTCCACTGATCCCAAATACGCCACTTGCACCGTCGTATGACAGAATGCCCCCTCCGAAGCTGCACCCCCCCAGGTTTACCAGGGTGAGCTCTATGGAATTTATGGACCAACAAAGGTGCATGGATGTGAGATTTGGGTTCCCAGGAATTTTCAGACCAGGAATACCCCTTCCAGTGAACAAGGTACTCCAGCCTACCCCGATGGTATCTGGAATCGCAGATTTGGGGCGACTTCGTATTCATCCTAAGAAGAACCAATAGGTATAGATACATTTTTAGGGATGCAAGCCCATTCATCGGCCTGGAAAGGTTTCAGTTGAGAGGAATGAAATACCGAATGTACCCGTCGTAAGCTCTCAGAGAGTTTGAGGCGAAAGGCCAATGGATTGATCTTGTGTAGGATTTCGTAAGGTCCCAGGTAAAGTGGAGAAAGTTTAGATGGTCTCACCCATCTGGGTAAGAATTTATTGGAGAGCATGACCTTAGACCCGACTTCCCAGCTGGGTACTGGCCTTCGGTGTTTGTCAGCCTGATTCTTGTTTCGAAGGGCCGTCTCCTGCAGGCTCATCTTGGCTTTGTTGGGAGCTTCCTGAATAAGGGCCAGGGAAGATTCAACTGCAGGAATGCTAGATGTCAATCCAGAAATCGGTAGTACTGAGTGGGGATGGTAACCGTAGGTACAAAAAAAAGGACTCATGCCTAAAGCCGAATGAGTGGTATTATTGTAGGAGTATTCTGCAGTGGGTAGAAGTGCCACCCAGTTATCTTGCTGTGAGTTGATGAAACAGCGGAGGTACTGTTCTAGGGTTCCGTTTAAGCGTTCGGTTTGTCCATTTGATTGAGGGTGAAACCCAGAGGACAGAGCTCTTTCAATCCCTAATTTCTCACAGAAGGCCTTCCAAAAATGAGAAGTATCCTGAGAGCCTCTGTCGGAAACAATTTTAGTGGGAATTCCATGGAGCCGGAACACATCTTTGACAAACACCTCAGTCATCTCGGTGGCAGTAGGAACTCCTGGTAATGGAGAAAAGTGTGCCAGTTTAGTCAAGGAGTCTAATTTCACCATGATGCAAGTACAACCTTGAGACTTCGCAAGTCTACAATGAAATCCGTAGATAATGTCCTACAAGGACCGGAAGGTACTTTGGGTAGGAATCTTACTACGAAGGCAAATAGAACACGATTGGATGCATTGAGTAGTGTCTTTAGTCATGCTTGGCCAATAGAAATGTCTTTGGAGGAGATCTAACGTGCACTTGAGTCCCCTATGTCCTGCGATCCTGGAGTCATGACACCAAAAGAACGCCACCTTCCTCAAAGATGGTGTGGGTAGGTACAGTTTACTGTTCTTTCTTCTTTCAGAGCGACGTTCATTCAGTTGGAAGTCTATCCGTAGTACCGCAGTAAGTAGGTCTGCAAATGTTTGAGGCCGGGCAATACGAGCAAGTTCATCCTTAAGTTCCTCTTTTAAGCCTCTGCGAAAAATGGCGTATTGTGCCTGCTCTTGCCACCCTGCCTCGGATGCTACTTGCTTAAAGGACGTGATATAGGACAATAGATCTGAGTTCCCTTGTTTGATGTCCAAGAGGTCTTTGGAGGCTATGTAAGTGGTCTCTGTTCTCAAAAATTTTTGCTGTAGAAGTGCCTTGAAGGCAGTGTAATCCTGCAGAACCGGATCAGTTTGGTTGACTAATGGAGTGGCCCAGTTTAGGGCGTTTTCAGTCATGTGGGTTATCATGAACCCTACTTTAGCATGGTCGGAGGAAAATGTATGGGTCCGAAAAGCGAAATGAAGATTGCAGGCATCCAGGAATTCTTTCACCCTTTTGGGTGTACCATCAAATTTTCCTGATACCAATGGGAGTGGAGGAAGATCGTCAGATGCGTGTTCTCTCTCAGTCATCTTCTGTTGTAATGCAGTATTGGCACTCTTAAGGTTTTGAACCTCTAGGTTCAAATTTTGGACAGCTGCTATAAGTTCCTGGAGTTGTTGTGGCGTGGCCATGATGGTCTCTTGGCGTTGCAAACTATCACTTTGCTCAGTAATATCCTCTTCCTCAGAGGAAATCTCTGCCTCCCCTTCTTCCCCTCCCTCCTCACCTTGAATCTTTGATTTGGAATCCCTCTTTTTCTTGTTTCTCAAAGATGGCTCCTCCCTTTTTTTTAGTAGATAGGGACGGGCACGGAAGGACGCCACAGTGCACTAAATAGTGTACTGTGGACGGATCCCCGTGCACGTCAGCTTTTGGGAAAAAGCCTGTGGCATAAAAAACCCCTGTACCGTAACTGAAGTTGTCGTAGACAATTCCACTGAGATGCCGTTGTCTGGGACTCCAAAACAGGAAGAGAAGGTCCGATGGAAGGACAACCGGAAGTTGTATGCACCGCGGTAGGAGGAGGGCAACAGATAACGGTAAGCAGATGGACGAGTAACGAAAGAGAAACAAAGGAGATGGCTAAGCGAAGTCAGAGGAGAAGGAGCGAAGCAGAGGAGAGAATCCAGCGAAGCGGCCAGGAGGAGAGAAGGAAAGTAAACAAGTAAGCAGAAGGTAGAATGGCGGTAACAACCGCAAGAGAAAACACGGGGAGCGTTACCAACAAGAGAAGCCTTACGTTGCAGCGCGTCGAAGGAACGGAAGTACAAGGCTAAATACTTCCGGAGTAAAGACGCGCAACAACAACTAGACCGTAGAGGCACGTAGGAAAGAAAAAACGTGTCGGAACCACTAGCGGTGGCCATTCTTCCAATGATCCCAAATACGCCACTTGCACCGTCGTATGACAGCAATCAAGCCTTTGAAGGCCTAAAGAAAGCCCTTTGTCAAGCTCCAGTCCTAAGAGCTCCTGACTATCACCAACCCTTCATTGTACAAACTGATGCTTCTGATGTAGGTGTAGGTGCAGTCCTTAGTCAACTGGATGAGAAAGGTAGGAAACACCCCATTTGTTTCATCAGCAGGAAGTTAAAGGATCCTGAGACAAGGTGGGCAACAATAGAAAGAGAATGCTTTGCTATTGTGTGGGCACTGACGAGGTTTAGACCATACTTGTATGGATCTACCTTCTCTATTCAGACTGACCACCAACCCTTGAGATGGCTGATGCAAATGAAAGGGAAAAACCCAAAGTTACTCAGATGGTCAATCTGCCTGCAAGGATTTGATTTTTCCATTGAGCACAGAGCAGGAAGTCACCACCAATGTCACAACCTAGGGGAGATGGCGTCTTTGGAACCTCTGGAAGAGAGGTCCGCCGTTGATTTTTCCATCACGTTCTCCGCTTCGTCGTGTGTAGGTCTAGTTCTTTTTTGTTTCGCGTCCGACGCCGGTTGTAAATTACAGCCACTTCCGGTTATCGGATGTGTTGCAATGTTCCTAGGTTTTTCCTCCTGCTGCTGCCTTCGCTCCCGTGTTCTTTCTTGCGGTCTCACCCGCCAGCCTTTGTCCCGTTGTCTTTTTCGCTTCCTTCCTTTTTCCTTCTGACACCTCACGGTCCTTCTTCCTCCCGCTCGACTTTCCACCCGTTCCTCCTATACTTCCACAGGTCTTTTCTTACCCTCGCCTTTCCCTTTCCTGCTGCTTTTCCCATCTATTCTTCCCTCTGCTTGCTTACTTGAATACTGGATACTTTGCCTGCCCTTGGATTGCATCTGCTTCACTCGCTAGTATTGTTCTGCTTACCTGTTTACCGGAAACCTTTGCCTGCCCTTGGATTGCATCTGCTCAACCCGCTTGTATTGTTCTGCTTACCTGTGCACCGGAAACCATTGCCTGCCCTCGGATTGCTTCTACTTACCTTCTTGTCCTTCTCTGCCTACCTGTGTAACGGAACTCTTGCCTGCCTTCGGACTTCTGAATCCTCACGGGTTTAGTGCTTCTTTGTCTGCTCGTGAGCCAAAGACTTAGTTTCTCCCATCCGTGAGAACTTCATTGGGGTTTTTTGTGCTGCTGGCTTTTTCCCCATATTTGGCCACCACAGAGGATTGCCCACAGGTCACCTATATGGTGACATTGTGGCGTCCTTCCGTGGGCACCCTTATCTACAAAAAAAAAAGGAGAAACCCGGACATAAAGGGAAAAAGAAGTCAGAACCCACGTGGAAAAGTAAAGGTGAGAAGGATGGGGAGGGAGGAGAGACGGAGTCCTCTTTTGAAGAAGAGGATATAACAGACCATTGTGACAACCAAAATGCTGATGATCTCTCTAGGATGTTTGTAACCGACTAGAGGTATGAGGTCCAACCAGGAGTGGATTAAATCCTCCTGTCCCTTAGTCTGGGGGGGGGCGAGTGTTAGGGAGAATTCTCATTTATGGGTAATTTCCCTCACCTAGTGAGTCCCCAAGCAGCTTTGCTGGACTTCTGGGGTTAATTTTTTTCCACTTGTTAAGAGTGAGAGCTTTTTCCCCACTCTTACCTGTGTTTTGCTATGTGTTCTACTTGTTTTTGTGATTGTGGACTCTGAAGTACACCACTTCAGTAGCCCCCTTCTTTTTGTGTGTCACACAGCACCTTCAGTGCCGTGACACAGGGTTGTCTTTGAGACTTCCCTCGACTCCATTTCTGAGGTGACTACTGTCCCCCAGATAAGGGTAAAGTTACCATTACCTTTACTTAGTCAATCTACTACAGATCCAGTACACCACATCTTCCATGGAGTACTGGAAAGGGTTAACTTGTATCCCTTTGTATCTGAACCTCCGAGAGCATTGTTTCGCTCTTTTAACATTTAGACTTGTCTGGTGGCAGTGGTATCTACCCTAACTTTTCTAACGCGATTATATTAGATAAACGTGGTACTGTTCTGGGCTATTATATTAGCCTCGAACATAAACCTGCTCAACCAAATCGTCTTTCTCTTGGCTCCGGTTGGGTTTATTCGACCATTTCTTTTTGTTAAAGTCCTTCTTGTGTTTTACTTTGCGTGGCAAACTAGGTTCGCTTCTTTGTTCACTGTCTTTCGGCGGGCTTCTGCCCAGAAGCCCTCCTCAAGGCACCTGGGTGTCTAGGTGGGCTGAATGTGAGGGAGGGGTGTAGTCACCCCCTGCACAGGGTATCCTAGGAAACCCAAGTCGCACTTTGTCATGATTGGCCAGAGTAGTTGTCCGAGCTGGACAACCCCCCTGCTGGGTGATTGACAGCCAGGCTGTGTGAATGGGGTTTTTTCGCATAAAAGGCAGGTCTCTTGGGCTAGAAGTCAGAGAGTCACCACTGGAGCTACAAGGAACCAAAGAGAAGCAGAGAGAACGACGGCTGGTACAACTACCCCGTCCCGGTGAAGCCCTGCTGCAGTCCTGAGCTATCTGCCCTTCAACGACTCAGAGAAGATCCAGTCTGGAGTCTTCTTGCATTGAGCTTGGTGGGGATAACCAGCTCATCTTCTACAGCCAGAGGATCCTCTTCCGTGGTTGAAATCACTGCACACTGCTGTAGTGGTCGGGATAGCCACCTGAAGAGCCTCTCCTGTTTTTATTCCTTGTCGCTGCTGCCGGCTTCATCCCTGTGTGGTGCAGACCCCCTTCAGATGTCCTCCTTCAAAACGAAGCTCCAGGGATCGTCTCTTGACACGTCTCCTTTCTCTTCGTGGCACCCGCACAGTGTCTTGACACTGCCTTAGCCACGCTTTCTCCACCCGCCTCACGGGGTCATTCAGGCAATCCACACGCGCCCGTTGGCAACAAGCCCGGCCTCCCCTGCACCTGACTGGCTGCTAACTACTCAGCCCACCGCCACCTGACCATCAACCTGCCTTGCCTGCTCCACGTTTTTGTTTGATTTACCACTCGCGGAGGCTATCGAGCGTCTACGCACTACGGTTATCATACTTTTTAATAAGGGTCACAACCTGATGTCCAACCCATAGGTGGGTCACTTACTCCCACCTACCCCTCACGGTCCTTCTTCATCCGGCACCCACGCTGATACACATTGTAGCCCAATCGACGTAACTAATTGCTCAGCCTGTTGCGGCTAACTACCGCAATGTTTATGAATGACACCTGGGCACCATCCCCCACCCTGGCTCCCCCTCCAGCACCCTCGATCTGGATACGTGATCTAACCCGTACTACCCTTCTCCCTTCCAATCAAGTAACCGTATTCCCTGTATCCTTTCAGACCAGGCTATTCAGCCCTACTGGCGCCCAGACTTGGGAGGACCAGACTCCAGCTCTCCTAGAGCCCACCACGATACTCAATTGGGTAAGACATAACTACCCCTTCCTCCTTCCTTAGTGCCTAACAACTCATCTTGGCCATTACCCACAACTATTCAACTGTTCTCTTTTCCTCCCTCTCTCCCTTGGTACATTGTTCATGCCCTATCTCAATCATTGTTACAATTGTCAATAATGTTAATACACATTTATCTAAACATATATACCTTGCCTATGTTAACAACCACCACCACCACTCACCATCACCACTTAATATTTTTTCATCCCTCTTATTACTGTTTATTTATCATGACTGCAACTACCATTACTGTATGCATAACCTGATTAATAACACATGATTATAATTTGCAATACCTCATCCATGGTTGACAATGTCACACATAATTACTGTCTCAAATAATGTCACTGCACCGTGTGTATCACTTCTCCACCCAATGAACTCACAAATCACAGCCTTGAAAAAGACAGGTTGAAACGCGTGTCGGCTGTTTGCGCTCAATTATGTTAATTGGCAATAATTGTCCAATTGATGCTGTTTTGGTTGTGGTAAACCAACAAAAATAAAAAAATCACATGCACCAATAACCCCTTGACTCGACCATGACTAAAACCCACAGGCAAAACTGCAACTTCCTGGACTAATACATCCAACCAGCGCCCACACAGATCCGTAGGTTTGTCATCCCCACCAATCTTTCAACCAATCGGGAACCCTGAAGTTGGTGCCCAGACAAACCATGATCCAGGCTGCAGGCTGAATCTGAAATCACCAATAGGAGGTGCGCAGGGGATAGGAAGTCCCGACACTGACAACTCCAACCAACGTATACTGGTTTTTATTGAAGTTTAATAGAAGTGTTGTGTTTACAACGAATGGTTTAAAAATAAATGTACTTATATTTTTCTACCTGAAACCTTGAGTGAGTGTTTGCTTGAGTCACAGTAATTGTGGTCCCTTTGTGTAATCTCTGCTACTGCTCATATACTCTTGAGATAAGCCTGGCTGCTCCTCCACTGCTACCACTCTGACATAGTAGTACAGGCTTCTACCAAAGGTAAAACTTGTATTGCCACCTGTAGTCTTAATTGTGTGTACTGGTCCCAAAGGGCACTGCACAGGATTCTGCCTAACAAGAGCCCAGAGAGATCTGCAGGCGCTGTGTAAGGTGAGAGACGAGCTATCTATCTCAGAAGAAGGCCTACTCCTACGAGGCAGACAGATTGTAATTCCCCGCGCACTCATTCCTAGAGTTCTCGAACTGGGGCACACAGGTCATCAGGGTTCTGCGAAAACAAAGGCGAAGCTGAGGCCAGAGGTGTGGTTTCCCGACCTTGAGGACCGCGTGGAAGGACATGTGTGGAGATGTTTGCCGTGCCTAGCCGCAAGCCTGGCAGAAAGGGCCCCACCCGTGAAATCGATGGACAGGAGCGAGTTACCCTGGGGGACAGTACACGCCGACTTTGGCTCAACTGGCAGAGGGATGTATTTCTTGGCCGTTGTAGACCAGTGGGGGGGTACCCCGAAGTAGAGCTGGTGGACTCCACGGTGTGCAATCACACCCTTTGGCCCTCGAGAAAATGTTTGCGACCCACGGGTTCCCAACCGTACTGTTTTCAGACAACGGGCCCCCATTCATGGGGAACCAGTTTGCAAGATACCTGGAAGAAAGGGGGATACAACACAGGAAGATAACACCATTATGGCCTAGGGCGAACGGGGAAGCAGAGCGATTTATGAGGACATTGAACAAGGTATTTCGCATCTCGGCGAATGGAGGGGGCGAACTGAGAAGAAATCTGTTCGAATTCCTGAAGGAATACAGGACCACTCCCCACCAGTCAACAGGAGTGTCCCCATCGGAAGCCTTGTTTGGACGCTGCCCGCGAGGGCTGATCCCTGAAATGGAGGGACGTGCACCAGGCGTAATCGACAACGCCAAGGTATGGCAGGAAAGAGTGACAAGGAATGAGAAGGAGAGTGAGAGGAGAGGCCTACAGGAAAAAGAGGTATCAGTGGGTGATGCCGTGCTGGTTAAGAACCGTCACCCAGAAGGAAAACTGGCGCTAACACATGAGCCACAACCCTGGACAGTCACTCACGTAAAAGGGGTGATGGTAACAGCAGCCAGTGAACGAGGGACCGTAACTCGGAACAAATCCTTCTTTAAGAAAGTGGATTTGAGTTCCACTGAAAGAGTGCCGGAGGAGACGTCAAGAGCGGAAGCCAGTGGAGGTGTCCCCGAAGCCGACACGCAGGCGGAACAACCGCCAAATGAGGTTGCACTGCTGCCGACCCACGGGAGCAGCAGCCGGTACCCGGTGAGACAGGGGCGAAAAGCCCCGATGCGATTCAAGGACTACCTCATGGACTCGGGAGACTGAGCCTGTAGCAAACTAAAGCAAACAACTCACGTTGAGTCCTGGTTAAATTACATGAGGTTAATTGTTTCTGTTTAAAGTAAAGGAGGGATGTTACAGTGCAAGTTATGTGTACGCATGTGCGCGCCTCGTATGGGCTCACGCATGCGTTTATTCAATAAAGGCATCCCGAACGGCAGTTGCCGCCGGGACCTCATGCACACCAGACGCGTCTCCGCGTATTCTTAGTATGCGTGTGCGATCGTACGAATGAGTCGGCCCGAGGCATCCATAGACCATCACACAGATCATCCGTTTACGAGACAATAAAGCTGCTATGTGCAGGTCGTCTTCGGTGCCCGCTGGTTCACAGAAAATGCATGCAGTGAGGGGACCCCGAGACAGCAGGAGAACCCCATGTTTTGGAACTGATGTTGAGGAAAAGTGCCGACTTGAAATGTATGTGCTAAGCTCCAGGGAGCATAAATGAATGGCGTCAAACTAAAAAGTAATACAGTGGCGCAGTCATTGGGCCTCATTACACGTTAGGCGGTAGGGATTTACCGTTACCGGTAAGGGATTACCGGTATCGGTAAATCCCCTCCCCAATTACGACCCGGACATATCGCCATTAGCGGCACCGCTAAGTACGGTGGCACTATTAGCGGCAAGTCCGTGAGCGCGCGCCCCCTCAGTCCGGAAATAGCGGCATAGCGCTAATAGCACGCCATCACGAGCCATGCGGACATGGCAATACCGGCATGTAGTAGACCCAAAAACCCCTTACCGGCAAGGCGCTAACACCGGCATCGCGAACCACACGTTAAAAGAGCACAGCAGTGTTCCCACCTGCCACAGGTTGACAAAATCAGCACAGGTGGAGGCAATGGAGACTGGCAGCACAAAAGAGCACACCACACCCCTTCCCACACCCATTCCCACACCAAGATGGATGCAATACTAGCAGCATTACATGGGCTAGAGGACATGATTGCAGTGCAGCAGCTACAACAACAGGCAGCACAGAGGAGACGCAGGAGGAGGAGGAGGAGGAGGGCAAGACAGGCGCAGCAAGCACCACCAGTGCACCTAGTGATACCACAGAGGCAGCCACCAATTCCCAGGATCAGAGCCAGTCCAGTCAACCTAACCCCTGAGCAGATACACACCATGTACCGTCTGGACCGGGATACCATCACCACCATTGTAGACATGATATACAACGACATTGTGAGTCTCATTGACATCCGTACTGCCATCCCCCCTCTACTGAAGGTGGTAACTGTGCTCCACTTCTTGGCCACAGGCACCTACCAGCATACGGTAGGTCAGATGCATGGCATATCACAACCAGTATTCTCACGCACACTGAACCAGGTGCTCGATGCCCTCCTGAAGCACACAAGTCAACACATATACATGCCACGGACTGCTCAGGAGATCTCCAACACCAAAGTTGGCTTCCATTCACTGGCAGGCATCCCAAGTTGCATCGGGGCCATCGACTGTACCCATGTTGAACTGGTGGTCCCACATGCCAATGAGGTAGTGTACCGTTACAGAAAGCAATACCACTCCATCAACGTCCAAATGGTATGTGACTCCAACAAGATCATCACACATTGCTGTGCCCGATATCCCGGTTCAACCCATGATGCAATGGTCCTGCGGAACTCGACAATACCACGATACATGGAGCGACATGCTGGACAACGTTCGTGGCTACTTGGTGAGTAGCAAGCCAACCACATGGCAGTGTGATGTGGATTGTGAGTGGGGGGGTAGATGCATACTCCAACTGGGCGTGATTGGGGGGGGGGAGATGCATACTCCAACTGGGCGTGATTGGGGGGGGGAGATGCATACTCCAACTGGGCGTGATTGGGGGGGGAGATGCATACTCCAACTGGGCGTGATTGGGGGGTGGGAGATGCATACTCCAACTGGGCGTGAACTGGTGTCAGGAGAAGAATGGACACACATATTTGCATCACTGTACAGTGAGGCAGCCCACAATGGACCAGATACAAAACCACATGCTAGAAGTGAGTGCCACGACAAACATATCAATCCATTACGCCAAACAGGCCATTCCAAACAACATGCACACCGCACAACACACCATTCCCCCCATTACACAAATCAGCAACATGCATATAAAAATCACATCTGAAATTTACGCTGAACAACATCAGAAATGATCCGCGCACATGAGTGCATACAAATGGATCTCCTGTAGCCATCGTAGTGAGCCACACCCGTAACCCACCACTGAATTGCCATTGAACAGCATGGGGACATCAACTAAGGAATGGCAGTGTACTAGCAGTGTGGCACTAACGTTGCCAGGGCCAGGAAACACAAATGACTTCAACTCAGGCGGGACATGGCAATCCCTACTGTATGCATGCATGGTGCATGTCCACTTGCAAGGACCACCTCACCTTCCCACATTGCAGTTACCCTGATTGCCATGCGTGCTTGGATCAGTGGATGTCGTTGAAAATGCTATGTTTGTTTGTGTGAGATGTGCAGGCTCCACTTTATGTAGACACTTACACATACCCATTGTTGCACCCATGCAGGTGATGCAGGTTATCCCCTGAAGAGGTGGCTCCTTACCCCTGTGCGGAACCCACAGAACAGGCACGAAGAGGACTACAATCATGCACACACCCGTACCCGCGTGGTGATCGAGCAGACATTCGGCCTATTGAAGGAACGCTTCCGGTGCCTCAGCAGGTCGGGCGGGGCACTCCTGTACGGGCATGAGAAGGTGGCCAAGATCACCATGGCATGTGTCATGCTGCACAACATGTGTATCAGACGGAATGTGCCAATGCCCCCTGACATTGAACTGCAGCCACCGTCTGAGGATGATGACGGGGATGAGGATGGAGGAGAGGGGGCTGCAGGTCATGCAGGTGGCGATGCCCATGAGGGACGTGCTGTGCGGCAGCACCTGATAGACCATTGTTTCTGATGCACATGGATTAGGAGGGTGCAATTGATGTGGAGCTCAGGGCACGGGGTGTATGGAGGATATTAACACAGTGCACCCTTCAACAATAAAGCACACATACACAATAATCAATGTCCAGTCATGTGATTATCCATGCCATTACGTGTGTATTGAGCATTATGTCATTCAAACGTGCATGTACCCTCCACCCCAAACACCCTCACCCCCCTCCCCCCACAACTCCACCAAACACCCTCACCCCCCTCCCCCCACAACTCCACCAAACACCCTCACCCCCCTCCCCCCACAACTCCACCAAACACCCTCACCCCCCTCCCCCCACAACTCCACCAAACATGGTGTGCACATCAGTGCTGCATTAGTCTCCAAGTGTCAACAGTGACAGGCTGGCCCTACTTCCCTCCTCCACTACCACCATTGGGGGGTTGTGAGTCTGACCGCCGCAAGGACCGGCTGGACCTGCGCAGGATGGTTGTTTGGTCGGAGCTAGTAGACGAGGGGGTGGCTGGTTGATCTGCTCCTTGTGTGTGACGCATGCTCTCCATCGCCTCAGCAATGCGCGTTAGGACCTGCCTCACAGTGGCCATCTCGTCACATAGGCGCGTCGTGTTGCTGTCCAAGGCAGCTTTCATGTCCCTTGATAACCCCCGGATCTCCTCCCTGGTCGAGGCAGCCTCGCTCACTTGCCGGGCAACCAGGGCATTGAGCTCCTCCTGGCGCTGTCGTATCAGGCTCATGCTGTCGTCTGCGGCCCTGCCCCTGTTACTCCTCGGCGCAGCTTGCTGCATGTGGCCGACATCAGGTGAGCTCGCCACGGGACTGAATGACCCATCCATTGAATCTCCGGCATGCACCTCATGGATGCTGCCATTGGATGTGTTGCATGGGCTGTGGTGTGGGGACAGCTGGGTGTACGCTGCCCTTCCGGTGTCGGACATGGGTCGTCCACATCACTCATGGGTGCCGTGGCTGCTGCTTCCCCGGCGGAGCTATTGGCTGCGGACGGCGTGCCTTCTGGCACTGGCTCCTGAGTGGTGGGTGGTGTGGGTGCTACCACAGTGTCGGATAGCATTTCGACCCTTGGTGTGGTCGGTGCGTGTGTGGCTTGTGAACGCTGGGCCACTCCAGATTTCCCAGTGCCCCTTGATGTACTGTGCCTGGTGCCTGCATCCTTTCCCTTGGCCTGCTTCTTGGGTGGTGGGGCCTGCGTTGCACAGTCCAGCTCCTCACTGTCAGAATGTGACCCTGTGGGGGAGCAAGACAGGGATAGCATCAGTGATGGGTCAACGTGCATCATGCATATGTTGTTGCTGCAGTTCTTTGGATTTGGACATCTAGTTTGGACATGCAGGTTGTTTACCAGATGGGTGGGTCATCCGGACATGAGTCAGGGTGACACGTGTGTGAGGTGCGGCATGCATGTGGTTGTGTGGGGATGTGCACGGCATATATGCAGGGTTGTGTACATGTGTGTGTGATGACCCCATCCATTAGCTAATTCACATTTCACATTTGGGGGAGGAACTCATGCTTTGCATTGCAGTGTTTTGCGTGGACACTCACCTCCGTCTGACGTTGTTGCCACACCGCACTCCATTTGGCCCACTCCCTCGATGGATTCAATGCCAATGGTGCTGGCACATGTCTCCTCCCACTCCTGCATCTTCATCGGGGATCCTCCTCCGCCTCCTGTGCCCATGGCCAGATTCCTGTTGGCCGATAATATGCTGCGTACACGGAGGCGCAGATCATCCCACCGCTTGCGCACGTCCTTTACGGTGCGGGGGGTGGAGCCCACCGCACTGACTTTCTGCGCCACCTCAGCCCAGATCTCCTTTTTTCTCAGGAGTGCAGGGCGCCGCATGTCGCTAGCAAACACTACGTCTGCATTTGCAGCCAGGGTGTCTGCCAGCATTTTCAATTCCTCGTTTGAAAAGCGTTCTTTGCGCTGGCGCGCATCGGCTTTCTTTAGGGCCTTGGTCATTGCTTGTTATTGTGGGAAGTGGTTTTGCCAGTTGTGGTGTTGCTGCAGGTCCTGAGTGCAGGGGATGGCAATGGATTGTGTTTTTAAAGATGGCCGCCGGGCTCTTTCCAGTTCCTGAGCGATGACGCTATTTCCGGTTCCGGTGTTTTACGGTGACCGCTAATAGCAGTGACCGCTAATAGCGGTGACTGCTAATAGCATGCAGCATGAGGGCGGAGGTGCTATCAGCGCTTTGGTCGGAGCCGGAAAGGTGCTTTTGCGCCATGGCGGTAGGGTCATTTACCGGCATGGCCCTATGCGCGTGTCCGCTTACTCGTAATGGAACGCTATTAGCGGTCTCCTGCGAGGGCGGACACGCTAATAGCGCCATGCCGGTAATTCGCATTTTTTACCGCCTAACGTGTAATGAGGCCCATTGTCTACACTGTGATCTCCTGTGTATGTGGTTTCCATAACATATGGACCTACAATTCCCAGGATGCAAAGCACTGTTGACTAAATGCCAGGACTGCAGCACAGTCTAAGTCTACGCGGAGATATCACCTATCTCTTATTCTGCTGCTTGCATGTAGCTCCAATAACCCCGTCCCCCCACCCCCAATGCTCCTTGAGCATTGCTCCACAATTTACATAGCTGAAGCTATTCATTAGATGCTAATTACAACCGATACAGCCCATTGGTACCAAAAACAGCTGCGCAGGGTAACGGCACTGTGTCCTGTGTCGACACGTTCTCTACATATACCAACAAAAGTCATGCTTAAGAAGTGGCCCCCGCTGACACTCTTGAAAACCGTCATTCCTAAACCTTTCCCTGCACTGAAACGGGTGAGAAGCCTTACATGTGCATTCCTACTTGCCCAGTCCTGCAGAAACATTGAAGATTGCGCGATCACAAGCCAATGCAACTTTCCCCTAATAAAGGGGCACCCCACCCTTTGCAGGATGTGCTACTCTTGCACATCGACCAAAAAGATTTCAACTTTTTGTCAGTCTTAATGGGAACTCGAGACACCGCACGAATTGCGAGTCAAACACAAAAATGTGGTTTACTGGATTTAGGGCCCAATTCATGGAATATTTACCCGGTTCGAAGAGACTTTGCACTGCCGACACAAACCCTGATGCATGGAACCGTGCAAAGTGTATTTCGTCCGGGCAAAGTGAGCGCATAGTCATGTTTGCAGTACAAAATGACTTTGCCTGACATGGTTCCATGAATCAGGGTTTGCGTTGGCAGTGCAAACTGACTTTTCAGCAGTGCAAATTCACTTTGAACCGGGCAAATATTCCATGAATCGAGCCCTTAGTGTCGTTTGGGTTAATTTTCTGGCGCGCCCGATTGAAATAAAGGGCGCAAAAGACAAACATGTTTTTATTTATTGCGCTCTGAAACACTTGTGTATGAGCGCGATAGACATAAAATATCAATATTAAGCCTGACTTAACACCTTCTTTCCCGAGTCTGGGAGATTCTCGTACTTTTTGGAGGCGAAGTGGGGGCTTGGAACAGACAAAATGTACCCACAATGCATCCCAACTCCGAAACAAAACACTGCAGTGGTCATGTCCCTGAAGGAGTAGCGTAAGAGTTCTGTGTAAAATTCATGCATAAAACAGGCATGCATGGATTTTACGTTGCTCCTCATTTTCATGCATTTGTATGGCAGAGAGGGTGCACAGATCATAATTTGCGATTCCTACTCCCTTTCCTTTCCACCTTGCCAACGCGACTGCATTTAGACAAGTATGACATCTTCATGCTGGTGTGAATGCTGTCGAGTCTTATGGAATCCTCCTGCTTTATACACCAGCAAAAAGCAGGCAGATTTCTTAGGAATCCATTGTAAACAATACCTGTCATGTGTAAATGGCAGTCAGTGTTTGCTCAGTTTGCATTGCAGAGTGCAACAGGGAGGCATGAAGGTGATTTTGCCTCCATGTTACTCCTCCCTTTTGCACTGAAGTGAAAATGATGAACATTACAGAGGGGACCTGTTTGCACCTAAGTGCAAACGTAACAGGTCCCCTCCAAATAACTTATGGGGATTTCATATATGAGCCCCCGCATGGTTTAACGCCAGCACACATTTTCATACTCGCTGTGAACCAATGGATACCTACAGAATCCGCGTGAATTTTATATGTAGTAAATGAAGGCCTATTTCATAGGAACCCACTGTGAATGCCACCCGCAATGGTTACTTGTGAGAGGCATTTACACCTTTTCAAAATGTAGTTCAAAACAAGCATGTTCAACAGGACCCGCCAGGTTTATCGCCTTCATTTGGCACTGAGTTTTAAAAATGTGGAAAATTGCAAGGAGGGAACCTTTTTCTTGAAATTGCAAATGGACCTGTCCCCAACGTGTAATTGTATTGTATTGTATTGTTTATTTATATAGCGCCTATACAAATGATAGTGTTTCAAAGCGCTCAAGGAGGGTGGGAACAAGGGAAAAACCAACAGTCGTTCAGAGTCCTTGAATTTTTGAGACGACAAAAGCCTGTACAGGGTATGGCAAATTAACACTTTTTTGTTAAATTATGCCCCCAGTGATTAAATCACATTGGAGGACACAGCTCTAATATTCGTACACATCATTTGAAGCTCAACTATGTGCAACACTCCCTAGAGAAACAACACACACTGGGGGGTCAGGGGGAGGATCAAATTATAAGAAGTGTAAATTACATGCAGGGGGCCGCCAACAAGCTGCTGTGTCCTCAGCGTGCAATGTTTTACTTTTGGAAAAGAGGATGCAAAATTAGAGTAAAAAGTGGCTAAATGTCTTTTGCGCCTTGCTTATAAGCTTTGCGATTGGCCTTTGCAGGGGAATACTAGTGGCTATACACCTGCTTTTAGAATGTGCTGATACCGCGGGATTGCATAGGAATCCCTGAGCAGGCAACGCCAGCATGCAACATTCCGATCAGGGCTTGGGATGTAGCCTCCTGCATTGATGGGCACGCTGCCAAGCTAGTGATGCTACAGGAAGCGCGTGCTCTCACTAACGTGGCTGAAGACTTTGCCCATTGCTGGGCAACGTTCTGATGTTATTACACAGGCTTGTCAGTAACGCGGTAACTCTTATCCATCGTGTTTTCCCCTTCTAGTGCATAGAGTTCTGCTTTGACCTGCAGGGTCGATATCTAATAGTTCAGGGCGTCTTGGATGGTGCGAAGGTCTTGCTTATCAACATCTATTGCCTTAATCGTGGTGATTCTTTCCTTTTAGGGACATTTCTAAGTGGTGCTCTGTTGCCCCTTAACACTTCTGTTCGTTGTACGGGTGCATGACTGCAACAGCATATTTGATTTGGAGATGGCCCACTCTACATGGCGCATTTAGACCACTTCTGCCCATGCCGCTACTATTCACCACACATGGCGTGGTAAAAGTAGCCTGTTTCAAAGAAGCTCACATACCACTTGACGGTCGATGAAATGCTTTCCATTTCTGGTGGATTTCCGCGCCATTGTTGGGTCTGGTGCATCGCTACAATATTGGCGCTTGGCATCTGCGTCTTTCTTGCATCCAATGTTTAGAAACACTATCTCGGAGAAGATGGAATATTGCTTTGAGAGGAATCAGGACTTCACCCCCTCCTGTGCAACCCTTTGGGAGGCATTTAAGCCTTTTGTTCATAGGGTGGCGACTGCACCCTCTGCGGTATTCCTAAATCACCGCGATCAGACATGCCCATATCTGAAACTTGTATTATTTCTCTAGAAAACCAATATAGTATTGTCCCCACACCAACAACTGTCAGTAACATTAAATAAGCACTCCTGCATGCTGCTATGGTGAGGCTAAACGACCCGACTGTTTACTTGCCTACTTAGTCCACTCTGAGTGTCATAAGACAATTATTTAGGGTGGGCATTCTGCAAGTGGCGATGTTGTCACTAACAACACAGATATTTCTTTTTTTGCCAGTTCTCTTTGCGCTTACATAGTAACTGTGGATTATATTCTCAAACGGATGCACCTACATTCCTTGAGCACATTCCTTTGCCCGCTCTCCCATAAGGTGCTTCTTTAGATGCTCCAGTTACTGCTGAAGAAGGTTTGGAGGCCATCATGGGCCTTCCACCCAGAAAGGCCCCAGGTTCAGATGTGGCCCCCAAATCTTATAAAATGTTCAAAGGTTTTTTGGTGCCACACTTACTTAAATTGTGGACCGAGTTGACTGAACACAGAGCATTACCCCCCACCCTCCGCAAATCTATCATCATGCTCTTGCTGAAGCCTAACACATTACCTGTGGCATTGGGTTCATATCGTCCATTGTCCCCAATAAATGTGGGTGCACGCATTTTTTGCAAGTTGCTGGGTTCCGGACTGCTTTCCTACATGCCTCACCAAATTCACGTAGTTTTTCCCAGACAAACCCCAGTGTTAATGCAATGGACACAGAAAAGGTTTTGGATTCTGTATCCTGGAACTTCTGATTTGCCGTTCTTAAAAAAATTAACATGGGTCCTTATTTTCTCACTTGTGTTGGTCTACTCTATGCATCCCTCTTGGATACAATATCTGCCGATCGCCTCTTGTCTTCTCCAATCTCCCCGGGGAGAGGTGCGCACCAAGGCTGCCCCAATCCCTGCTACTCTTGGCCCTTTGTCTTGTCTCCATAGCTGACTTAAGTCATGTAAAGCATGGTTGTGGAGGCACCAGAAATCATGTCCCTATTCTCTGTTGGTATTCTGATTTTCGTTTGAAATCTGGATTCCACTCGCTGATTCAATTTTGGTGATATATGATCATTTTGGCGCTATTCTGGATTTGCTGTTAATTGGTCCAAATCTGAACTGTTTCCACTCTCTGTTAAAGGAATCTCATGCAATTTCACCCAACCCACCCCCATAGTATCTTTTATTTGTCGATTTGCGTAGCTGCCTTCCGGGATGCACTATATTGCTCTTAAATTGGGTTCCTACCTTCCTATTCTTCTTGCTAAATTGAAACCTGGGCTGGTCCAAAGTTCCTATTTTGATATATATCGATTTCTCATTTTAAGATGATTATTCTGTCTAAGTTGTTATAATACCTTGGAATATCTGAGTATGGCGTAGTAGGGCCTTCTCCAACCTTCTCTGTAGCACTGCATGTAGTTTTGCTTGGTATTAGTATAATTGACATAAAAACATTTGACCTAAGCATTTGATCACATTTTTTTGAACTTGTTTTCAGTCAAATTTAATTAAATATATATGAGGGGTGGGTAAGATATAGATTAGGTTGAGGGGAAGTGGGGGTGGGGGATGCAGGCAGTCTCCCGCCGCATTTTAGACCAAAAAAAGGTCAACTAAATGCGATAAAATGTGATTAGGTCAAATGTTTAGATCAAATAGACCCAAACCGTTTTGCTTGGATTTCTAGGTGTGCAATGATGTCTTGGGCTGAACTGGCTAAGCCAGATTTCCTAGGTAGTCTTTCAGCCACTGATTTAGAGGCTCAGTTCTCAGCAGCTTGGTTTGCTATTAAGCCTGCCTCCCAATATATGTAGATCGAGAGGCGAGGAGTTCTTCCTTTTGATTTCCGTACTGATATTTTTAATGACAAATATGATGCTTCTTGTTCTTTCGATCCAGGTCAAGCTCCTGCAAATACCTGCGCTGGGATCTTCTGTTGTTTGGATATCGATGTTCCTTACTGTAGAGATGTGCCCCTGTGGGACTTTCCAGACATGTCCTTCTCCATGGATAGGGTTATTCAGGACAAATGGGATCAAGAGGAGGTGTTTACATTTGGAGATATTTTTCCAGGAGAATCCTTTGTATCATTGGAACAGGTTGCCTCCAAGCTCGACATGGATCCAGTAGTCTTTCTTCAATATTATAGACTGAGGGAATGTTTTCAGCGTAAATGGCCTTCCTTTCCTCGCGAGCCCCGATATTACCAATGTATTGATTTTAGTGTAAATTCTGCTGCAGGCTACAGACTGATCTCTTCTTTGTATATTTCTGTTGAACACATTTTGCCCTATCACCCATCACAAACTTGCTCTCACTAGGAAGCAGACCTGGGCCGCATCCTTGCTGATGACTGTTGGCCTCATTGTTGTACACTGAATAGGGAAATCCCATAGAATTTTCAGTATCAATTCAAAACTGCACTACACACCTGCCAAACGAGCTCGTTTTTCTCCCGAAGCCTGTGATAAATTAGCCAGACGCTACATCATGCCTGATGATTCTTTGCATATGTTTTGGAGTTTCTAACATGTTGTTCCCTTTTGGAGAAAAGCTGCGTGAAGACATGCAGATATTACGAACATTCCTCCTACTTTAGCGCCACTGAAATATTTACTGGCTGAAATTAGAACACTAGCCATCATTAGACGTAGATTGTTTAATCTAGCTTGTTCGATCACTAAGAAATGTAAATTGCAACAGTGGGAATCCCAAACGACTCCTTCTCATAGGGAATGGTTACATGAGCTCATATTGACAAATGACCCAGAAGACACTTATATCTCAGAGGTACCAGAAAACCAACAGACGAAAGACATCTGAGCCAGTTTCCTCGGTTTATAGATACAGTATGATCTGTTAACCTTTTATTTATGGTAAATATCAGCAGATGCGTATTCACATGTACGGCCGTTGGATATGTTCCGCTTCCTATTGCTGACATTCTCATTGGTACTACATGGGATGCATGACTCCCTTGACTGCATTATGTTCCTGGTGTTGTAAAGTGCCGAACCTCAAATAAAGGTTTAAAAGTAAACATGGCGGGTGGATTGCCTAATGTGGGATGGGCTATTATTACACTGCTTTTGGGAGGTTTGTTATGCAGACGCTCCACGTGGTGGGAGCTCCCTGAGGAGCAATCTCCAAGTGGGCAATGTATTTATTGCAAATACCCTCAGTGTGGAGCTGCCCCTTGAAGGGACGCGCACGTAGCGGTGTGACGTTGCACGCCGCCGCGTGCAATATAAATAAAGGGGGCGTTCCCGACCACGCTAGTGCAACTGGGAAGCCCGAGCAGTACGGACGTCTCTGTGTGTGTCTGTATGTGTTTGGGGGCTTATGGGCATCGCAAGTGGGGTCATGGGACACCCACAACAGTGGTGACGAGGTCAGTGGAATGCCTGGGCCCGGTGGTGAAAGTTACGTCAATTTTTCACTTTGAAGCAGAGATTGTTGAAGTTTTTGTTTCATGCCGTAGGCCGTGCATTTACCACGTGGCAGGCGGCCATCTTGGATTTCACCCGTGGACACTCACTGAGCTCCGGTTTGCATGGTGAGAGGCATCCAGGGCAAATTTTTGGACAATCTGTTAGCAGGCAGTTATACCTGCACATCCATGCCCGATTTTCGAATTTTTGTTGATTTTTGGGCTTCCTACGTCGAGTGAAAGCAAGGGGAAGGGCTGAAATGGCTGGGCCTGCTTAGCCCAATATCTCCTTGGCTTAATTTTTGGAGCATCTGTGCCTGTACACAGCAACACTGCGGCTGAGGATCCATACGTTCGTCATCCTCTTCATCATCATTGCAAGCTGCTGCAGCTGGGGACTTCCAGATTCTTCATCCTCTTCATCATCATTGCGAGCTGCTGTGTCTGTGCATGAGACTTTCTATGGGGTGGACTCTCTGCCATCATCTTCTTCGCTGCCATGTTGGACTGTGCACTGTGCTGTGGTGGTGGCAGTGATTTGCGGCCCCCAAACTCAACGCTGGGGGTGCCTGTGCACTCAAGCCCATGAACGGGCCTGGTGATCAAGACGGTGGCCAGCCAGCTGTTCAACAGCAGCCTCCTCAGGACGGTGGGCAGCCAGCAGTTCAACAGCAGCCTCCTCAGGACGGTGGGCAACCAGCAGCTCAACAGCAGCCTCCTCAGGCTCTAGCAGGAGGTCAGGCTCCATTACCTCAGGCGCTACCAGCGGCAGAGCCGGTTGTTCAGCCACCACCTCCTGTCATGGCCCAAGCACGAGCCTCAGCGGCTCTACAGCCTATTCCCGATTTCGATGTCTCAGGTCCACCATCCAGCCTTGGGCTCAGATGGAAGAGGTGGGTAGACCGCCTTGACATGTATTTCAGGGCCGCACAGGTGACGGATGATGAAAGCATGCTGGCGACCATGCTGTATTCGGCAGGACCTTCGGTGCAGGAGATCTTTGAGTCGCTACAAACAGCGGATGGCACCTATGCGGCGGCAAAGATAGCCCTCAAGGCTCATTTTCTGCCCCTCGCCAATGCGGACTACGAAAGATTTGTGATGATGTCTGCAAGGCAAAAGGAAGATGAGACTTTGGACACTTTTTATGGCCACCTCAGGCGCCTGTCTGTGGCATGTGCATGGGGCGATGCGGAGGACATGATAAAAACAATGCTCATCCAGGCGTGCTCCTCTGGCAAACTGAGACGGCAGGTGCTAAGAGAACCCGGCACCACGTTGGCTCGCATCCTTGAGCTGGGACGCTGCCATGAGGTGTCCAAGGCTCAGGCAGCCAGGATGGAGGCTGGATCCCATCCGGTCAAGACAGAGGAGGTATGTGCCATGTGGAGAGGTGGAAGAGGCATCAGAAGACCTGGTTCTGGACTCCATGACAGAGCTGGAAGACCTGGTGAGTCGTGCCAGAAGTGTGGGTACGACCTTCCCCACCCAGCGGAGTGTCCAGCGGCTGGAAGAACATGTGGAAGGTGTGGTCTGCCGGATCACTTTTCCCGGGTGTGCAAGGCAGCCCTGCCTGTGATGGTGCCAAGAGGCCCAGTTCGGTTCGGATTCCTTCACCAGAATCGCCTGCCGAACGTAGCCCAGGTGGACCAGGGCGAGGAGGGTGCTCCCGTGGAAGAAGTGGAGGAAGAAGAGGAAGAGAACATCTTCTTCGTCTCCAGTGTGGGGGCCCTCAAAACGAAGAACAGGCGACAACCGAGGTGTGTGGTGGAGGTCAACAAGTCACCAGTCCCAGTCCTCGTGGACACAGGAGCGTCGGTCAATATGATGGCCCGTGGGCACTACGATGCCATGGACATGCCTCCCAAGCTGGTCACACCAAAAGCCCGCATCTTTTCCTTCGGAGGTTTGGAACCCATCCAGCTGGACGGTGCCTTTGTAGCGAAGGTGGAGCATGATGGCTCACAGATCACCCCACGCTTCTATGTGACGCCGGTAAGCACGAACACTCTCTTAAACTGTGCTGCGGCTGAGGCCCTGAGCATAGTCAGTTTTGCTTATTCGGTGTATCTGGAGGACATTAGCGACCTACTAGACAAGTACTTCGCTCTGTTCAGTGGAATTGGACAGATGGCTGGTGACCCGATGAGGCTGCACATAGACAAGTCTGTGCAGCCCATTGCCCTGAAACATCACAGGGTACCCTTTCATCTTCGTGAGCAGGTGGACAAAGAGCTGGACAATCTTGTCAACATTGACATCATAGAGAAGGTGGTGGGTCCAACTCCCTGGGTGTCCCTGATCATCGTGGCAAGGAAACCTAAGCAAAAAATCTGAAAAGGGCAGGGAAAAGAATCATGCTAAAAACCTGTGGGGAGAAGCGATTCATGACTGGTCCCCATCAAACAGACATCATTTTTATATTCATAATCAATAGAATTAATTAATAAATAATTTATTGTCAGGGTGAATCGGAAGGAAAAGTGCAAAAGATCACATCATATGGCATATATGTTCCCTGAGTTGTTTCACAAAGAAAATTGGGCTGCTCTTTTGTAGTTGCCCCCTCTTTTTAATTGTATTCGGCAGACAGTCAGCTATGACTCATATGTTCTATGCAGTATTCTATAGCCATGTTTTTGTGTTTTACAGAATGGTAACATCCACCTCCTGAGGAAGACATTGTGTTTACTACCACTACACGTCGAAACCGGTCGAGAGATAAACCCTACAGGGATGTGATCTTTTGCACTTTTCCTTCCGATCCACCCTGACAATAGATTATTTATTAATTAATTCTATTATGAATATAAAAATGATGTCTGTTTGATGGGGACCAGTCATGAATCGCTTCTCCCCACAGGTTTTTAGCATGATTCTTTTGTTTTTTAAGCTTTTGGATGTATGTCACAGTATGTTGAGTTGGGTTTGAATGAGTGCACTATGAATGGCAAGAATGTGTGACAATGTTTTGGCCGACTTTAGGCATACGGTTGCTGCTGTTTTGCTGTATTAAAGTGATCAGTGTTTAATTATTTGTGATTGACACACCATTGTTTAAATTGTTAGTATCACTTTCAATAAATTTTGATGCACATTTTTTCAAATTGATCTGTTTCTCTGGACAATCTTTTTCTGTTGTTCTAAGGAAACCTAAGCAACCTGACTCTGTCCGCATTTGTGTCGATATTAGGTTGCCGAACAAAGCCATCAAAAGGGAGAGACATCTTACCCCAATGATTGACGACATCATTGCGGAAGTGCAGGGTGCCCGATTCTTCTCCAAGCTGCATCTTCGGACGGGCTACCATCAGGTGGTCCTACGCCCTGAATCAAGATACATCACGACGTTCACCACCCAGCGGGGACTCTACCGCTATAACAGACTTTGTTTCGTCGTATCCTCGGCAGCGGAGGTATTCCAGAATATCATCTGGGGTGCCATTGCAGACCTAGAGGGCGTCTTGAACATCAGTGATGATATCCTGGTGTTCGCCAGAACTGAGGTGGACCACCTGCGGAGCCTGGCAAGGAAATTCGAGAGACTGCAGTCGCTGGGCCTCACCCTTCACAGGGAGAAATGTGAGTTCCTGCGCCCGTCCATTGAGTTCTTTGGCTTTGTTTTGAAAGAGGGAGGTGTGTCGCCGGATCCCAGGAAGGTCCAGGACATCAAGAAGGCACAGCCACCCGAGTCGGTGTCCGATGTGAGGAGTTTCCTCGGCATGGTTAATTACTGTGGACGGTTTATCCAGAATCTCGCCTCGTAATCTGAACCTCTCAGATCTCTGACTAAGAAGGAGTCCACCTGGCACTGGGGCCCCCTCGAGCAGGCGGCGTTCGAGGACATTAAGGGCGCCCTTGCAGCTGAAGACACCATGGCGTTCTTCGACCCGGCCTTACCATCGGAAGTCATTGTGGACACCAGCCCATTTGGCATGTGGGCCGTACTGACACAAATACACCGGGATGGGGGTGTCCGCCCGGTGGCCTATGCCAGTAAGGCGCTGTCCGAGACCGAGCAGCGGTACTCACAAATTCAGCGTGAGGCTCTGGTGGTGCTCTGGGGCTGCAGACACTTCAGACTCTATGTCCTGGGCCGCCCGGTGACGGTCGTGACAGACCACAAACCCCTGCTTCCCATCCTAGCAGGGTCTTCATCCAAACCACCGGCGAGGATCGAGCGGTGGATGCTCGCCCTCCTGTATGGATTTACTCTGGTATGTCAGCCGGGGGCAAATAATGCGGCAGACTGCCTGTCCAGACACCCGGTTGCACATAGAGGGAAAGATCATGACACATGTGCCGAAGAAGCTGATGATCATGTCTGCATGCTGGTGGAGGCGGCCACGCCTAACGCGATGCCCCTTGAGGAACTAGAGGCAGCAGCTGCAAGAGACAAGTGCTTCCAGATTTTAAGACACTCCATGCAGCAGGGTTCCTGGAAATCGGTGCTGGAATCCCTGGCCGGACGTACTCAAGAGGCCAAGACTGGATTAGAGCAGCTGTGGAAGGTCAGGGAAGAATTGTCATTCTCGGCATCAGGCCTGCTGCTCAGAGGTGACCGGATAGTCGTCCCCCAGTCAAAGGTGAAAGAAGTGATCACCCTTGCTCACCATGGACACCAGGGCGCTGCGAAGACCAAGGTCCGGCTAAGGCTAAAGGTGTGGTTCCCTGAGTTAGAGCGGAAAGTGGACGACTTCGTGGCGGCCTGTGTCTGGTGTCAGGCGGCGTCTCTTCTGCAGAGAGAACCGGCCATAGAGGCGATGCCTCGGGGGACGCGACCCTGGGAGGTGGTACATACGGACTTTGGATCTATAACTCTGGGTACCCACTTCCTGGTGATCGCGGATGAATACTTGAGATACCCAGAGGTTGAGTTTGTCGACTCGGTGGCCTTTGAGCATGTGGTGGTGGCCGTGGAGAAGGTGTTTGCGGCCCATGGATTTCCCCATAAATTGTGCTCCGACAATGGGGCGCCGTTCCAGAGCGAGCGGTTCTCGGAACTGATGGAGAGCTGCGGGGTACAGCACAGGAAGATCACCCCCCTATGGCCAAGGGCAAATGGCGAGGCCGAGAGGCTGATGAGGACACTAAACAAGACCTTCAGGATTGCCCAAGGCCAGGGACAGTGCCTGCAGAGGGCCCTCTATCAGTTCCTGCAGGTGTACCGCACCACTCTGCATGCCTCCACGGGGGTGCCACCGGCTGAAGCGCTGTTTAAGCGGTGCCCTGGGGTCTGCTGCCCGAAGTCGGGGAGAAGGAGCCGGGGGTGATTGACGATCAGCAGGTGGAGCTGGACCGGCGATTGAGAATTGAGCAGGAGAACACGAGGAGAGGACTTCGCCCACAGCGAATGGAGCCGGGCGACAAAGTCCTCATCGGTAACAGACACCCCCATGGAAAGCTCTCACTCCCCTACGAACCGGAGCTGTTGGACGTTGTGGCTGTCAAGGGGTCCATGGTGACAGCCTCGGACAGGAGGTCGGCTGTCACCCGCAATGTGAGCTACCTTAAGAAGCTAGGGGATCCGAGAACCTAGCCTCCCCTTGAACCAGACTTAATGGAGGTGCCCGAGGACGGAGGAGTCCATCTGCTGGCACTCCCACAAGCCCAGGGAGTGCCAGCAGATGGACTACCCGTGCCGGAGGTAAGCAGGAGGTACCCCCAGAGGTCTGGGCGAGGGAAACCTGCTTACCTCGACGATTACGTGTTGGGACACGTGTCTGATCAGCCTAAGGCCCTGGAGTGTTAATTAAGGGGACCCGGGTGGATGTTAATAAAGGGGTGTGTGGGGAACTGTTTGAAGTGTTGTGTTATTATGGTTATTTGGTTTATGGTGTTTAGTATTAAAGTATTTGTTGTTTGTTCTCCCGGAAAAGGAGGAGTGTGGCGCTGCCCCTTGAAGGGACGCGCACGCGGCGCCGTGATGTTGCACGCCGCCGCGTGCAGTATAAATAAAGGGGGAGTTCCCGGCCACGCTAGTGCGACCGAGAAGCCCGAGCAGTACGGATGTCTCTGTGTGTGTCTGTATGTGCCTGAGGGCTTACGGGCATCGCGAGTGGGGGTCATGGGACACCCACAACACTCAGCATTCATCCAATTAGTTGTTGTTTCATTGGCCATGTGCTTTTCTGGCAAACCTGATTGGATGAATACAGACTGTGAGCTTGCATCCATTCAGGGTTTGTCTGACGCTACACTGTTAGGGTTCAGCAAAAACTGATTGGAAGAATGCTCAACAGAAAGGAAACATCTGTTGAAAGCATGGTGTTCTTAAACCATTGCGAAACACCCCCCACGCGGCCACGCTACGTTTTTTGGGCTACCCATGTAAATGCGAATCCTTTGAATGAATACTAAAAAATGAGAGAATCCATATTTGGCTGTAGGTGGAAAACTGTGCAACACATCTCCAGGTAAAGGCGTGAGAGGAGAACACCATGTTCAGGTGTGTATTGCCATTTTCCTTTACCCAATGGAAATCGTCATGACAAACGTCAGATTCAGGAATGAGATGGGGCCACGCGTACTCTTCTGCATTTCCGAAATATTTATGAGATCATGGCAGTCTTAGAAGTGCAGTACCCAAGGCAGTGACAGGAGCTAGCGGTGCTACACTGCACGGGGACTATGTTTTGGATAGTCCTAAAGTATGTACTCTCAAGTACACCACAGCACACCTAAGGGCACGACAAAATACTTCAAAGCTAACGGCAGCCTTTTTGGTGTTGACCGAATTTGGTTGAAAATACTGAATTTAAGAGTGAAATGACGAAAATCATGCTGATACAGTTAATTTTTAAAAATACATTCAAATTACACGCGTACAGCACACTAGGAACTTTTTTTGCATCATTTGTAACATGAACCTCTACGCCGAGGCCCATATTACCCTCAGCACCGTGCCCCACCCTCGAGACGTCCTGATCTCGTGCAGTGCATCATGACAATTTACCACCATTAAACTCCCATGTTTACGCCAACAACAGGAGCTGGACTGATTTCCTATTTATTTTATGTTAATTAACTGTTTTGCTTTTGAAAAGTGGTTAATACCTCAAGTGTCTGCTTCAAAGCACTGGACTGAGAAACAAATGGAGAAACAAAGAAAGCAGGAAAGACGACTATGGCAGAGAGAAATAATGATGCCGTTATGTTCTCACTGCCCATACACAGCTGCTTCTTCACACCTTTGGAAAAGTGACATGATCTGACCGAACCTGATAATTTGGGGCTTTTCATTGACACCTGAGGTCCCCCCTCCCCGCCCCCTGAAACGCTCCGGGGACCTGGCAGCCCCTATGCTGCCTTTACACAGCAACTCCGCTGTAAAGCCGACTGTGACAGCCAAGAGGTCGCAGCCCAACGCTGCCTGCAATCTTATATTAGTGAGTTTTGTAACTGGTTGGTGACATTGACAATAGGCTTGCATTGCCTTCACTATTGCGCAGGTGCCAGGAACCTCCGTCCTCTCAGGGCGTAGCTTATTGGAAGCAAGACGACGCTGAGCCACATAGGTTCGATCAGGAGTGGACTGGCCTACAGGGAGATTTCCCGGTGGGCCTCTGCATCCTGGGCCTCTTTTGTATGATAGTTCCACATTATCTAATAGGAAAAGCATGAGACTTGCTGAAAATGTGTCATATGGGGCCACTCTGAGCATTAGTTCCAGGGCCTCTTTTGGTCCCCAGTAATTATTTCCAGGGCCTCTTTTAGTTCCCAGTCCACCCCTAGGTTCGATCCACGGGTCCGCACTGAAAAACCTCTGGTGGGTATTAAGTGCCTTATAACTAAGCCATTATAATTATAATCAGTCATTGATTTCTCCGAGATTTCCTGGAGATCATCATTTTTTCCTGCCTTATTTATTCTTTGTGAAGGGCTTTACTATCACATTGTCACACTTTTTTGATTTCATTATTTATTTTTTGGGCTGTTTGTACAAGACACACCCCCGAGAAGGTGCAGCAGACTGTTTCCCTCGGGGTGGAAATCCCGCCCCGAGAGGTGTGGGCTACAGATGTACACTGAGCTTGGGGGGGGGGGGGGGCGGGGGTTCCAGTGTAGGGGTGATGGGTGGTCAGGGGATCCGGTGGTGATTAGCGTTAGTCGGTGGATAAACTAAACTGAAGTTACTGAAACCTCCTTTATATCGGGCATACACGTCACTCTATAAAAACGTTGTTTACGCTGTAAGTCATACACGTTCAGCGTGCGTTTCTGTTCACATCATCCGAGATGTTGGACTGACCCATGTGGCGCTGCAAGAATTTGCATTTTCATTTATATGAAAAGAATGTTTTTTTTTAATATTTTTGTTTAAATAAAAAGTAAACAAAGGGGACGCAAGAAACAGTAGAACATCTCACACTTTTTGGCACGGGTTTGACAGAGAGGAGACCTTTATTTCTTGGGCCTTTACTAATAGGAAGTCAATCTGATGCGGCTGAAGATCTGTAGAAGATTTCTCAGCCAGGAGATTCCTTTCCTGCTACATCTGTCCTCGCAAAGTTCCAAAAGCAGGATCTTTCTGGCGCCGGACTCGCCGAGTAACTTGAAAGCATTGTATTTTATGAGATGAACTATATATATAGCTATCACTTGGTCCTTGCTATCTTAAAAGATTTTGCAGAAACAAGGCCTTATAAAACTGGAAGATAGGCTTCTGGCAAAACAATAGATGTAACAAAAGGTTTGAAATAAAGCAAATGTTTAATACAAAAAAATAATAATGTTTCTGGTAGGCTCATTAAATGACATATATAGAAAAAAAACATTGCTAGATTTTAAAACTTTGGGTTAAATATACAAAGGTTACTATAAATATACAAAGGTTGCTATATATTGTGATCGTTTTTGAACGATTCACAAAAGAACATGGATTCACAGAAAAAAATGATGACGCATGGACAGGCGTTGATTGTGTTTCACCTTCCAAACCTGTGTGTAAGGTTACCCAAACCTCATTTCAAGCATACACACACACACATTGCTGTGAAACCTTATTGCCCCCATTAGGCCCAGAGAAGCTACACTCCTTTCCGTTGGGGGAATTGCTCTTTTAGGCCACGTGTAAATATACTCGAGATTGGATTCATTTGAGTTCTTGAGCATTTATGAGGCACTCTGTACATCAAAATGTGTTTCTAGGTGCCACAAGGCAACAAAGGGGGTTAAACGGAGGATATAAAACAATAACGGCCTTGTGATATTCAGATTGTGCAAGTGCAGAAAAAGTGCAGGAGGAGGTAGAGGAGTAGTGGGGGGATTCTGCAAGGGCATACAATGCAGGGCGGGGCAGGCAAGTGCTCATTGGGGGTTGTACCAAGGGCTAGGCGGCTGGGGGGAGGGGGCAAGTGCCAAGGAATGACAGGGGATGACCACCGTCTAAGTACAAGGGAGGGGTGGTCCAGGCTCGAGGGTGGGGGGATGCACATCCCGCCGGGCCGATCAGGGAAGGGGCCTAGGAGGGCAGTGCTGGTTAGGGGTGCTGGTGAAGACAGGTCAGGGAGGGCCTGGTGCTCTGTGAGATTCATAAGGGAACCAGGCCACCAGTCGCAGAGGCTGGAGGGGAAAATTAGCAAGGGAGGGGGAGTGGGAAGGAGGTAGAGAAGAGAAGAGACATGAGAAGCTTCCAGAACTTGAGGAGGTCCGGCTCAAGTCTGAGAGGGGCAGGGAGGCTATTCCAGAGAGAGGCACCTGCCGAAGAGAGGTGTTCAGGAGAGCAGTTTCTGTCCCTCTGGATGCTCTGAAGCTAGACTGGTGGCCGTGGAGACAGCCAACAGATTCAGTATGGCGGGTCAGTTGGGAGATGACCAGCTTCTCCAGGAGTATACCCAGGAAGGGGGTAGTGGAAATAGGGTGGTAATTAGCCAGGCAGGAGTGGTCTGCTGGCAGCTTTTTTAGGAAAGGGCGCACAAGGGAGTGCTTGAGGGAGAGTGGGAAAGAGCCAGTGGCAAGGGAATGGCTAAAGAAATCGGACAAGGCAGGAGCGAGAATGGAGATTTTGTCCTTGATAGTTCTGGAGGAGCAGGGGAGCACCTGTTTGGAGGAGACTTTGATAGAGCGGACAGATTTAGCAACCTCATCCGGTGCTATGGGAAAGAAGGAGGAGAGTATGGGGGGGGACACAGGGGGCCAAGGAGGCCTGAGAGTAGGTGGGGAAGAAGGGAGGGGGTAGAGGAAAATGAGGACAGGATGTCCTGTGTTTTGGTTATGAAATGGGAGGCCAGTGCAGTACAGAGGGCCTGGGATGGAAGAGGTGAGGTGGAGATGCAGAAGGATTGACAAGTTCCTTACAGATTCTGAAGATTTCAGCCATATTGTTGGTGGTCCCAGAGATGCAAGCTTGGATGTGGGCCCTCTTCTTGGAGTGTTTTGAGAGACAGTATTGCCTTTGGAGCAGGCGATAAGCCAGTTTGTCAGTGGATGTGTTTGAAGCTTGCAATTTCTCTTCAGCAACTTTGCTCTTTCATTTCAAGGAGGCTAGGTCTGAGTCATACCAGCTGTTACATTTGGAGGCTGGCTTCATACAGATCCTCATGACAGGGCAAGGGTGTCAAGGGTGTTGGAGATGGAGAGGCGACGATTAGCGAGCGCTGTGTCAATATGAGAGTCAATAGATAGGGTGGGAGGGGGGATGAAAGTGGTGGGAAAGGCAGCAGCGGACAATCAATTCATCAGTCGAATGACGGAGGAGACTGGAAGGTGGAGGCTTTGCCAGGGATCCCAAGAGCTTCAGATGAGAGGAGAGGAGGGAATGGTCAGACCAGGAAAGAGGAGTGGTGATAGGGTTAGAGATGGGGGATGTCCTTTGAGATGAGTGCATCCAAGATGGGTTCAGCTGAATGAGTCGGGCCAGAGGGAAGAATGGTGAAGGAGAGAAAGTTGCAGACGTTGCAGAAGAGTATAAGTGGCTGCTTTAGAGGAATTAAGATGAATGTTGAAATCACAGAGGAGTAGATGCTTGGAGGTAGAGGTTGTGAGAGAGGAGGTGAGGTCGACCCATTCAGAGATGAAGAGGGAAAGGGGCGAGGGGGCTGGTAGATGGTGGTGAGAGTAAGCGAGAAGGCAGGAGAGACATCAAGCCTGCAGACAAGGCATTCAAAGGAGGAATAGGATTGAGTCGGTATGATTGTAGCAGGGCCTCATTCAGGGAAGATCAAGGCCACTCTGTCTCAAGGCCCGTTGGGCCTGGGTTTGGAGAGAATCTTGTAGCCTTTGGGCAGAAGAGTGTCAAGAGCAGTGACAGAGCTGGCATTGAACCATGTCTTAGTGAGGGCAAGAACATTGAGGTCAAAGTCTTCAAGGAGGAGACAGATCGGAAGAGTGTTTACTGGCAGATTGAGCATTGAGTGTAGCTAAGTGAAGCTGATTTCCTCCTTTGATGGTTTTCCAAGGAGGTGTACATGGTGCACCCATCGGTGGTGGGAGGAAGCCAGGGGAGTGTCCGAGGTAGGAATGCCAGGAGAAGGAAGGAAGTAAATAAGGGCCAGAAGACGCTGCTTAAGAAGGAGGAGGCTGGGTGGAGAGCCCTGGGCCATGACAGTGCCATTCTGATAGACATTAGTGATGCAACTAGAGGATGGGAAGTGTGCCAATAGAACTTCCCATATGGTACCACCATTGATGGGGGAGGAAGAGAAAGGTTGGAGGATAGAGATTGTGTGAGGAGTCTATAGGTCACGAGAAGGGGCAACAAAGAGGATGCCAGTGATAGTCTGCCTGCAGAAAGCATTGACGTAGCTGTCAGCGATGGGTAGGCCTGGGTTGGAGACCAGGAGCAATTTCTTGAACTTCTGGATCTAACGAATGGCAACACACATCCAGTGACGTCATCCAGAGTGAACATGCATGAGGAAATCTGACATATGAATTTAATTGGACATTGCATTTTTCATGTTCACTGACAAAACCCAACTGACATAAACAGATCAGTGGGTTAATGAGCACAGCCTGAGAGGTAACGACCACTGGACTGGAAGACTCCAAATATCAGATACATAACTTGGCTTTTATAGAGCGCTTGGTACCACACCACTTTGCCAATTTATAGTGCTGCACATGACAGATGTTTTCAGTACCCTCTTTAGAGATATTCAATATATCAAGTTATTGAAAGGCTAAAACTTGAAACTGTGCCATGCAATTTTAATGAGAGACTCAATAGTGAGCTCTCAACTCATTAAGTTACCTGACCAGGTTTCTGGGGTATAACTACAAAATATTGCACCATCATTGCGAATTCGAACATGTATTCTTTAAAGCTCCATTTCACAACATATATATGTAGGGGGATGGGTTAAGTTGATAATAAATGTGGGGGTGAGATGATGAGAGGTTGCGGGGGTGGGAGGGAGCGATCCTCCCTGCGTATATATGCGGTGAAATGGGGTAAAAGAAAACAAGTCAGTATTTTCAGATTCACAGTATTTTTTTTCGATATTTTCACATAGATCCGTTTCTGGAGGTTGGTAGTCAGTGGCTCTAGTGGCAAATCCAATGAAGAAGCATTGCAGAACAACACCAGCCCTGTGCTTTATAATCGTCACTTTAGTTGCCTTCATGATGATTTGGGTATTTGTTCAATGTCTTCTCCTCAAAATCGTACCAGTCTTGATTCCCAAGTGCAGGACCTTACACCAGATCATATATCTAATATCCTAAACTCAATAAAGCTCCAAAGGACTGATTGTGCTCTCAGATATTTGGAACAAGCGTGTCCAATTCTATAGGTTCCCCTATCGACTAACCTTTATTGTGTTATTCTTAGACTTTGAGTTCTTCCTAATATTGCTTCAATCTGCCATTGTGCCGATTTTCAAAATAGGTGCCAGGGCTGAACCCGTATGTTACAGGCCTATCGCTCTGAGCAACATTTCCTTAAAAATCCTTTGCAAGTATATTCATGAAAAACATCTGTATTGGACTAACAGAAACCAAATTCTAACCAACACCCAATTGGGATCTTGTGAATTTTCGGAACCACGCAGCGTCTCCATCCATTGTTACTTGTTACTGGCGGGCACATACTATGGAATCAGCCATCACCACATTAACTTGGCCTGCATGGATTTGTCCACAGCCTTCGACTGTGTTGATCGGTCGCTACCCTGATCTGTCCTTACAGGATTGGGTGTTGACCATGAACTTCTCAGGTTTATTATAATGCTGCTTTACATGGGCCCTGAGGCTTATATACTTGATGGAAAAGGGGGATCATACAAACTGATTGCTTGACACACATGGCGTGCGTTAGAGTTTCACCATTGCTCTCCTTTTACATAATTTATGTCTCAATGGGTTAGAGGCTCACCTCACTGGTGCTACACCTGACATCCCAGTGGTGAGTGGAAGGCAGATTTTTTGTCTTGCTTACGCACATGATTTTTATTTTGAGGGTGAACACTGCTGGCAATGCAAGAACTGTTAGATGTTTACATATATTGTATGACCTCAAGGAAAACGGCTGTGAGTATTGACAATTTCCAAATATTTTGTAATCATAGAGTATAAAAAATTCCTGACTGTTACACTGAAAAGGATCCTCTATTAGTAGTTAGACATTTAAATTTGCTCGGAGTTCGAGTTGCAGTCTCCAATTTTTGGCATAAGCAAATTGAAGGTTTAGCAACAAGACTTACTCAATCCAATGGCACTTTACTATGATGTTCAGTACAGTACGATGGAGGCCCGGTGCCTACAGTCCTAAAGGTCTACAGGGGTAAACCTAGTGGTACGGCTAGATATGCGGCTAGTGTCTGGGCCAATTTCCAGATGGAGTTAATTGTAAAATCTGAGGAGACATTTCTAAGAAATGTTACTAGGATTGGAAGGCTCTTCAGGCTAATGAAATTGCTTTGAAACTTGCATGAGACAGACAGTCTTGAAACTTCAGCGGGCCCCACTTTTATGGTGTTCAATATGGTCCAATGGAAAAGCTAAAAAGTCTCTCAAGGTTCACAGCCTCACCCTCTGTGGGGTCACTTCCCAGTTCAGGGCCCACTTCTGAGCTTGTGCTAAAGGTAGTGTGGAAAGCCGACATTCTCCCTTCCAGTTTCCAGCACCACCATTCTGAGGTTGGGGGGGAGTATTGGTGTGGTGATGTCGTGGTTTCCTGCAAAAATCTCTTGTTGTGGGAGAAACACGGACACCAGTGGCAGAATGAGCATATCTTTAGTTTAGCCCTCGGTACAGAATGTTCTTTTTATACTCTTCAATGACATTTGCAGAAAGGTAACACATGTGGACCAGAATTCAGCAAGTTATAGGAAATGAGTTTCCAATACTTTAATTTTTTACTCTTAGTTCTACTACTT